>NW_005842238.1:1136736-1209614 GCF_000455745.1 Alligator sinensis
TTCTTTTAATTTGTTTTTTATTTTATTTACATGAGCTTGTGGGGAGGGCAGATCAAGACCCCCACAGTGCAGGAGAGAGTGGGGTAAAGGAAAGGTGAATCGTTCACCCCTGCCCCTGTCCTGCTTCCTCCTGCACTGTGGGGATTGTTCCACAACCTGGCTCGGCTGCGTCCACAAGCTCAGCAGCTTGCCCAGTGGCATGGAGGGAACGGGACGGGACTCCCACCACTGTGCGCACCACAGGGGAACCAAGGGGAGAAGGGAGTGGGCAGGAGCGAATGATTTGCCCCTGCCCCACTCCCTCCTGCACTGTGGGGGTCTCCATCAGCTCCTCCCAAGCCCAGTCACAAAGAAAGTAGATTGAAGCTTACCTGCCATGCTGTGCAGCCACACACTGGGGCTGCAATCCTGGCTGCGCAGGGTATCTGAGTGTGCGCTGCCCACCCCCGCCTGCGGCTGGGCTGCCCTGTGGCTATACCTGCTGCCCTGCATTTGGCGGGGCTGAGCCTTGGTAGCCCCCCACCTTCTGCTGCCTATGCCGGAGTGAGTCGAGTGGGGGTAGACCTGGGCCAAGGCTGCTAGGCATGGTGGCAGAGGTGGGAAGAAGTCACAGGGCTCATGGTCTCTGGGCTGTTGTGGTGGGAGGGGGGACTAGCTCGCAACAGGTCCCAAAAACTGCCTATGTAGCCTGCGGGCCCAACTAATTGCCTGCCCTTGCTCTAGTTCTACTGGGATGTGGCACTGTTTCTCATAGCCTGGCCTACACTGTGGTGATGTATCCTGCCTTGTAGGCAGCTGCACTTGTTAATGGGAGAAGGGATTCTTCTCTTTACAAAGTGTACTGAGCAACTCAAGGGGAAAATATAGTTGAAAGTATGGTCCTTACCTTTTAAGGCCAGAAATACTGTCCTCATAAAAAAGAGCAATAGCAGATAACGAGGCCTGATTGCCTCTCACAAGTACTGAGGCTGGTGTAGGATTGCAAGGGAGGCAATACTGCTCCCTGATCTGAGGGCTGGTCCAGCATCTGTTGCATGTGGAGGGAGCCCCAAGGCTGCTCTAGGCTATTTTTTGGTCACCCTAAACTCTTCTGGTGGCCAGAACATCCAGGACAGTCCCCTGGCCCATTCTTTGAGCTGTGAACTTGCAAGGAGAGTGTGTGTGGTATGAGTGAGAAATGGAGCTGCCCACACTGATTCCCTGCCTGTCAGGGAGACCCCAACCTGGAGAAGACTCCTCTGGGGGAAGTGTAATCTAATTGGACAAGGACCCCCAGTATGAATCCTCTTTCCAAAGCTCCAGAGAAGAGATTGACGGCTAATAACCAACATCACTCCCACCCTTCCCCCACCTTGGGGAAGCAGCTTGCTCCAATTCTAACCTGTGGTCCATGCATGCAGCTCCCAGTGATTTAGAGGGGCGTTGCATGCACCTGACTGGAGGAGAATCTGACTCTCTTTCAAAATGAGACTGTTTGGCTTTCCATGTGCAGTGACAGACAAGCTGCTCTTCCCTCTGATGAGGCTTGTAATGAGGCAGGTGAAACGTCAGGACTGATTAGGCCATATGGTGTTATATACTATCTGTCAGGTGATTATCACAGTTGTTCTAAGAGCAATACACAGGCCCCCTTCCAGCCTGGGAACAGCAGCATGGGGAGATGCCTGATCTGATCATTGTCCTTGGCACTCCCTAGGGGTATCCTACAGAAGGTTATTAAAACACAGTGAGAGAACCAGGAGCCATGCCTGGCTATGTCAGCTAGCAACCTCTGCACAGATGTTGCTGCACATCTCTTCCTATGTGGGAGCTGGCTGTAGCAATGTGTGCACACAACCCTGGCTAATTCTGGGGAGAAGTTGCTACTGGTTAAGATGCTGACTTTGAAGCAGCAAGAAGAGCTAAAAACCTTCTGAAAACTTTCTTTCCTTTGAGCCCAAGGGGAGATTTCTCTTTGCAAGAGGAAACCTCCCCAACAGAAATATCCCACCTCTGGCACTCCCTATTTCATATCCATATTCTCCTCTTCTTCCCTCTGCTGCCACCAGAAAACAGAAGACACAAAAATGTTTTGACTCAGTTCTATTCCTTACAAAAGGGCATCTCCATCCCAATTATCCACTACTGCTATGGCAGATGTGGGGCTAGATTTCCCAGTTGCTCAGCCTGTTCCCATAGTGGGGTCATACACTCCAGGCTTTTTGGCACCCTTATTGTTGCAGGGCCCAGCTTTGGGAAATGCACCCTTTAGAAAGTAGTGCTCTCTTCTGAATATCTGGCCTCATAGGGCCACCTTGTGTTGGCAGATCACAGGCAAAGAAAGATGTTCTTGCCAGGGCCAAGGGGTGGCCTAGCAGCAGACTGTCATGTTGGGGGTCCCTTGCTGAGATGCACCAGCAGTGTGGAGCAAAAGAACCTTCCATTTCTAAGGCTGTTTATCCTGCACTTTCCATCAGCATTAGGAGGAAAGACATTAAACCCAGACAGAAGTACCCTCCAGTACCATACTGTCTGTGACTGGGGTGTCTATTAGAACCTCAAATCAAGTCTACAAACCCTTATGTGCAGAGAATAATTGTAGAGAGACTGCTGCCTTCTGGAGGTCCCATATATGATCACAAGTAGAGCTATGGGCAAGTTTTATGCCAAAACTCCAGGTGCAGAGTAGGAGATAGATGGGAAGCAAGGAGAATGAACAAGGCCTTCCTTTCACAGGGGTGGGCTTATATGGTGAGTGAGAAAATGGGGGAGGCTGTGGAATTTATATAGTGAATGACCCCTTCATTGTGGACTGGAATTGGGGACATAGAAAAAATGTTCAACTCTTTTAGATGAGGGTCAGAAAACATTTTTTCTTGGCACTATAAGAAGTGTGAAGCTGCACTCGAGAAAATCATATGTGCTCACACACACATTTCCACCCCCCACCTTTCCAAGCTGAGGGGAAATAGGAACAAGCAATTTGCTGAGATCCAAAAAAGAAGAGCAAGTTCAGCATCCTAGTCCTGACTCCCAGCTGGTGTGAGAGCTGGGTGTAGTTCCCTTCTCTTCAGGTTGCCCAGTTAATAATTTGGCCTGCTTCTTCATTTTCCTTCTACCTCTTGTGCTCGCAGCGATCCACAAATGGCAGAAATGTCCCTTTGCTGGTAGCAGCATCCCTTGTGATAAGCGGTCCTGGAGCTGTGCCTCCCTTCGTGAGCCTGTGCACGAGGCTGGGCTCCTTTTAGACAGAACTAGAGAAGCTTCCTGCCAGGAGGATGTAATGCTGTCAGCTCCTAATTAATAGGTTCTGGTGGATGTCTTTATCGCTGCTTCTCCTAGAATGTCTCAGAAAGTGTGTTGTCCCTTGCGGCCTCCTCCGAGGTTTGTATTCCCAGGCTCTCTCTGTGTGGATATGCCTTTGCCATCCTTCTGCGAAGCCTGTGGGTGAAAATCATTAGCATACTCTTAACCTGACAACGTCTGATGGTTGGAAACAGCACAAGGGGATGTGAGAGAATTGGTGGTGAGCTCCTCTGAATTGGAGCCCTTTGAAGTAACGTCCCTGCCAATCAAGGAGAAGTTGATGTCAGGTTTTCAGGGTTTCTGACAGCACTGAGGAGGCTAACGCATCAAGCGAAACTGTCACAAGCTACATGGGTTTGGGTTGAGGAAGCAGTCTGATTGGCTCTCCATGCTTCCAGCTGTGCGGCGAGAAGTCCAAAGCAGGAGAGTATGCAGATGTGCCTGTGTGGGGGCAATGGTTATAATCCTCCCACCTCCCATGGAAAACTGGTGTCTTGATCTTTCTGAGCTCGCCATATAAAATTCATTAAGGCTGCCACACAGCCTTCTTTCTGTGACGGCAGGATGGTTTGTCTCAGACTGGGATCTTCTTATAAGCTAACTAGCATTGGACTTGGCCAGTATTTGAATGGAAGACATGCTAGGAAAACACATGAGGCACTGCTGGACTGGGAGAGCCATAGAAATGACAGGATCCAGACCCCCAGCTGAGGTAAATCCCTCTAGCAGTGTACATTTCAGGGAAGCTACACTTGCTGCAGCATTTAAGGACCCAGCTCAGTGGTTCTTGAGTGAAACATATTACTGAGATTGTGTACATCTTTGGTCACTCAAAACACCATGACATAGCAAGGTATATCAGATTTGATTTCACACAATTTATTTTTCCTTGTGTTTTTCCCCTCCATGCACTGCCCTTTCAGCATATGTCACACCCTTAAGGCAGCAGAAAGCACTATCATACTGCTGAGGGAATAAGCCCTGCTCCTATTCCATTTGCATCAGTCCTGAGGTTGGCCTGTGGTCCCCAAAGGCACTGCTCTTGAGCACTCGCTCCATAGACCGTGGTCTTGAGTACAGTTTTAGGTGTCCTCCCCAGGGCATTCTCACTGCCTCCTATGGGGTGGACTCACATAGCAGGGGTGGGAGCAGGTGGGCTATTGCTACAGTAGTGTGACTGAGCTCCCCGTCACTGTGATGCCAAATTCTGTATATTTTTAAGGCCCAGAAGCCATTTTGTCTTCCGTTCAATACAGACTGTTGCAGGTGGTTTACACACTAGGCCTGTGTGGAGCAGTTAGTATTCACTTCAGATTCAGCCAGTTCGATTTGGTGATTTGAATCACTGTCCCGAATCGATTTGGCCAAATCTGATTCGGAGATTTGGATGCTGCCAAATCTCCGAATCACACAGGCCCTGCCCAGCCCCAGCTCCTGGCTCTTTGAAAAAAAACCCTCCCCCCTCCCCCCCCCAAAAAAACCAAAAAACAAAAAACCCCAGTCACCAGCTGCTGCCAGGTTAGGGGGGAGGGCAATCCCTGCTGCCCCCCACTGCCCCATGCCATGTGGGTGGGCTCTGTCACAAGCCCTGGAGAGGCGCTTCCTCCAGCTGGGCTGAGTTCCCCAGCACTGGATCCCAGGCAGCAGGAGCAGCGACCTGTGATCTGGCAGGCAAATCGGGGGCCTGCCTGCACCCCTGGGAGGGCTGTGGGGCTCTGCTGGACTCCTCCCTGGGGTGCAGGCCCCCGATCTGCCTGCAGGATCAGAGGACACTGTTCCTGCTCCTTGCCTTCTGCTTGTCAGAAGCCTGAGGTGTAGTTTCCTAGAAACCCCTGTACTGATCTCCTTGAAACTTGGCAGGCTTTATGCCCTCAGAAAGAGCTACCATCCCTGCAAGCTTCATTGGAATCAAGAAAGAAATGACAAAGTTATAGGCTGTTTCATGCTTCCCCATTATAGCCTATGGGCAAAACGGCATCAAAACAGTGAAACCATTTTGACAGAACGGAAGGGAACAATGCTTTTGAAATGAAACAAAACTCAAAACGAAACATTGTTCTGTCGAAACTGAAGTCGAAGTGGAACGCTGCAGTTTCGCGCAGCTCTAATGAAGACATCTGCTTCCACGCCGGATGCAGCTTCCTCGCATTGACAGTTGTGATAATTCCTTTACAAAGAAGGCCAGCCTGAGCCCCTAGTCATATCTGAACAACCTCCCAGAACTGAATGGTGCTGTGCTTATGTACCTAGGTTTAGAATTTAGTGCATGACTGGCAACAATTTCCTCTTCTTTTTCAAGAAACTGGCATTCATGTCTCTCCTGTTTATGCAATTAGTGTAGCTTAGACTAATTATGTGATTAATATAACTGTATCTAATTGTTTCATTGAACAGGGCAGTCATTAAACCAGGGCTGCACAAAGACTCGGGGGATACAGAAAGGAATGTGTAGCACCTAACACAGACCAGGTGATGGGTATTTAAAGTCCTGGACCTTGGACAAAACCCGTTCAGTCAAAATTCTGTGGAGGATTGTTCAAATATTTACAGGAAATTGCCTTTAAAAAAGTCAATTACTGAGAGCACAATAGGCCTGTGCTCATCTGAATTTCTTTGTCTTTCACCAGTTGCTTCACTGCATATAGTTGAAAACTAAGGGCATTTATACACGTGTCCCAGGAGGCCAGGTGTAGGGGCACTTTAATTAGCACAGTTCCAAGAGCCATGCTAATTAAAGTGCCTGGAGCATCACGTGTTTCAGTGTCCCTGAACTTAAAAATGGCAGCGGGGCACTTTAAACTAAAGTTTGTCAAATGAGCTTTAGTTTAAAACACCGCACTGCCATTTTTCAGGACGGGAATGCTGATGCACGTGACGCTGGAGTCTGCTGGAGTGCAGTAATTTCTACACTCCAGCAAACTAGATTAATAGAGTCTGCCCCAATGCACTGCACATGTATAGGAGCCCTCAGTTTCGTCAGTGAGTGGCAGGGGGGCATCTCAGCACCTAGGAAGCACCTTGCACACTGTATTGTGCCCTAGTTCATCTCAGCACTTATGAAGCACCTTGCACACTGTATTGTGCCCTAGTGGACACTATGTTGGGCTCCCAGCTTTTCCAAGGAGCAGTGATCACTTTGCAGGTTCGTATCTCTGGGACTGACAGGGGTAGAACAGGGACATCTGGTTCATAAATACAATAGAAATCACTCCAGCCCAAAATCCTGGAATAAAGCAAGGTAGAAGGAGCAAAGACAGAGGCAGTGCTGTTATGTAATATGTTTTTTGTTTTGCATGTAGTAATTTTTTTAAGGCCTTGCTCCAAGATAATCAATGATCAGAAGCAGAAGTAATGGGTTCTGAAAAGAGCACTTAGAGCCAGCCAGTGCCAGCAGCAGACATGGAAGGGGGGCTGACTGGTGGGGAGGGCCCTCATTCACCAGCAGAGGGCTGGTGTGAAACCCTTCTTAATCTCTTACATCCTGGGAGTGGGGAGGGAAATAGGTGTAGGATTCAGTAGCTTGAACAAGGCAACATAATGAATCTGGTACTCATAAAAGCTGGGAGACTTGAGCAGTGGGCAGTAATGGCATTTTCTGTGGGATGGAGAATGGGGTGGGCTGTTGGGAGCCCTTGATTCTATTCCCAGTGTGCTATTTGCCTGGTGTGAGCTTGGACCAGTCCGCTCATTGCTCTGTGCCTCTGCTTCCCCTCATACCTTTTACCTATCATGTTTGTCAGGTTGTGAGCTTTTGGAGTAAGTGTGTGTCCAGTACTTAACACAGTGGTGCCCTGCCCCAGTTTTTTTTGGGCTACTAAAAGACAACAGAGGTGAGGGAAAGGGGAGGCTCTTTTATCCTCTCCTCCAACCAGTCTGTTTGTCAACCAGCCAGTCTGCTCAGATAGTACCAAAGAATTGTTCCTTCCCCAGCACGCACATGCAGAGCAGCCAAACGCATGTACTTCTAAGCACTCCATGCTTAGAAGCCAGGGGGCTGTGTCCCCAAATGGACACAGCCAGTGTCCATTTGGGGATGATTCATGCCTTCACCCCAGAGTTAGCAGATGCTGGCTGTCAAGGCCCCAGTCCATTCCCTAAGTCAATAGAGAGACTTCCATTGACCTGAAGGAACTTGGACTCAACACACTCAATGCACACTGTGCATCCAGAAAATGAACTCTTTGATGTTAATAGGAGTCTGAAGAGCCCAGTTCTGCATGGAGTCAGAACCTCCTGCAAGATAAAATGGAAAGGGAAGACATTTAAGCCCTGACCCTTTAGAGAGGTTCTTTGACACCATGACACAGTAGAATAGAGGTATACACGTAGCCAGGACATGTTTTGACACGGCAGACAAAAGGTACATTTGTTCTCCCACAGAGTGATTGTAAATGCAAATAAAACACTGATGGGCCTTGATTGAGGCATCACAAACATGGAGGCTTTTATGCAAAGTAAGCAGTGACATGTGCATGAATGATGGGAGCAGTGGTCTGCCACAGCAGGGCGAAGGCATGCAGATTTCTACATCGGTAATAAAACACCCATCAATCATCATCCCCACTCTGAGCATCTGTACTAATATCTGCACTGTCTGATTCTACTTGCTTCAGCTCTCCTGTCAAGACCCTGATGCTTGTGAATATGAAAACCCTAGCTAATAAAATTGAAAAAAGTGAGGTGGAGGGTGAGGGGGAGACCAAGGAACATTGTGGTTAAATAAGCAAAGATGTTGGTGGTAGGGGTTTTTTGTTTTAACTTTTTTTAGAGTCTTTGTAAAACTGCATTTTGCTGCTGGGAGGTGACAGCATGCAGCATGATTCAGTCGCAAGTTTCTTGAGCATGGTGGTTCATGTTCATTAACTTCTCCTTTTGGAATGTTTGGCGGCCAATCAAAACACCCTGCAAGTGCAAAGCAAAGGAAATCATCTATTGGCAGCACTTGGTCATTTTGTTTGGTTGGGTTTTGTTGGGTTTTTTTTAAATTTTTTTTCATGTAAATCCTTCCCCTTTTAATGAATTTACTGTTTCCCAAGATGATGATGATGATAATTAGGAGGCACCCACAGAGATTTAGCTTTGTTGCGTTAGGTACTCTGCTGGCATCTAAGAATAGGTTGTCCCTCCTCCAAAGAGTTTACAATAATAACAGGCAAGACAGACAACGCAGGGGAGGAGAAACACACTCACAGAGTGAGAGGAAATGACTTACTCAGGCTAAGTAGGCCCACAGCAGAGCCAGGAATAGAGCCATCCAGGGCTATGTCCTCTAGCCCACTCTGCCTCTAGGTTTTATTTAAGAGTGACTCAGGAAGCTTCTGTCCAGAGGCCAAACAGCTTGGGCCACAGCAATCTGCACTTCCCCTCAGACACCGTGTCACAGCGGGGTCCTCCAGGAGGGCCGTGATCTCCTTAAGGCCCCCTCTCTGTGTCAAGTTGGCCCAAGGGCACCCTTTGTTTCTCGCCCGCCACGTCCTTGCTGTTAGATAAGGTTGGGAGGCTGCCTTATGCCCTCTCGGACACGTCTCTATGTTGACTCAGACCCCATGGTTTTCCCGGGCTCCTTGTGGGTCTTCTCCTGCAAATGGGTGCTTTGGGGCACCCTAGCCTTATGGGCTATGCGTGGCTCCAACCACCCCTGATATCACGCCCCAAGCCTTGCAGATGGCATCGACGTTGGTCTGTCTGTCTCTCTCTTTTTCTACGTACACCGCCGCCCCCTCCTGGGGCTCTCCTCGCCCTCTCTTGGGGCCTTCTCTGCGCTGTCGCCCTCTCTCGGGGCCTTCTCAATAGTGCCCCCTCTCTGGGGCTCATCGTGCCCACACTTGGGCTTCTCAAAGTTGCCCCCTTCCTGGGGCTCATCACGTCCGCACTGGGCTTCTCAATAAGGCGCTCCCCTCTCCGGGGCTCGCTGTGCCCAACTTGGGCGTTTCTAATAATGTCGCCCCCTTTCTGGGGCTCGCCACACCCGCGCTGGGGCTTCTCAATAGTGCCCCACCTGGGGCTTGCTACGCCTGCACTGGGGCTTCTCAAAATGCCCCCTCTCTGGGGCTGGGGTCCAAGCACCCCATAAGCTGCGCTCTCCTGGGCGCCGGGGTCCTCACACTCCACTATGAGGCCCCTTTAAGAATACTGCGCCCTCACTGGAGCCGGGGTCCCCATGCTGCTGTGGGTTCCCCCCTGAGAACGCTGCGCCTGCTCTGGCGCTGGGGCCCCCACACCACTGTGGGTCCCTATGAGTATACTGCGCCCGCTCTGGCGCCGGGGTCCTCACACTTCGTTGTGAGTCCCCAATGAGGCCTCCTCCAACCCCTTATAGCTTCACCCAAACCACTGGTGTAATAAACAACCACAAAACAAACACAAGCCTCTTGGCCACAACTTAACTCATTGCTCAAGCCTCCGGAGCTGCTGTCTATAACTCTGCTCCAGCAGTACCTGTGGGTCTCGCTGCTTCTCACATCCCTACTCCAGGAGCTTCTGGCTGCTGGCAGGGAACTGCCAGCCTGGCCTCAGCCCTGGGCTTTATAAGAGCCAGGCTCTGCCTCCTACAGGCAGCTGACCGCTGGCAGGTGTGGGTCATTTGCTCCCTCCAGTTGCCCTGGCAACCCACAGGTGGGCTCCTATTCCCTGCTAGGGCTCCCTATGCACTGCCAGAGCTTTTCCTCTGGCAGTTTCTGCCCTCTAGGAGCAGGGCACCTCAGTGCTCTGCGACACACCGTCCCACCAAAGTATCTCATCTCTTATTCTGAGGCATCCTTTGTAGAAAGGAGGAGTAATCCACCTCTATTAACGTTGTACTTAAATGGACAGTCTTTCCTCGGAAATGCCAACAAGGCAGCTGATTGTGGGGAAGAGGGGGTTGTCCAGTAGCATCTGCGCTGTGACCCCCAATTCAGGTCATTCTGGCCACCATAGAAATTACTTTGGGTCTGATGGCAATGGATGCTGGATATATCAAACCAGGCTGATGTAGCTACCCAAAGTCCATGAGGGCCCATGCAGGATAAGCAAATAGACAGACCTGGGTCAGGAGCTTGATGCAGAAGATCTGTGTTCAGTGGCCTTGATCAATCCATTCACCCAGGGTGTACGTTCTTGGCGGCACCATAGTTATTAATGTCTCAGACAATATCCAAGCAGTGTAACAGTGGAAATAGTCTAAACATACCAAAAGGCTTCTGTTGTGTAGTTTTGCCAAGTGTGACTACTTTGGTATCTCGGTGTGACAAGGGGCAACCTCCAGGGCCCAGTCACAGTACTGACCCTCCCATCTGTCTAGCGCAATCTGCCCGGTCTCTCCTGCCACACCTTGTTGTTATGATACTCGCTGTAATAATGCAGGAGGCTGCCCATTTAATGCCCCAATGACTAGGGCTTTACACACAGCTCTGACCTTCCCTTACTGTGTCCCGTGCCTCACAGATGTCATCATAAGTTGTTCCTAGTACTGGTCCAAGGCCAGGCCAAACTCTACCCCTTTCTGGGTCTCTGTCATTCCTTCTGGCATTCTACCCTTCACTGGGCCTTATTCATACCACCCACTCACTGGGTCACTCTCAACCCACCGTGGTCCATAACTTACACTCCATACTGACCTCCACATGGATATCCACCTTCCTTACTCTCACTCAGACCGGTACCCCGCGCAGCCCTTCAGGCCACCCCTGCAGCCCTACTCCATGCATCTACTGGACCTATACCCTGTGCTGGGCTGACCTCTGCTTCTAGCCCCACTCTAGGCTCTTCGGTTCCCCTTTTCAGGTGCCACCAGGGTCTTACATCCTCCCCCCATTTCCCCCTATTGAGAGGACCTTCAGCCTATATAGTCTCTAGCCTCACCTCCAGGCTAGTCAGGGTTCCAGATGGCTCTCCATAGCCCTGATCTGCCCCTCATGTGGTGGGCTCAAATTGCCCTTCAGCCTTATGGCCCTGGCCCCCTTACATTGACCAGTCAAGGGATCAGAAAGTCAGCATGGCAGCTGCTGCTCTCCATATTCCAGAGGGGGTCCCTCTCTAGGCCCCACCATAGAGCCATCACCACAAGCTGGGCTGACCTAGTGCCTCAGCAAAGTTGGATGAGGCTTTAGTTCCACTGGGCTCACCTAAGCCCCCTGGCTTCACCCCTGACCTATCTAATCGGGGCCTGCCTAGCCTCTGTGTAGGTGCACAAGTTGCAAGCCCCCTTTCTAGGGTGGGCCTTTCTCTCTCTGGGCCCAAGCTTTCTTCCTGGGGCTCAGGACCCTACTGGGCCCTGAGAAACCTCCTGGCTTCCCCATAGTTCCTCCCTTACCTCCAAGGTGTTCCAAGCAGCAGCTCAGCCAGGTGTTGTTCCAGGTGCCAGCAGCAGTCTGCTGGCTCAGCCCTGATGCCTGAACTAAAATGGAGACTGCTCAGTCCTCTCCTCCAATCACATGGTCCATCCAACAGCCATGTGACCGCCTCATCGGGGCTGGCCGCACCTGCCGATTGCCCTGCTATCTGCTCTCACTCTTCAAATGGCAGGCACCAAAGGTGCTCTGCCACACACCTGCCCGCTTAAAATGGCTACCATGGTGGGGGGGGTCTCCTTGCCACTCACCATGCTCTGCCAATGGTGCTCTGCCACACTGAGTGCCTCCTGAATTCTGCCATTCTGGGTGGCTGTGGAGACTGGCGCAGATGAGGAAATTGATTGACAGCTCTTTACCAAAGTGATTGTATGTTTTGTTTGAACCCCAAGAATCTTTGCTGGTGCCACTCCTGGTTCATTGGGGTGGGGTGTTCATTTATTTCCTGCAATGGTTGGAGGGGCTGCGTCTCAGCACATGCCACACCCATGACACCATGCTTGCTGGAGGCCATCGGTGCCAGGAGCTCAGTTGCCTGATTGTCAGTTCCCATTGCTGTGTGCATGTTTTGTAATATGCTGTGATCTGCTCATCAGCTCAGTAGGCTTGATTCTGATCTTACGCTGCAACAGCTCCTTTGAATCCGGTGGAGCTGCTCTGGAATTACACCAGCCTAAGTGAGTTCAGAACCAAATCCATTTCCATCTGTGCTCTATTTATTTCAAATCCTGTACTTGGAGCCATTTCTGAATGTCATCTGTCAATTGGCCTTTAGCATTTGGCTGAAGTTTATGCCTTAACCCAGTCTTCTAGCAAAGGCTGTAGCTACTTATTGTTAGCATATATTTTTTACGTTCTGGCTGCTTGATTAAATATAGCATTGACCTGACCCTGCCTTGTTATGCTGATGCCAGTCAGTAGCAACTGGTGTATACTCACTGGAGTTACTCTGATGCAAAGCTGTAGAGAATGGAGAATCCAGCCCATAGTCTAGTATAATTTACCTCCAAGTGGGGCAGGTGCTGTTTCTGCTGCTGCGTTCCTGTAGGTGCTTTGGGCTGAGAGGGTGCAGCTCTAATCCCCCCAGCTCTAATCCAGCTCTGATCCATTACCTGGCCAGAGACTTCATTAGCATGTCTCAACATGGACCTGGACATATCTGTATGACCACTATATTGTGTATCTCTCAACATCTTCAAACAGAGAAGAGCTTGCCCAGCTCTGAAATTGAGGACGCTGGTGACAATTAGGATACTGGTGTCAGAGACTGGAATTGAACCCAGTTTACCTAAGTCCCAGTCTTGTGTGTCATCCAGCTCATCTTTCCTCCTCACCGGTAAAGGAACAATTAAGCATTCAGCTGGTAGGACATGAAGATGGACTTTCTGTGTATTACAGCTAGTTCCAGCATTTCCAAAGAGCACTCCCTGTCCCCAGCCAGTACTTTCAGACCAAGGGTCATTCTGGCAAACCTTGCCTTTTGCATCAGCAAACCCACCTAGGATTCAGAAGAGCCAGTAGCTCCAGGGCCCTGTTTGCATGGAAGGCAAGGAACTGCAAAATAATAAGGCTTTTTGGAGTGGAGCATGCACTTTGCTTCTGCTAAAAATGAAATCTCTCTAGGGGCACTTTCCATTCAGGAAGCACAGACAGACCAACTGATTTCCAGCTTCAGTTGCATCAAAATGATTCTTCTTAAAGAAAAAACCCCAAAGAAGCAGGAACCCAAATGATAGCTACAGCAGCCACTTCATTCTAAAATGTTTTTGTCCTGTTGTCTCCTTGTGTTCTGTACAAACTGCAAATCATGGTTAATGGGAGGTTGGAAAAACTTGTCACAAATCATATCTGACATTTTTATCACTTGCGGAACATCTCCAGTTAAAGCTGACTTCTGCAAGTTATGCTGGGGAAGATGCTGAGTAACTGGAGACTGAAGCCCACCGTACGTACTCTGATCAGGGGCAGGATGGGTGCCATGTGATGTAGACACAGCCTTTATATATATGGACTTTCCTGGTATCAGAGATTCACTGTTTGACCTCGGGCAAGTCTCTTCTTTTCCCCATGCCTCGGTTTCTCCATATGTGGCACAGAGAGCACAGTACTCTCCCACTGGGTGTTGCAGGGCTAAACTCTTTCCTGTGCTTGGGGCACTCAGATCGTGTTGTGATGAGTACAGTAGCACAGACCACCAGTACTTCAGCCCTTCCCCACTGGAAACCAGGTGGAATGTGACTTTACTGCCCTGTGAAAGTACAAAATGTGCCTTGTGGTTAGGATATAGTGGTCTCTGGCTGCTGTGTGCCAACATGAGGTGCCTTCCAGCTGTCTCTGAGTAGGGTGCGGACTACCTACAGCACTTGCTGAGGCAGGGGTTTGTGCATGCAGGTAACATTCATATTTCATGGTATGATCTGACCCCAGTTGGGCAAGGGGCTGGTCCTGATGATCTCACGAGGTCCTGTCCAGCCCTAATGTCTATGACTCTACACGTGAATCGGAGACATAGCTAGCAATTGGTGCAACCCTGATGATTGTCTCCCCCTATTCCCCTCCCACCCCACTTCATGCCAGTATCTCTTGACAGTTTTGTTGTTATTACATGTTCACGGTCACTGACAATGGGTGTAGTTAGTTTTCCCTGTCAGACCTTTCATTAACAGCCTGCTGGAATCATTTTTGTTCTCAGGAGACAGAGAGGCTGGGAAGGGAGAGAGAGATTGTTTCAGAAATTCACTTGCAGTGGTTTGGGTTTTGGCTTTGTTTTAGAGTATTAATTTCTCTAATTCCTCCCACTTCTAGGCTCTGCCTTTGGGGTCCCTGTGACTATGAGAGAGGAAAACACAACGTGCTGGGATAGGAAATGAGTCTTGAATTTTTCCCATCTGTGGCAGCAGGAGGCAATTCATGCAAATAGGAAAACACAGCAGTGAGATGGGAGGGGAAACGCCTCCCCTGGAACACACGTCTCACATGTTGAGAGTTTGTGAAACTAGTTTGAGTTGGCTCAGGATGAACCAACCTGTCCAAGTGAACTTCTATATATGGGACATATTTGCTGCACTTCCCTCCCTATTGAGCTGGATCCCACAGCTTAACACCTTGACAGAGAACAACTCTTGTAGCCATCATTTAGTCACCATACCAATTGCCAGCTCCACATAATAATTATGTGGGATGGCAGGATTGGAATGCAATTTTTCTTCTCCACTGAAGACTCTAGGCAGACTTATATTGGCTCTTGCACCGTGTCCTGCACCAGTGAAATTCAGTGGAGTTGTGTAGGGTGTAAATCCAGGCTGAACATCATTTGGATCCAGGGTCCTGTTCTCCTGAGGCTGTAGGTGAAGGAAGTGTGGTGGTTTCAGACTGAGTAGATATTTGCTAGGCCTGTGCGAGTCGGCAGTGATCCAATCCAGCTTCAGATCTGGCCACTTCAGATGGCCACGATCCGATCCAGAGCCTCAGACCGGGTTTCTACCTTGATCCGGCTGAAGAGGCTCCGAAGCTTTGGAGCCGCCTTGGATATCCGGCTGTAGAGTATAATGAGGAATCAATGAAATATCTATGACTTTATTGTTTTGTGTCCAATTCAGATGAAACTTGCAGGGATTGTAGTCTCTGCTGAGAGCATGAAACCTGCCAAATTTCAAGAAGATCGGTGTAGGGGCTTGGGGGAAACTGTACCCCAAATTCTTGAAAGCCAAACTCATGTCACGGCTGTGTGTTACACCACAGGGGGGTCAAAACTGCAGGGCTGGTAGGCCATACTGAGGCCACAAAGTCTGCCAAGTTTCAAGGAGATTGGTGCAGGGGTTTGGGGGGAACTGTACCTCAAGCTGCGGACAAGCAAAACTGGTGCCATGGGTGACACTGTCCGCGCTAAGATGCAGTGGGGTGACAGCTGCAGGGATGGTGGCCCCTGCTGTGACGCCTGCCAGCTGTGGAGGAGATCGGTGCAGGGGGGTTCTGGAGCCCTGCACCCCTAGCTGCTGACATTCAAAACTCCTGCCAAGACTGTCTGTCTTGAGGCAGTTGATTGTATTGAGTCTTTCCTCTCCTTAGCCTGGTTTTGTAGGTGCTAATTGATGCTTTTTATGTAGGTGCTAATTGATGCTCTTTAAGTCGTTCTGTAATAGCTAGGTCCTGTGTATTGAGCTGGTCCCTGAGTGAATCATGATTGATTGATTGATAACTGGTAACACAGCAGCTTAGCAGCCAGGCCTGCAGCAGTGTCTCCCCTCTCCGCCCCAGGACAGACACAGTCAGTCCCACAGCACCCATGGCACGAGTTCTGTTTGCCTGCAGCTGGAGGGGCAATTCTCCCCAAATCCCTGCACCGATCTTCTTGAAACTTGGCAGGCTTTGTGGCCTCAGCAAGAGCTAGCATCCCTGCAATTTTCACTCTGCTACGTTGTAACACATGACATGAATTTTACTTTCAAGAATTTGGGGTACAGTTCCCCCCAAACCCCTGCACCAATCTTCTTTAAAACTGGGCAGGCTTCATCCTCTCTGCAAAGTCTACCACCCCTGAAAATTTCACACAAATCAGACACAAACCAACAAAGTTATATTTTATTGTTTCCCCATTATTCCCTATGGCCAGATCTCCGAGGCGGCTCCAAAGCTCTTCGGAAGCTCTGAACCCCTTTGGGAAACCGAACGAGGCCAGAGCTTCAACCCGGATGTGCTGCTTCAGACCTGGAAGCATCTGAAGCTTCTCCCGATCCAAAGCTCTGTCCAAAGCCTTGTACATCCCTAATATTTGCCCACGTGAAGAAACCACAACCCAGTCCCACACGAGCCAGTAGGCTTGGCACTCTCTTTGTTTCAGGCTGATGGGCCATTATAGAGCCATATATTTCCATCCTCTAGGCTGGATGCCATTAGATAACACTTGGATTCCTCTATGCAAAAAAGGCACCTTGGCCCAGGAGATGGACCAGAACCTTGGTGTTGCAGGCTATGAAACCAGACTGCAGTGCACTGACACACTTGTGTGAGAGGCACCTGCAGCTATCGGCACCATGTGTACTCTGCTATACTCAGGCTATTCTTTTTTTGCAAGCTGTGTTTACCCAGACAAGTATTTTGGGTTTTCAAAGCTCATATTGGGGGTCAGGCCCGGAGTGTAAAAACACACACTGACAAATAGATTTTCTTGTTCAACATGCACTGAGGAACACCGAGCACTTGAACTATCTCCTTTTAAAGAAGCTGTTGTTGCAAGCCATGGCTGAGCTAAGGGAGAAGCTGGGAGTTGGGATGCTTAGAAATCAATGCAGGACTTCCTGTTGGCCCCCTCTCTTTTTCTCTTGGCAGTGGTGGGGACAGCAAGGAGGGGGGAGCAGCATTTCAGTGCTTGGGGATGGTGGTAGGCAGTGTTCTTTCCACTGGGGCTTCTGTCTAATAAACAACCCTCTGAATGAGAAGCAACAGAGTTTTATTCCCTGAAAATCCCTCACACCTAAACAACAGAGGAAGATGTTAACCCTGGAGAGTGAGCTGAGGAATCCTTACCTCAACAAAGCCCCAGCCCCTCCCATTTCCCCAGCAGCTGGCATTTGCCCCAGCCATTTATGGCTCAGTGGTTTGTGATTAATTCTCTTCTGCTGCTTCTCCTTTCCTGTCCCCCATCTCTTTTTCTGTTGTTTTTCCTCTTGCTGTCTGTGGGAGCGACTATACGTGGCAACCTCCCCAGGGCTGTCACATGGGGTGGGCTGCGCGTGCCTTGCTAATGACTTTGGATGGAATTCTCTGCTTGGCTAGCGATGCTGCAATTCACGTGATAACACCGGCTGCCTCCCTAAATGCATTAATCCAACCCATAGCTTTCCTCCTGTCTGGATCCTCAGCTTGGCTGTGCTTGGCTATACACAAAGGAGAGAAAAAGGCCTATTGGAGGAGGAAGAAGGGAAGAACAGCAGGCAAGGACAGGGGAGAGGGAAGCAGGCAGGGAGCAGGGAGCCATCATCTTTTCATGTCCTTTCTTTTGATAATCCCTGCAGAGTTTCTATAGAGATGGGCCTGGATAGCTAGGAAGGGATGGGCCTTCACAGACTAGATGCTCTCAATTGGCTTCTGCTGTGATGTCTAATTTAGCACGGCTGCATCAGTTTTGGATGGAGAAGGGAGGCAACTGCAGTAAAGAACTGTTGGGGATCTCAGCAGGCAGTGGGAATGGGGAAGGCATTCAAGTAGTAAACACAGGCCTGACCCTGGTGTCCTTGTGCAGCCGATTGCTTCTGAAGGAGTTTAACATGCAGATGTACAGCAGGATAAACCCTCAGCTGATGTACCTGTGCTTCTGCACATGGACCTGTACACTCCAGAATGTGTGTATAATTGTGCCTTTACATATAAACTCTCGCACCCCATGTATACACCCCCATTCGCATACTTACTGACATGATGCGCCCACATATACGTGAAATACCTGTACTGTTGGCCAAATGTTTGTACACTTGCAAGATTCATAAATGTACATACAGGGACTTGCCTCTGTGTACCCAGTCACTAACAAATCCTCATGCATACTTGCAGCACATTCACAAATATATACGTGAGCAAAAACTTTAGTACTAAATTTCCCTTACGCTGTTGTTGACTGCAGGTTACAACCCTTATTATTTATTTTAAGACAATTTTTTTTGCCTGTCTCCTTCCAAACAGCCTCCAGGGACTTTGACAGAGAATGACGGCTCCAGACACATTTTTGAAAAATAGTGCAGCTGCTTTGAGACTTGTCCTGAGGTGAACTGTGGGTGTGGAAAGATTTCTCATAAAGAGGCAGAAGTTAAATGTTAAAATTGGCACCCCTTGACATCCATGTTATTTTAGACACTGCTTAGGAGCGGAAACAATAGGTATGAGTGATGGGAGAGAAACTCTAGCTTCCCATCTCCATTCTACTCTGCTAGTACAGGCCTCACTGGAAAGGAGTCTCACTATCCAAATGAGTAGAGTTGGTAGAAAGTTTTTGAATGGAAAAACACTTAAATCAGATAATGCCCTTTTTATGTAATCAGACATTTTTGCAAAACATTTGCTTGAAAATGTCATTTTCTGAACAAAGTTAGAAATGAAAAATGGTTCTGTTTTATCTCTAGTTCCTTTCTATTCCTCACAGTTTTCCCCTTTTTTGTACCTAACAAGTACCAAACAAAGAATAAGGAAAGAGGGGAGGAGAGGAGAGAAAGGGAAATAGGAGGTGGGTGTGAAAGGCAAAGCAAAAGCCCTCAAATCCTGGCAAATGTCTACAATGGAAGGTGTCCCATGTGCTCTCATAGGCTGGGCTGTCTGTGTATTAATAATGATTGCCTTCTGGATATCTATCTTCCCATTCATAATCAGGTGGCCACATGGGTGGATCTAGGATTTTGAAAAGAGGTGGAGAGAAGGGGCTGCAGATGGTGTGGTATATCATCTCATATAACAGAGCACATATTTTTCTCCAGATAAAAAGAAACTAGAAGCTTTACTAATATGCTAGAGGCCTATACCTATATTATTTTGTTTTAAGATTGGAGCAAAAACAAATATAACTTTATTGGAATGAGTTAAAAACAGTCTGTAGGGTTAGGAAATAGGAGCTACCAGGAGCAGAAGAAAGGCTAGCTGGATTAGTGGAACATCAAGACTATTAAAAAGGAAAGAGGGTCATTACCACCTGTGGAATGAAGAGTTCAGAAGGAATTAGGTAGACTTTAATGAGCCATGAATTCAGTTGACACACTCACTTCTGCCTGAACAGAAATGCTGCTGCCACTGCCAGGCAATTGGTTTTAAACTTTGGGTGTGGCAGGAATCAAAGGAAGGAGGATGCAAGTATACCAGTGCAACCCCCCATTCCCTCCCCCCCCCCGATCCACCTCGGGTGACCATCCCCCAGTCATAATTATCTCCCTGCATTTGGTAAATAGAACTGTTGTTTAGGTGGAAAAGTAACATTGAGTGCTACAGTATTCCCACGTGCAAAACAAAATAACTATAGGATCTAATGTTGTAAAGCACTTCAGAACCTTGTGGTAGAAGGTCTCAAGTTCCTTATTTGCACAGAGGAGCTGTCATCATAAAGGCTTACGATTTACCTTGCACCAAGATATTTTAGCAAGTGGCAACAATAATAATAAAAAAGAGGCCAACTCAGTGGTGGGCTTCTTTGTGTTTTACAGTATATCAGCCTCTTTGCCTGAGATACAGGCTTCTTGGAGATGTGCAAGGACTCAAAACTGCCTTTGGGTCACAGCAGTGAATATCTTTTAATTCACTTCTTGTGATATGGCAATCAGTGAAGAACCAGCTCCTTCACATGATTCTTCATTGATTCCTGAAAGCTCTGGCAGTGTTGTGGGCATACTGAGAACAAGGCATATGTGGAAGTAGGCGTTTTCCTGGGTACCATCACACTTTCTCCATGTTATTAGGACTGGTTCTGATCCAGTACATTTGCAACAAGGAACTTTCAGTTCTCTTGGGATTTTTTGGTCTAAAATTAATTCTTGTTTCAAAATTTCCTTTAATTTGATTTAAAAAAAAAAACAAAATTGACACAACATTTCCATTTTGTTGAAGCAAAGTGTGTAGCTCCATCCAAAGCAATGGGTTTTTTTGTTTTGTTTTTTCTATTTTCCAAAATGTTCCTTTCCTGGCCAAATCAGCATAGTATTTTTTTGACTTTTTGAAATTGCTAGTGAACTGAGAAATCCAGTCTTCACCCATCTCTGGCCTGTTTGCAGAGTGGTTTGGGAGAGGACTAGCTGAAAGTGCTGCACTTCTGTATAGATCTATATTGGTAGAGCTATGGAGAGGGTGCAGTGGGAAACACCAGAATGGGAATAGGCTCATAGAACTGAAAAAGACATCCTGGATCAAGTCCAGTCCCCTGTTATTTCAGGCAGCCATACCCTATAATCCTTTTATTACATGAATTACAAAGGGAGGTCAGTCTATCGAAGCCTAATAGCTCATTGAGTTAGTGTGAGTAAGGCACACCAATGTTTTCGGCAATGCCACACAAGAGAGCAATGTGCCGAGTTGCCTTCTACTCAAGTAGATATCCATTTATAGCTAGGTCAACTGGTGATAGACTTTAGCATAAATCTAAAGCAGCACTTAAACTCAGGCTTCCAGAGTCATAGTGAGACACGTTGTCAGTGGTGATCCTTCATGGTTGACAATGATCACTCCCACGGGTCAAGTAAAGGGTTGTAAATGAGTCCATTAATGACTAAGAAGGCTGATTCTAGAGTTGCAGACTCTCTGGAAAAACCGTAGGGGGTGGTTGGAGGGTTGGACCACAGATTTCTCATTCTGGTTTCCTTTCCTTCCATTTCTGTTGGTTTTCTGCCTCCAGGGCAAGATGGTTTTCCTCAGAGTAAGATGTGCCTCCTCTCACAAGGCAACGCCATATAGCTCTGTCCCAGGCTAGTTTTTCCCAATTTGTGGTATCAACGCCACTCTACTTAATGCTTGCTTTGGTGGGTGTCCTTGAAGCATTTCCTTTAGTCCCCACGTGTCATAGAATCATAGAAAATTAGGGTTGGAAGGGAGCTCAGGAGGTCATCTAGTCCAACCCCTTGCACAAAGCAGAACCATCCTTAACTAGGTCATCCCAGCCCAGCCAAGGTTTTGTCTAGCCTGGTCTTAAAAACCTCCAAGGATGGAGATGCCACCACCTCTCTGGGTAACCTGTTCCAGTGTATTACTACCCACCTAGTGAGAAAACTTTTCCTAATATCTAACCTAAACTTCCCTTGTTGAAACTTGAGACCATTGCTCCTTGTTCTGTTATCCACCACCACTGAGAACAGTTTAGCTCCATCCTTTTTTGAACCCCTCTTCAGGTAGTTAATATGGAAGATACAAATAGATAGTTGAAGGCTGCAATCATTCTTCCCTCTCAGTCTTCTCTTTTGCAGACTAAATTAACCCAGTTCTCTCAGCCCCTTCTCAGAAGTCATGTGCCCCAGCCCCCTCACCATTTCATTGCCATCCACTAGCCTTCTTGGCAACAAGGGCACACTGTTGGCTCATATTTAGCTTATAGTCCACTGTAATGCCCAGGTCCTTTCCTGCAGAGCTGCTGCTTAGGCAGTCTTCCCCCAGCCTGAACCAGTGCGTGGGACTGTTCCATTCTAAGTGCAGGACTTTGCACTTGTCCTTGTTGAACCTCATGAGATTCCTTTTGGCCCAGTCCTCCAATTTGTCTAGGTCACTAAATCCTAGCTCTACCCTCCAGCATATCAAATACTCGCCCCAGCTTGATGTCATCTGCAAACTTGCTGAGGGTGCACTCTGCCACCTTCTAGGTCATTGATGAAGATATTGAACAAAACCAGCCCAAGGACCAACCTCTGGGGCACTCCACTTGATACCAGCTTCCATTGATTACTGCCCTCTGAGCCCAATGCTCCAGCCAGTTTTCTATCCACCTTAGGGTCCATTCATCCAGCCCATACTTTCTTAGCTTGCCTGCAAGAATGTTGTGGGAGATTGTATCAAAAGCCTTGGTAAAATCAAGGTATATCACATCCACTGATCTCCCCATATCCACAGAGCCAGTCACCTCATCACAGAAAGCAATCAGGTTGGTCAGACATGACTTGCCTTTGGTGAACCCATGCTTAATGGTCCTAATCACCTTTTTCTCCTCCAAGTGCTTAGAAATGGATTCCTTGAGGATCTGCTGCGTGATTTTTCCAGGGACTGAGGTGAGGCTGACTGGTCTGTAGTTCCCTGGATCCTTCTTTTTCCCTTTCTTAAACATGGGCACTATGTTTGCCCTTTTCCAATCATCCAGGACCTCTCCTGATTGCCATGAGTTTTTAAAGATGATGTCCAGTGGCTCTGCATTCACAGCAGCCAACTTCCTCAGCACCCTCGGGTGCATCCCATCTGGCCCCATGGACTTATATATGTCCAGCTGTTCTAAATAGTCCCTAACCCTCCTCCTCAAACTGTGCTACCAGGTGCAGTAGTCTGGGAGCTGACCTTGCCTTGTGAAGACTGAGATGAAAAAGGCATTGATTACTTCAGCCTTTTTTGCATGCTCTATCACTAGATTGCCTCCCCCATTCAGTAAGAGACCTACACTTTCCCTGACCTTCTTTGTCCTTTATTCTTTCTGTTTGTCTGAGTTGGGAGTATAGCAGTTGTTTTGGTGTATATACATTAGACATGCTCACACAATGCCCTGTCCACCACAACTGATCAATACTTCCATACTGTGCTATTAGCGTCAGTGAGGACACGTGTGCAATGATCCTTCCACTTTATGCCAACGATCTTCCAGGGACAGAGCTAGCAATGGCATCCTAAGATTTTCAGGTGGTCTCTGTAGATCACCTGTAGAGAAGAGTTGAGATTACCCCAGCCTTGTACAGTAGGAGTTTTGCTCAAGTCCTGATCTCATGATTGTTGAACACATGATGATACAGTCTTCTGAAAAAAGAGCTGGCACATCAGATCCTATACTGGGTCTCCTTGTCAATGTTGGTCTTGTATGAGAGATGGCTGCCAAGGTATGCAAAGTGTTCAACATTCTCCAGCTCCTGTCCTTCAATTAGGATCTTTGATGGAGGTAGGGAGTGGGGGTTGATTTGGCCTGGAGCAGGCTAGTGAAGCACCTTTGTTTGTCTGATATTAAGGGTCAGTCCCAGGTATGCTTGAGACAAGCAGTTAAGTGCTAGGTATGTGCAACAACAGTACAATCATCAGCATACTGAAGTTCTACAATCAATGCCACAGTAACTTTGGTTTTGGCATGGAGGCAGGAGAGATTGAAAAGGTTTCCATCCATCCTGTACTTAATGCCAATGTCATGTGGCAGATGATCATGGACGAGCATCTTCACCACAAAAAAGATAGAAAACAAAACTGGTGTGATCACGCAGCTCTGCTTGACACCAGTTTGAATAGCAAAGTGTTCTGTAGTGGAGCCACTGCATAGGATAGAGGCAGTCATCTGGTCATGAAGGAGTCTTAGGATAGTGATAAGTTTCCTTGGGCAGCCAAACTTTAATAAGATCTTCCATAGATCCTCACAGTTAACAGAGCTGAAGGCTTTGGCCAAATGAATAAATGCCATATGCAGTTCCTGGGGGTGTTGTTGACTTTTTTGCTGGATCTACTGGGCCTCAAAAATCACATCCATGGTGCCTCTTGATGGTCTGAAGCCGCACTGAGACTTGGAAAGGATTTCCTCAGCAAGCAGGAGCAGTCAGTTCAGCAGAATTCAAGCAAGGATCTTCTCAGTGATGGACAAGAGGGCGATACTTTGATAGTTTCCAGAGTCAGGTTTATCTCCCTTTTAAAAAATGGTGACAATATTGGCATTCCTTAGGTGAGCAAGAGTTTCCTCAGTGTTCCAGATTTTAACAAACAATGTCCATGTCTACACGAGATGCTGACTGCACAATTGTTACTGCTCAGTCATTTAGTACTTGTATAAACTCCAGTTATTGCACAGTAGCGCTGCCAAATGGCTTTTTCATGACACTGACTGTGCAGTATCCTGAGACTACTGTGCAGTAGCATTGCATCATGCTTCCTGTCACACAATGCTACTGCACAGTAGTCATGGGCTACTGCGCAGCCAGCATCTCATGTAGATGCAGGCAGTGTGAAGCTGTTTGGTCATAATTTGGCCACCAACTTTGAGAATCTCATCTGGTATGCCATCAGGGCCAGATGCTTTGTTGTTCGTCATCTGTCTTATTGCCTGGTGGACTTCATCAGAGGTTGGTGGCCTGGCAAGTGCTTCCCTTACTGGATGCTGCAGGATGGATTTGATGGTTTCATCAGTAACTATTGATTCTCAGTTCAGGAGCTTTTGGTAGGGCTCCTTTGAGAGGTTTTTGGTGGACTAGTTGTCTTTGAGGAGTGTACTGCCATCCACCCAGATGGAGCCCATGGTTCTGGGCTCCATGCAGACGGAGCCTCTGGCTCTTGTCTGGGAGGGCTGCCTGTCACTTTTTCAGGCTCTGGGGCCTGGGAGCATGGCCACCTCCCCTCGTGAGGTCTGCTCCCTTTTGGGAGGAGCTGGAGGAGCTCCAGGCCGCAGTCCAGAGACTGAGTGCCATCAGGGACTGTGAGCAGGAGATCAACTCCTACTGTCAGGCCCTTCTTCCCTCGGAGACAGAGGGTAGACCACAGTCTCCCTTCAGGACAAGGGAGGACTTGGGGACCTCCCAGTCTGTCCAGCCCAGGGGTTGACTAAGGTGGTCAAGGACCCCAAGGCCTGCCGCACTAAGGTCCCTGCCCTGCTGGAGCTTATCCATGTGGGCACAAATGACACGGCTCGGAACCCTCCCAGCTGGGTCATGAAGTGCTACAGGGATTTGGGAGCAGGGCTAAAGGGGGTGGGGGCTCAGGTGGTGTTTTCCTTGATCCTTCCAGTTTCGGGCTACAGGCTGAGGAGGGAGGGGAGGATCCAGGTAGCGAACCAAAGACTGCGGTGCTGGTGTCATCGGGAAGGCTTCAGCTTCCATGACCACAGCCCGCTCTTTGGTGAGAGAGGCAGCGAGCTGCTGGGAAGGGATGGCCTCCACCTCTCTCCACTGGGGAGGAGGCTCGTCTCAGCCAGACTGGCTGACCTGATCCACCGGGCTTTAAACTAAGCCCGCCGGGGGCCGGGGGACTACCGCCACTGCTGGCCCACTGAGCCACCCTTGCAAAGCCGGCAGGCCAAGGCACTTAAGGGAACCCACCCCTGCCTCAGCCCTAGAGTGAGCTGCAGGCAAGGCAAGGGCCACCAAGGGGACACTTGCCTGCCTGTACACCAATGCCAGGAGCTTGGGGAATAAACAGGAGGAACTTGTCCTCCTGCTCAACACAAACAATTATAATGACATAGGGATAACAGAGACCTGGTGGGACTCCACCCATGACTGGACCATGGGTATAGACGGCTATATGCTGTACAGGAGGGATTGAATGGACAAAAGGGGAGGAGGTGTAGCTCTCTACATCAAGGAGAGCTATGCGTCCCTACAAGCTGACATCGGCACCCAGGGTGGACAACTAGAGACCCTCTGGGTTAAAATCTGTGGGGAACATGGCACAGGGGACACAATGGTGGGAGTCTACTACAGACCTCCCTCCCAGAATCAAGAAATTGACTAGGAGTTCGCCAGGGAATTGGCTGAGGCTGCAAGCTCCCAGTCCATGGCTGTCATGGGAGACTTCAACTACCCAGACATCTCGTGGGAAGAGCGCTCGGCCAAATCCGAACGGTCGCAAGGACTCCGTACTGGCAACTAGGGACAACCTAATCAGCAACATAATGATCGAAGGGAAGCTGGGTGACTGCGACCACGAGCTGATCACCTTCACCATCTGTCGAAAAGCTGTCAAGTCAGTCAGCAGTACAGAGGTCCTCGACTTCAGGACGGCTAACTTTGACAAGCTCAGGAGACTTGTCAGTGAGGCCCTAAAGGACAATGACCCCAAGGGGAGGGGAGTCCAGGAAGAGTGGTTGCTCCTCAAGGGAGCGATCCTAGATGCACAAGTTGAGGCTATTCCATCTCGGATGAAAGGCAGCAAGAGGGCACAGCAGCCCCGTTGGCTCAACAAGAAACTGGAAGTCCTCCTGCATCTAAAAAGACAGACCTACAAAGGATGGAGGACAGGATCCACTTCCAAGGAGTGCTGCACTGGTCCAGAACTGTAGGGAGTGAACCAGGAAAGCCAAGGCAGCGATGGAACTCCAACTGGCTACAAGCATCAAGGACAATAAAAAGTCCTTTTTTAGATATGTGGGGAGCCGGAGGAAAAGCAAGGGCAACATTGGACCCCTGCAAAACCAGAAGGGAGAACTGATGACCAACACCCAGGAAAAAGCCAACTTACTAAATGGGTACTTTGCATTGGTCTTTCACAAGTCCCACGGGATGCCCCTGCCCATTATGGGACAGGGACGCCTGAGTAAGGGTGGTTCCTTGCCCTCCATCAATGCTGACCTTGTGAAGGAACACCTTGAGAGGCTGGACACCTTCAAGTCAGCTGGCCCTGACAATTTACACCCCAGAGTACTAAAGGAGCTGGCCTGCATCATAGCTCAGCCCCTAGCATGGATCTTCGAGAGCTCCTGGCGCTCTGGTGAAGTGCCTGATGATTGGAAGAAGGCCAATGTGGTGCCTATCTTCAAGAAAGGGAGGAAAGTGGATCTGGCAAACTACAGGCCCATCAGCCTGACCTCTGTCCCAGGGATGGTCTTAGAAAAGATTATCGAAGAGGCCATTCTTAACAGATTGGCCGATGGCAACCCCTGAGGGATAGCCAGGATGGGTTTGTTGCAGGTAGGATATGCTTGCGATCTCATTTTCTTTTATGACCAGGTGACCTATCACCTGGACAAGAGGGAAGAGATTGATGTCATATATCTTGACTTTAAAAAAACCTTTGATCTGGTATCCCATGATCACCTTTTGGCAAAACTGGCCAACTGTGGCCTCAGGTCCACCATGACCTGCTGGCTGGGGAATTGGCTCTGCGGTCGGACCCAGAGGGTGGTGGTTGACGGACCCCACTCTTCAGCGGGGCCTGAAAATCATCATGGTGCCCTGTGACCAGTGGGGTCCCTCAAGGCTCTGTCCTTGGACCTCTTTTGTTCAACCTCTTCATTAATGATGTGAACATTGGAGTCAGAAGTGGACTGGCCAAGTTCGCCGATGACACCAAACTTTGGGGTAAAGCATCCACGGAGGAAAAACCTGCAGCATGCTTATAGGCTTGGCAGTGCTAGGCTGACTAGCACTATGGACAAGAGGGACTTGGGGGGTCAAGATTGACCACAAGATGAACATGAGCCTTCAGTGTGATGCTGTAGCTAGTAAAGCGAGCAAAACCCTGGCTTGCATCCATAGATGCTTCTCAAGCAAATCCCAGGACGTCATTCTCCTGTTGTACTCGGCCTTGGTGAGGCCACAGCTGGAGTACTGCGTCCAGTTGTGGGCTCCACAATTCAAAAAGGATGTGGAGAAGCTTGAGAGAGTCCAGAGGAGAGCCACGCGCATGATCAGAGGTCAGGAAAACAGACCTTATGACAAGAGATTGAGAGCTATGGGACTCTTCAGCCTGGAAAAGTGCAGGCTCAGGGGCGATCTGATGGCCACCTTTAAGTTTATAAGGGGTGCTCACCAGGATCTGGGGGAATGTTTGTTCACCAGAGCACCCCAAGGGATGACAAGGTCAAATGGTTATAAACATCTGCAAAACCGTTTCAGGCTGGACATAAGAAAGAACTTTATTGTCCGAGCCTCCAAAGTCTGGAATAGTCTGCCACCGGAGGTGGTTCAAGCACTACATTGAACGCCTTCAAGAGAAACCTGGATGTTTTTCTTGCTGGGTCCTATGACCCCAGCTGACTTCCAGCCCCTGGGGCAGGGGGCTGGATTCAATGATCTTCCAGGGTCCCTTTCAGCCCTAATGTCTATGAATCTATAATGACAGGATCATGCTCTGCAGATTTGCATGTCCTGCAATGTCACGCTTTGAGACGCATCAACTACTCTGTCACTACAGCCTTATACACTAATTAACCTTCACCTTAAATCTTGCTGCTGCCATTTGGAGATTGTAGGAATAAGATATATCGGGAGAGTGTTTCTTATGGGGAAACTTTGCAAAGGACAGGCTCAAAGTGTTCTAACCAATCTCTTATGCACATTGGGCAGGGAGGACAAGAAGTGTTTGGGTGGGACATAAAATCCCTCAGACTGCAGTTGTGTGTCTGATTGTGGCTGAATACATACAGAGGGCTATCCCCAGCCTGATTTCCGGGGTCAGGCATGGGGCAGCTGTGTCCTGGAACCTGGGGCTGTCCCATACCCCATCTGATGTTCATCTGAGCATCAAGACAGGACTCGAGGGAGTCAAAGGTCCCAGTTCAAGACCCAATGCTACCCCCAGCCTTGTCCCTGGAACTGGGTGGTAGAGGCCGTGTCCCACATACTGGGGTTGCCTGGCACCCCATTACAGTGCTCAGCTGAGTGTTGAGCACAGGGCAGTCCCAGATCTGGGACACATGCCATACATTGAGTTTAAGACACAATACAAGCAAGCCACAAAGATATTCCACAATAAATATGGAATATCTTTGTGGCTGGTTTACCATTTTATTATCCATAAATTGGCTTAATGTGTGACATGATACAATTTATGGCATGATTACACATTAATCACACCATAAATCCAACATCTGCCAGGGTCCTTAGGATAAAACATAGTATATGAAAATAGTTGGATCAGGCAGTTGTGCTCAGGCCAACCCACTGAATAAACTAGTAACACATGAATCTCAACAGGTGCAGACAGAAGTGCAGCTCTTAGCTGTAACTCAGAATATTTTTTGCAAAGTGTTCTGAATTACAAGGTTACCCCAGACCAAACAGAAGTTCACTGTTGGTTCCAGGAGGGAGGGGAATCTGGGAGCCTGCAGCCAGATAGCACAGCAACAGCCAGGGCTCTCTGCCTGTGCTTGCTGTTTCCAGAATAGAAGGGGGGAAAGGCAGTGAAGGGTGTTCATTCTTGGGGCTTCCCAGCTGGTGCTGAAGGTTGGGGTGGTTGAATTGGAGCCCTCCCACCTTGGGGGGGGGAGGGGAATGCAATACACCCACCCCACTTGAGCAGGGGCTGAAACCCCCCCAGACTGAATGCGCTCTGCTCCCTTTCCTTCCCTCCCATTCTGAAAACAGGCACAGTCTGGGAGCTCTGCAGACACAAGTTTCAAAAGAGGCTACTTTTTGTAACATCTTTATCTGATAAATCCTGCAATGAGGGGTCAGATTTTCACCCAGTCTGCCATTTTTAAGCTCTTTGCAGCCGTGCACTTGTGTCTGGTCACAGCTATAAACTGCTTTCTGTGGCCAGATGCGGTGAAAATTGTCTGCATCCAACAGGTTCAAAGAGTCAGTTTACCCAAATGTTTGACAGCTCATTGAACTCTGAAGTTTTTGACTTTATAAAACCCGGCTGGAAAATTTGTCACTGCCTTTGTTACAAAAGTTCTGCTAATCTTCCTCCAACCCTTTCAGAAATGGTGCGCACACAGCCTTTTTCCCTGTGTGCTGGCATTTCTACTTCCAGTTCTGGAAAGAGCCAAGAAGCAGCCAGCAAATGACAGTTTTAAAATGCTTTCCAAACTATTTTCATTCTTGAAAAACAGCAGCTTGAGTTTCATAGGGAGTTTGGCCTGGTTCTGATTTTACCCACACTACTTTGTTCATCCCAAGACAAATCATGTGCCTGTTTTTACATTATGCTGGGGTGGCCATTATTTTTTCTTTTCCCAGCCTTTTCCTGCCACTTTTAATGATGGCTTTTTTATTTTAATTATCCACCTCAGTAAGCACATAATGATGATGATGATACTCAGCCCTTCTGTATAATTCTCCCACTGCTCTGTGTCAATATCCCTCTAATCAGGAGCGGCGCTGACTCTTTGTAACTCTGTCTGGTTTCTACTGGAGTTGTGGCTGCTCTGTATCTCAGCAAATCAGGCTCATAGTGTTGCAAGGTCTGAAAACTAAGGCATCCCCAGTTTAGGGGAATATGATGGGATGTACAAACCTCTCACTAGCCAGGAAAGGCTTAGTAGGCTGCCCTGAGCTCAGTGAATCCTGCTCTGCTATGCTGCCTTTGGGCATCAGGTTCTGCAGGGCTTGGGGAGAATGAAAAGGGGAGGCTCGGCTCAGCTGAATGCTTATGAGAAGGACAGTGGGTCTCCAGCTCTTTGCGGGTGAGAACTATCTGGTTTGAGAGAGAGACTACTGCATGCCAGGGCCTTTCTGAGGGAAGGTGGGCCTGGTACAGGACTGCTGCTTTGGTCTGTCTTAAGGGCAAACCTGTTGTTTCCACATCAGGCAGTAACTGCCACTTGGAGGGGGGCAGACAAATAAGATGCCTCTTGTATCTTGTTGGGGATCCCGACCTCATTTATCACAAAGGTATCACAAAGGTATTGTGAGTGTCCAAGCTAAGACATCACATATCCAACCATAACTAGGGCCTAAGACTCTCTCTAAGTCCTGTTCTGAGTCCATCAGTACACAGCTTCCCTATCAGAAGACCCTCTCAGTCTGAACACCACACAGCTTTTACAGCCCTTGAAAGATAGATTGGATCCCAGATATTTTTGCTTGAGTTGGATAAATCCCAGTGCCACAAACATAAGTGACTTTTTTTTCTGGTGGGGAGCAGCAGGGAAGATGTGCAAGATCTGTAGATTTTTCAGGCCAGCCCCTCAATTGGAATAAATCCAGTGCTTTTCACTAGCCAGGACTGTCCCCGTTGCCTCCACAGAGGACCACTATACCTTCTCCACTATCATCTGTTCTGTTGGAATGACATACCTCTAAAACCATCCAGTAACACAGGTCCTTTAAAGTAATGGTGGTGGTAATGAAGGCTCTGAAGAAAGTTTAAATCATCTTACAAGACACTAGGGGTGTGCGAAGTGGGCCCTATTTGATTCAGATTTGGCCTGAATCAGGGACAGTGATTCGATTAGTTGATTCAGATCACTGTCCCTGATTTGATTTGGCTGAATCCAAATCTGGAGATTCGATGCTGATTCAGAGAATCAGCGATTTGACGTAGACACAGCTTTAAAAGTTTTTTCTATATACCTTGAGGTACCAGTGCAGCTCATGAATGCTGCAGTGCTGGGGTGCATGAAGCATCCCACAGGAGTGGGGGGGGGCCCCGCCACGTGCTCAGCGGCGAACCCAGAAATAGACTGGAAGTACTTCCAATCCACTTCCAGGTCCACCAGGGAGCGCACCGGGTCTCCTCCCGCGCCTCATCCTGCTCAGCTATCGGCCACAGGGGGACCCAAACCCAGGAGGCACCAGTCACTGGGGCGGGGGGAGGCTCCCCGGTGGACCAGAAGTGGTTCTGGTCCACTTCCAGGTCTGCTGCTGAGTGCACTGGGGAGCCCCTCGCTTCTGTGGGACACCCCATGTGCCCTAGCATCGCAGCACTCGTGAGTCCCTGCTACCTAAAAGTATGTAGAAAAAACATTTAAAGCTGTCTCTATGTCCGAATCACCTAATCTTTCTGAATTTCTCCAAATCGATTCAGAGACATTAAAGGGTCCTCTGATTCGATTTGGATTTGGAGATTCAGCCACCGAATCAGGCCGAATCTCCGCCGAATTGAATCAGGGACCGAAGCTTCGCACAGCCCTACAAGACACTTCCAAGCAACTGGGAAGAACAGCCCTTTCTTTCTCCCTACACATGAGGCCACTCACCTTGTTTATTGCCATGTGTTATGCTCTGAGGCTGCTGCTTAGTTGCACGCTTGCAAAATTGCTCTTTCCCCCTCTTGTCTCTCATCAGCTGTTGCTGCCTGTGCTACCTTTGTTAGGTAGCCATATTAATGTGATTGGCGACAGCACCATCTCACCTGAGTCCCAGGGAGTTGGCTCCCCTCCGCTCACTTTCATCAGGACAGTAAGTGGAAGGTAATAATACAAAGCGGCAGTGGACTCTGACTTTCAATTTCAATTGAAAATTGAAACAGTGGAATATGATTAAAGTTTAATCTGAAGCATTCAATAAACATGTGCTGGAGGGGCAGGGGCTGCCTATGTTTCCTGTAAGGATCAGAGGGGAGGCATTCACCAGCTTTACACAATGGACAGACAAAATTCATCCCTGGGCACAGGGTCAGCCTGGGGCCCATGAACCATTTAAAGCCACTTATGTCCCATGGGGTTACCACATGGCTCTGCAATTTATCACATAGGTATGACCTTATCTTGGAGCCATCATCCCTCCATGTGGCCATGCAGCCCTTGTATCACAATCCAGCTTATTATAAGACACTGTTTTCTTGCAAAATCACTCATGAGCTTGTTCCAGCCCATCTCTCGGGTGTTGTCTATCTCTCTTCCTCATACCACCCTCCACTTGGGTAACTCAGTTGTTTACATTCCTTCATATGATCTCTCCATTACTGGTGCAAAAGCCATCTCTTCTGCAGCTCTGGTCAGCTGGAAAAGCCTCCCCATCTTAATCCTGCATCATCCTGCAAAGCGTTTATTTCTTACAGGTCCGGGCTGACTGGGTATGGATTATTTGTGGGTGTTATGTATTCTGGATGCCCTCTGCCCCTGGGTCTTCATGTCAACTCTAGTTTCCTTTGCATGTATCTCCTCTGCCTTTGCTAGTGCAGCATCACATCTCCGTTACCCCTTCTTTGTCACTCACCTTGTGTTGTATGTGATACAGGTTACAGGAGAGAGAATATAAACAAGAAAAATTTCTGTGCGCGATATAAAATATATGCTGTGCCAATCAGGGTTGGATTAGTCAAGGAAATAATTGGTAGGTGCTTGTGAAGTGTAATAAGTAGAGGGCACTCATATTCTTTATTTATTGACTCTTGAGTTATAATGAATGGTTCCAAAGATAATTATTGATTTTCTGCATTTATAGTAAACCTGTTTGGCTGTGTAATGTGTATAACAGCAGAGTGCCCTGTGATAAGCAGCTGAGTGTTACAAGGCTACATGGAGCCTAGATTGATTTTGGAAAGAGGGGCTCTCATTCTACTCAAAGTGTTATTGGGTTCGAAATGGTCCATATTCAGAGCAGGAAAAAATCACTCCTTTCACTGTCATAGTGGTCTCTGTTACTCAGGAGGTCAGACCAGATGACCCCAACAACTTATGTTGCCCATCATCTTTGTGAATGCCATCAGGGCATTTCTGGTGAAAGCTGCAACCAGGGCAACAGGGCCTTTGGGGTGAGGCTTTTCCTGGTAGGCATTGCCTGCATTTAACAAGAAAGATTTTCTCTTCTTTTCTCTGACCCCATCTCTCCATAATACAAGAATAAGGGATGCTCACTGAAAAGCTAACTTAAAACTGATCACACATAATGTCTGTTCTTGCTCAGTGCACCATTAACCCATGGAACTTGCTGCTGCTTTTGCTGCTGTCAGATATCACTGGGGCCAAGAGCTTAACAGGAGACCAAAAGCCTCCCTGTTTGTGTCTCTGAACTGGGGGCTGGTCATGAATTCAGTGGTCTCTTCTGTGACTAACTTGTCTAGGCCAAGCCCTTTTGATTCCTGTAACTCATATTCAGGCAAAAGATCACTATTTGGATTTGAGAATACAGCAGGAAAGAAGAGGGGGGAACTAGCATAGCTCCACATCTGACCACCAGCATGGCTTCGTCATGGGCAGGTCTTTCCTTACCAACCTCATCTCCTTCTATGACCAGGTAACTTGCCACATGGACACAAGAGAGCAGGTTGACAATGTATACCTAGACTTCCAAAAGGCCTTTGATCTAGTATCCCACAATGTCCTCATGAGAAAATTAGAGGATTGTGGGCTTAGCTCCAAGACAGTCAGGTGGGTGAGAAACTGGCTGCAGGATAGGACCCAGAGAATCATAGTGAACGGATCTGTGTCATCCTGGTGAGAAGTGGGCAGCGGTGTCCTGCAGGGGTCGATGCTCGGTCCAGTACTTTTCAACATCTTTATTAACGATTTGGTTGTGGGGGTGAAGAACTTGCTGGCCAAGTTCGCGGATGACACCAAGTGATGGGGAAGTGTTGTCACACTTGAAGATTGGCTACAGTTACAGGCAGACCTAGACAGGCTGGCAAGTTGGGCGGATCAGAACCTGATGAAGTTCAATGTTGAGAAATGTAAAGTGCTCCACCTCAGGACGAGCAGCTCCCAACATGCCTACAGGCTTGGTGGCACCAAACTGACTAGCATCACGAGTGAAAGGGGCCTGGGGGTAATAACAGATCACAGTATGAATATGAGCCAGCAGTGCGATGCTATAGCCAATAGGGCAAATAATACTCTGGCATGTACCAATCGATCCAATTCCAGCAAAGCCAAGGAGGTGATTCTTCCGCTCTACTCAGCACTGGTGAGACCGCAGCAGGAGTACTGCATCCAGTTCTGGGCACTAGGCCTGTGTGAAGTGGCTAGTATTCACTTCAGATTTGGATTCGGCTGATTCGGGGGACAGTGATTCGATTCGGTGATTTGGATCAGTGTCCTGAACCGATTCGGCTGAATCTGATTTGGAGTTTCAGCTGCTGCCAAATCTCCAAATCACACAGGCTCCATCCCCTGCCCGCACTCCCAGCCCCGCCCACCCTAGCTCCCAGCTCTTTGGGCCATACCATGTGGGGGGGCTCTGCCATGACCCCCCTGACCTCTGCCTGCTCCCCAGCCCCCCCATGGCTGCTCTGCCTGCCCCAGCTCTCAGCCCTTTAAAAAAAAAACCACCAATAAACCCTGGGCTCACTGGCTTCTGCCCAGGGGAGGGCAATCCCCGATGCCCCTGATACTCCCCATTACCTCATGCTGGGGGGGACGGAGGCTCTTCCATGAGCCCCGAGGCTGCTGCAGCAGCTAGTGAGTCTGGGGGGGGCGGTTGTTTGTTTTTTTAAAGAGTCGGGAGCTGGGGCAGGCAAGGCAGCCATTTTGGGGGGGGGGGGCTGCTGGGACAGCAGGCGGGAGTCAGGGGCGTCGGGGGAGCAGGCAGGGGATGGGACTTGGAGGCTAGATCCAGCTCCCTGTTGCAGTAGGTGGGGATTGCCCGAATTGCCGAAGCTCTCTGAATCTTTTCCAAATCAATTCGGAGAGCTTCAAATTGATTTGGATTTGGAGATTGGGCCACCAAATTGGGCTGAATCTCCTCTGAATTGAATCAGCACCCGATGCTTCGCACAGCCATACTGGGCACTACACTTTAACAAGGACATGGACAAGCTCTAGAGAGTCCAAAGAAGAGCCACCTGTATGATCAAAGTCTTAAAAGGCAAGCCATACGCGGAAAGGCTAAGGGATCTGGGACTCTTCAGCCTGAGGAAAAGAAGGCTGAGAGGGGACCTGGTACCAGCATACCGCTACACTAGGGGAGTACATCAAGGGCTCGGTGAGCTACTGTTCACCAGGGCACCCGAGGGGAAAACCAGGAGTAATAGCCACAGACTCCTTGAAGACCAATTCAGGCTCAACATTAGGAAAAACTTCTTTATAGTCAGGGAGTCCAGATTGTAGAATAAGCTCCCTCCAGAGGTGGTGCAATCACCTACCCTGGAAAACTTCAAGAGGAGACTGGACCGTCACCTTGCTGGGGTCACCTTATCTTTGCTGCTTGATGCAGGGGGCTGGACCCAATGATCTTCCAAGGTCCCTTTCGGCCTTACAATCTATGAATCTATGACCCTCCTGTGGCTGATTCCCTCTCCAGCCTCCCACAAAATGCACATTTTCATCCCCCTGAAATGCCCTACTCTTCCCTTTCTTGTAATTTCTGTCTCGGAGGCTGCAATGATTATTTTAGTCAGAGTCCTGGTGGATGTTCATTTACCAGTATGAGGTTACCAGAAAGAGGACTTGATCTTAATGCTATTATTCATCTGGCTTCTGCAGCATTTGGAATGGCATAAGGGACAAATCTGTTCACGGGAGGTTTTGACCTTGTATGTTTTTATTTTACCTGGCACTAGATGGCCCCATCAGAGCTGCACTGGGCCGGATGCTCATTGGAGGAGCAGGCTTGGGCACAGGTGTGGATGAAGACCTAGATGATCTCTGGAGGTCCTTTCCAGCCCTACTTCTCTATTAAAGTGGGAAGGCACTGTGGGCACTGCAGATGCCCTGGACACATGCCTGTATGTCTGCCTGCAAGAACATGAACTTTTATTTTCACCACTGCAAAGAGCTTTGCAAATGTAACCCAGGTACACCCAAGGGTGTGCCCTATTCTCAGTTGAATAGGATGGGTAGGCAGGAGGGGGTGCTGTGAGAGGGATGCACCAGAGAGGGGTGCTGTGAGAGGGAGCCTGCTACACAAACATGACCCTGAGTGTAACAAATGCAGTGATGTCTGCCTGAAACTTTGTCTGAGAGGTGAGCACTCCCCTGCTCATGTTAATGGGACCTCTGAAAGCTGCTGCTTGGGGGTGCTGTGCCAATGTCAGAACAGCAGGAAATTGGAATGGGCGGGAGAATCTTGCTGCTGAAGCTCCAGCATGGTTCTGCTGGGGCAGTGTGGACAGGGACCACACACACACACACCCTCTTCTGCCTGGGTGATTGACAGCTGAGTGCTTCCTAATCTGGGATGGACCCAGTCTAATTGAATGCAGAGATCATCATCACTATCCATCATGTAAAAAGGGCAGCTCCAGGTTCACTGCCCCACTCCCTGCTGTGACTCTGGGAATTGTTCCCCAAACAGAAAAACACTCTCTCATGCCCTCCCAATGGCACCTTGTGGGGGAATGGATCTCTCTAAGTTCTGTTATACTGATCCCTTGGGAACCACTGCCAGCTGGCACAGGTTGGAGCACCTCCCGTGTGCCAGGGCCTGGCATGTAACTTGGTACATAAAGCAGAAAGCAGGCTGCCTCAGAGTCCATGCTTTCTGTAGAGTAGCACCCATATGAGTGTACCTTGCCTCAACACCCCAGTTAGCAAGAAAGAGACAACCTTCTGTGTTGTGAGCTGTACTAATATACAATGTCCTGTCTTAAATAGACCCTTCACTCAGAATCACTGTGATTCTACTAATTTACCCCAGTGAGAGAGAGAGGACCAGGCACATCACAGATGAGAGAATCCACTAACTATTGTAGCTTCTCTGGTAGATGAGCTGGAAACACGAAGCCCATAAGAAACCCAATAGGAAAATTTTACTGGCACTATTGTTTATTCCTTATCTGAGCGATATGGTGCGTGTGGCTTCAGAGCCAAAAATCGATGGATATTGTAATGACTCTGATGACCTCCCCTACTTGGTAATGACACATTGATTCTGCTGCTCAGCCATATGAGATTTCAGCCCATGCACACGTAGGAGCTCTTAGCTGCAAAGAAGGAAAGGTGACTGGGTAATCAAGAGTCAAAGAAGAGGATGTGGGCTGAGGCCAGCAAAGTGATGCCTCACAACACACTGCACAGGCTTCATATCTTAGATGGCAGTTATGGAAGCTGAGAATAGCTCAGGAACACAGTAGAAGGGCATGTTCCTGCTCTGTACAGCACAGGACTATTCATCAGAGTGATTCACATACAGTTCTTCCCATTGGAGATGGACACAAACTGAAAGATCCTGTCTCTCGCAAAAATGGATGAAGATCCAAACTTCACAGCATTGGCTCCTGGAAAATACAGCAGAAAAGGCAAATACTTGTTGTCTGCCTGAGTGCAGTGTGCAGCTTGAAGAGAACTTGCTTCCTTGGTCACCACAGAAAGGCAGATTCATTGTTGTGATTTGACCTCTTTGCATATTTGGGAAGGGAATCTTGTGGAGAGACATGTGTCATTGGTATGTAGCTGGCCTAAGCAGGAGTGTTAAGGAATCAAAGGCAGTAATCCTCTGCACAGGGATGAACTGAGCCCTGTATTTTGTCTTCTCCAGCAGCTAACAGCATAAATATAATCACACCAGTCAGATTCATTCAACTATGGTGCATAATGCCTCGCACTTGAATTGCATTTGATCTATAGAGCTGATACCAGGTGAGAAAGATGGGCATTGTCTCACATCACAGACTGGGAAACGGAGGCACAGAGAAATTAAAGTACTCACCCAACATCATATAGTGAAGCAATGTTAAAGTCACAATCAGCCCCAGCTTCCAGACGCCCATTTCTGTGGCATTTCTACTCTGCTTCTCTCCTGTGCCAGCTCTGTTCTGAACGTAACATGTAGACAGCAATGCACATGTGCACACAATAAACAGTTCATAGTATCATAGTGCTTAGACTCAGAAGGGACCTAAACAGATCATCAGGTCTGACCCCTTGCCCTGGGCAGGAATGGGTGCCGGGGTTCTATCACCCCAGCCAAATATCTGTCCAGCTTCCCCTTGAAAACGCCCAAGGTAGGAGAGAGCACCACCTCCCTTGGAAGTCCATTCCAGAGCCTGGCAGCCCTAACTGTAAAGTAATGTCTCCTGACATCCAGCCTGAACCTACTCTCTGACAATTTGTGGCCATTATTCCTAGTAACCCCTGGTGGTGTCTGGGAGAGCAGAGCCTCCCCCAGGTCCCACTGGTCCCCCCTGGGGAGTTTATAGACAGCCACCAGATCCCCTCTCAGCCTTCTCTTGTGGAGGCTTAATAGGGTCAGGCCCTTTAGCCTCCCTTTGTGGGACCTGCCCCGCTGCCCCTTGACTATGCAAGTGGCCCTCCTCTGGACCCTCTGAATGCTAGCCACATCCCTCTAGATCTAGCTGGATTCAGTCCCTCCCCTCCAGCGTGCCCACCTCACCCCACAACTTGGTGTTGTCAGCAAATTTGGACAGCGTGCTTTCCACACCCACATCCAGATCACTGATAAAGATGCTGAATAGTGCGGGCCTGAGGACCGAGCGCCCAGCTCCCCCCAGTTGGAAACCAACCCGTCCCCCACCACTCTCTGTGTGTGACCGTCTAGCCAATTTGCCACCCATCTGACTATGTAGGCATCAATGCTGCAGTCACCTAGTTTTTTTTAAAAGACTGTGGTGGGAAACCGTGTCAAAGGCCTTCTTAAAGTCCAAGAAGATGACATCCACCCCAACACCCTTCTCCAGGGACTTTGTGACCTGATCATAAAAAGAAACCAGGTTAGTTAGGCAGGGCCTGCCCTCAATGAACCCATGTTGGTTGACCCTGAGCATTACCTCCCCAGCTGGGCCCTTGCAGATGTGCTCCTTGATAATTTTCTCCAAGGTCTTCCCAAGGACCGAGGTGAGATTGACTGGCTTATAGTTAGCCAGGTCCTCCTTTCTCCCCTTCTTGTAAATGGGGACCACATTGGCCTTTTTCCAATCCTCTGGTACCTGGCCAGTGCCCCCACAAGCGCTCATAGAGCCGTGCCAGGGGCCCTGCTATGACCCCCACCAATTCCCTCAGCATCCTCGGGTGAAGAGCATCTGGACCTATTGATTTGAACATGTCCAGCCCCTTCACAAGTTCCCTAACTAGGTTGTCCCTGACCCTAGGCATGGTGGTGCCTCCCCTGGGTCCATCCGCAATTCTAGTGGGGGAGATGTCCCGGTTCCTGTTCAGGAATATGAAAGCAAAGAATTCGGTAAAGAGGTCATCTTTTTTATTTGCCACAATCACCAGATTGCCAAGCCTGTCCTGTAGGGGTCCCACGTTACCCAGTGCCAGTTGTGACTGTTCTGTCCTTATCCGGTGTTTTCTCCAAGAGTCACCAAGAGAAACAGCTGTAACAGAGATGTTCTGGGAGAGCAAATTATTGGGAGACCTCATTCAAGTGGAGCCTTACAGTTCACATACCTATGTAAAACTGAAGCAGATGGAAAGGGAAGTGTTGTGAGGTGGGGACTTCAGCTCTGACCCGGGCTGGCAAGATAGACCCAAAAATTAATTAATGCAGGCAGGACAATGGACTTTCCTGCCCATATCGCTGTGTCATGAAAAAAGCCAAGGGATATTTTACTTGTTTGTCAAATCAAAGGGATCACCTGCCCAGGGCAAGTAAACACGTAGGATTTTGGCTCACTGGGCAAATCCCTGCCTCATGCCCTTTGATTGTCATTATTACTGATATGAGTTTCTTAGTCTTAGACCTCAGAAGGGATGATGCCTGATGAAGGGAACAGTTCAGTAGGTGAATATAAAATACTTCGCTCTGGAGCTCCACATACAAATTCCACTGGCTCACAGGAGAAAAAGGATGGTCTTGTGGTAAAAGCACAGAAGCAGGACTAGGGGATCTGGCATTAATTTGTGCCCTTTTAGGCAAGGCATTTTCTCCCCTGACTCTGCTCCCTCCCATACCACAGAACAGCGTTCCCATTCTGCTCCTGTTTAGATTGCAAGCATTTGAGGTGGAGTCTGCCTCCTCCTTTGTGTCTGTTCAGCCTCCAATCTCTGTTGGAGTGTAGTTGCCACCATCATACAAATGACTTTGGTGTGTATCACCCTATTCCATGGGAAGCAACCCAATCTATGCTAAAAAGAGGACACTAGCAGGTACATTGCAGGTGGATTGGGAGACACATGCAGGAAAGTTCATCTGGTATCTGCTTTCACATGCACACTGATAAACAAATGCACCGAGTCCTCTCAGTTAGCCTTCTCATCTCCCTGGAGAGGTCTCTCTCCATTGTATTACATGCCAGCTTTCCCTCAGGAATACAATTTGATGTGCTTTTGTTTCTTTGATTTTATATTACTGCTAATATGAAACTCATCCCAGCAGAAAGCCTGTACTTAAAAGTGGAGCAAAGAGTAAAGTGCCTGCAGTGTAGTACTTGTGAACTAGCCCATATGCAGCTCCTCATTGATTTTTTGGATAGCTTAATGCATCTTAGCCCTTTGGTTCTGTTATTAGGCTGGATTCAGTGCTGTGAAAGGCTTTTGAATTTGCTTGTTGAAAGAGCCAAGTCATTTGTATCTTTGCACTTAGTGATTTGTGCTGATTTGAACAGTTATATCATCCTTTGTGTCAGGCGCATCGGGGCTGTCAATTTGCCTCTTTTAAACCCTGTTTGTAAAGCGCGCTGGGAGAAACAGTTCAGGCTTGGACTCCTGTACGTGAGCTCTCCTGGGAGTAGGCGAGAGCCCTGAAGCCGAGGTTTGCATTCTGATCACAAAGCCAAGCTCTGAACCAGTCTCAGAAGTTAATCTCTAGCAACAGTGTTTTATTTTTGAAGATAAGGCCAAGGCAACATCAACACAAGCCATTTGCTAGGCAAGATACTAGTTGGAGATTTTCACGAGGCTGCCAAATCCAAAGCAAGTCTCTTCCAAATGAGTTTTGAGGCCAGGTGAACACATCTGAACAATGTTAGAGAAGTCTTTTGTTCGTTTTCAAAAGCAGCATCCTGCAGGAATGCATTCACGTGGCTCCAAATCCAGCTCTTTCTCTCCCCTAGCATCATCTTCAGCATTTTGCATCTCCAAATGTTATGGATCACAAAGAATGTACAAGTAGCTAGAAGGCAAAGACAACACCCTTTGCTCAGTTCAAGGACTTGAAAGCTCCTAGGCCATAGTGGTGAGACAACAATTCCAGTGAAATCTGGATTTGGTCCTAAACAAGAATAATCCTTCTCTGGGTAAAAGCAATAAGACACCCTGAAAGCTGGGTTCTGTCATTCATAGGGCAGTGCTTTTTGTTGTTGCCCATCTGAGTGCCAATCCAAGTCCTCAGTGACATGGGCAATAGGGAGAGAGCCGAGACTGTGATATGAAGGGCATTTTTTACCCTGCTTGAAATCCTAGGTTTGATGTCACAGTGGAAACTTTACTTTACCATGTGCAAACAGTGAAGTTTCTTTGGCCATGCTCCAGTCTGCAGAGAGCTGTGTGGTGCACTCTGAGACCTGGCCCCTCATTTTGAGTGGTGTTTGAGAATTGCCTAGAAGACGAATGGTCATTCATGCCATGCTCTGTGTAACCTTTGGGGACAGCCTCACCCTGACTATCTGCCACTTGACTATTACCACCAGAGGTAACACACAGTTTTACTCTGAGCCTGCTATGGGGTTGGCCTGAGTCTTATTCTCTTAAAAGCTGAGGCTGTTGGGGTCCTTTAGAGCCCGGACAAGCAAAGGAGCATCGCCTCTTCCCTCCAGTGCCAAACTCGCACCCAATTCAAACTCTTGTGGTTCAAAAGGACCTAATAGGTGCACTGTGCTTGTTCTTTGCACAGAACTAGATCTTGCTGTTTCTCTACTGCCAACCTGAGTTTAAGAACAAGCTGCAGATATCTGTCTAGCAGAAAACATACATCACAGAGCTGGGAATTGGAGGTTCCAGGCTCTAGTTCCAGCTTTACTGCTGTCTTGCTAGATGACTTCAGACACCCCTCTTGTGCTTCGGTTCTTCCCCTTCGTACGATAAGGTAACAATCTCTCCTGTCATACGGCATGGACTCCTCCTGATTTGGAGCACTCTGGGTGGTATTAAATACTAATCTCTCTTGCACCCCTGTCCCCCTAGTGCAATGTTTGATCGGCTACGATCGGGTGCTAGCTGCTTTCTATGTTTCCCCCATTAGAGGCAGGGAAGGCAGATGTGCGTTCTCCATGGCTCCGATGCTCCTTGTTTGCCACTGTATTTGTCTTCCAGCTATCATTAGGAAGGCTGGTATGGAGCGCACTCGCTCCTGAGTGAGAACATGCTGCTGGTACAATGTGGAGAGCTATAATTAATACTTTGGTTTGGTTTTACCTTTTAGAGGCAGGCGACAGGAAGCCTGCAGTTTGCTCCTGGGGTAGCCAGACAAAGCTTATCATTCATGTAAATGTCTGGAGCAGAAGCTGGCTTCACTCCTATGGCGTAAAAGTGCACATTACTTTATTTTTTACCAATCCATTCATTCTCATTACTTTACTGTCTAAATATTTTTACACTAATATGAGGCTCCAGAGTTTGCAGTGATTTTGCTTTAAAGAACAAATTATTTTAGGTCATGATATAGGAGTGCTGTTCTGCCTTTTGTTTTTCCCCTTCCCCAAGTGCCCCCCTCCCTGGTTTTACCCTGATCCAAATGTTTTGGTAACATGGTTACAGTAAGTAAATGAGCCCATCATTTGATGAACACTTAATTCCAGTTTTAACTGTCCATTAAATCAGACTTGGCAATGTTTATATTTAAGTGCTGAATGTCAGGGCAGTAAATCACTTTCCAAATGCAGGTTAACAAGGCAGATCTGACTCCTGACTACAACCTCTGGATCTGTTCCATCCACTGCACTCAAGCACAACGTGCCAGGACACTGGCTTGGGGCAAGAGGTGGAGGTCATTCAGGGCATTGTTCTGTTTTCTTTCTTACACTGGCATCCTAGGAAGAAGTTAAGTGAGTTCCTAAAATCATTTGCTATGAGGCAAAAACAAGCAAATGGCAGTACTGTAGCATCTGCCTGCTGTCTGTGTTCCCATCCTCACTGCTCTGTAAAAGCATTTATTGGGTAGGCAGGGTGACCTGTGTGCAATGGCTAATGCCCAAAAACTATCTAGGGAGCTAACAAATCAAGTAGGAGACATTACAAGCAGGCATTTCAATGGCACGTATTTATGGCTGCAATTTTCAAAGCCATCTAAGGGATCTAAATGCCCGTTAGAAATTAATGGCAGTGGGGCATCAAAATCTTTTTTGGCAGCTTTGAAAGGCCTTTGCACAGTTGCTCCTGTGATATATGTGCTTCCAGGGGGATCCTGTTTTGAGGAACATAAGTGTTGCATCAGATTTATGCTGGCCCTCTGCACACAGATGAGTTTCACTCCTTCCTGGATCACATTTGTGCACACAAACAGGTATTGGATGAGTGCATCGAGTCTTTATGAGCTCAGTTGCTCTCAGGATAAACAGGCAGGCAGGGAATGCTCATCTTTTCTGAGTTGACTGTCAAGGGTAGGAACCTTTGGCGATGCATTATTATCCCTTGGTTGGAAGGTTCTGCCCTTCCTCACAGCCAGCTTCTATCCAGGGGGAGCTTGCAGGGGGTATGCGGCTAGCACAGCCCTTCGGAAGAATGTGCCTTGCTCCCCACAGAAGTCCCCCCGGGCACTTCCTAGCAACCTGCACAGACAGGTCTGCCTTGCAGCCTTGGGGCACGATGCAGCAAACATGCCCCCTGTGCATCTGGCCTGCTCAACAGGAACAGGAATACTGAACTTACACCCTCCCTCCCTCCCTCCCTGCTGTGTTGTATCCAGGCATTGGGATTTGGGGCAGTCTCTGTTGAGCTGTGCAAAGGGAAGGGAAGTTCCCTTGGATCCTCTTCCATATAAAGATCCTGGTTCATGGTATGGGGTTAGGACATGCTTTGTGGCTTGTGATGTGCAGGAAGGGGGCAGAGTGGACCCTTTTGTGCTTAGCGTCTCTGAGCCTGGTGCCTGCTGCTGTACGAGACTAGATTTGTTGACTCCAAGTGGTCTCTTCTTGTGCCATATCCTTTCTTCTACATGCACATCCATGACATTGCTGCTGCTTCAAGCTAGCATGTGGAAGCAATGCCGGTCCTACACCAAAGAAGGGACTAGGGAGCTTGTATGCATTGTCTCTTCTTACTGCATGTTCATTCCTAGGTTGGTTTCTCAACCTAGGCCCATTTAACTAAATCCATACAAAAACCCAGCAGCAGGTCTGATATAAATGCCCATTTCTCCCAGCCTCATCATAATAAAAACACTTACTTGGTGCTTTATAGACAGCAACTAGCATATAGTGTCTGAACTTCTCCTCTGAGGAGGAAATGGAGGTCAGTGAGTCAGTGGCAAGTCTGACACTAGAACCTGATTCCCAGTCTCACACTAGCTAGCAGATCATGCTGCCTGTTCTCATTTCCACACAAGTCTCTCTCACTTGTTTTTAAACTCTTGGCTGTCAGCTACCCCTGGAGAGGCCACCATCCCCTAGATGCCACAGTTTGTGCCTTGCAGCTCCCCAAGCACCTGAAGGTCTACTGCTGCACATGTGCAGAGGCATCTTGGTTCTGGTACAGGGCCGAGCAGTTTGGATCCTCTCACTGAGATGTTCCTTCCTAAGTCCCCTGTGAGTTTCGACGTGGTGGCAATTCTCAGAGCACGCATAACACACACCGACACAATCAGGGCCCACACAAAATGCAGCTGTGGCTGTTGCTCCCTTTTACTATGTGGGGTGGTGCTTCCACTCTTTACCCAGTAGCCTTGTGGTTGGAATAGTTCCTAGAAAGTGGAAGACAAGGGTTCCCACTGGTGCCTAAGGAGATTCATGCCTGTCTCCCATGGAAGTGCCCTAACCCTAGAAATGTTCAAGAGTATGTTAGACCAGTGATGTCCAACCTTCTGGCCCTGAAGACCAGATCCCACACAGGTGCAGTATATGGGGTTGGTCTGTGGGCCCAGTCCCTTGTACCTGGATCCAGTCAAGTGCCAGCCTCATCCCACACACCCAAATCCAGCTACATGCTGGCCCAACCCCATGTGTCCGGATCCAGCCATACACTGGCATGATCTGGCATGCATAGCCATGTTATCCAGCCCATGGGGCTCCTCCCAGGCCCAGAAATTTGGCAGCCAGGGAGCAGCAATTACCACTGCCACCTCTCCCCTGCTGCCAAATTTCCAGACCCTTGCGAAACCTCTCGGGTTGGATGATGCGGCTCCATAGGCTGAATCTAGCCCATGGGCCAGGGATTGAGCCAGACAGACACTTGATTTGGATGATTTAGTCAGTGATGATCCTGCCTTGGGCAGGGGCTAGACTAGATGATTTCCTACTTTCCTATGTGGAAGCTGGGCCAGTCTCCTGAAAAGAACGCAAGAGTGAAAATGCAAGAGTGAACATGCCTGTAGCCTAGTAGTTAGGGAATGTGACTAGTAGGAAGGTAGCTGGGTCCCTGCCTCAGGATTGCCTTTCTATATTTTATAGTAACCTGTCTAAGTTTCCCTAGGTATTGTATAGCGAGCCTAGAGATATGTTTGCACTGTAAACGCACCACAACCTGTGATGATGCCCTCAAATACGCCATGCTTGTCTTCTGTGTGAGGCCTTCCAGCTTAGAGGCTGTATGTGTAGAGCACCCAGCATCTCTGAGCCTGCTTCCCTCTGGCATGGTAAGTTTGAGATATAAACCTGAACCAAATCCCTTGCTCAGGGCCCTCTGTTCCTGGGGCCAGGTGCTGCAGACTAACTTGTTGGTACCTGACTCCTCTATTGGAATGAGCCCTGCAGCAGCATTAGCTGCTAGTCTCCATATTGTTGTTTAAAGGGCTCCAGCCAGAATTCTTGGAAACCTCACACGGCCTAAGTGTTGCCTAGGTGACATGGAAAATTTTCCTGCAGCCTTAATTTTCATGGCTCAGAACACAGCTTCTCTGGAAATGAGTGTTTGTGTGCCAAGATGTACCCTGAGGAGATGTCTTAGCAACATTCATTTTGGTTGTTTTTACATCTTTTACCACATTAGCCCATTGTATTACTTTATTGCTTATAAGAAAGATGATCCATCATGCTTTTCTGAATGGAATCTCTCCTTTGCATCCCTGAAGCTGTCAGAAGGAAAATGGAGGTAAGCTGAAAATCTGCTCATTATAGCTGAAGTCCTCTCCCAATCAAGTGCCAGCCCCTGATGATAATGTCAGTTAGAATGAATTGGCTTTGTCCATTTCAACTTTACACCCAACTCTATCAATCACCATTCAGGGAGGTTTAAGTCAGGCACCCAGCTCACGAGGAAGTGCATTCAGCTCATTGTGCCACTGCTTATAGGCTGTCTATCCACTCTGCAGATTTATTTATTAGTCGTTGGGTCAATTTCATATTGTCTGACTGATACTGGAGAGTCAATTGTGTTGTAATTAATCTCAAACTACACAGTATTTCTGGATTAATTTAAATCAGAATTAGCCACATTGTTGGTAGAAGATGACATTAAAATCTATTCTATTTGAGTAAAGGAGTTTGAGGTCTGCGTCAGGACACTGAAATCCACAAACCAGGAATAAAGCAGAGCAAAAGCTTTATTCTAACTTTCTGCATAGAGTGAGTTTTCTCCAAGGGCGTGAAACAATTATGCTGCTCCATTGTCAGCTGCTCCATTGCAATGGCTTTGTCTATCTTCTTCAACTTTAAACTTCTCCATTTTAACATCAGCTAGGAACCCAGCTCCTACAGTTGTTACATAAAAGTAACAGCGTCTCCTATACCACTGTAAGCAAATCTAAACTGCAGTAACAAAAGGTGCCTATAAACATGGTTGGTCACTTTCTAATTAGAACAGGGCAGAGCAGACTTAATTAATCAATGATTAATCAAGTCTGCACGGCATTCTTATTAGAGCATTCCAGCATTGCCTCACGTATATTAAGCCCCTGCACATTTCAAAAAGGCTGCAGGGGTACTTTATCCAAGTCTTGTTGAATGAAATTTAGATAAAGCATCCCGTGACCACTTTGAAACATGCAGGGGCTTAATACAGGAGATGGTTAGCAGTTTTATTTAGAGCAGCTGTCCAGGAACCACTTTAATGAAAATGCCCACCCCCAAGCATGTGTATAGGCAGCCTTAATGCTGTTCTTTTCAGGGGTAAGTTGTCCTGGTTTAATTTACACTTACTGCAGAATAGGAGCAGATAGATGAAGTAATTACAAAGGATTCAGCTTGTGTGTGGAAATTCTCTCCCCATCTTCTAAAACAGTATAGTTTTTCACCCATATGTTCTCTCAGTTGAACATATAACAAGGATAACCTAATTTAAAAATAATAAACATTTACAGGAAAATACTTGGGCAGCTGCATATAACCTCCTAGGCTCTTTCCTCTCATCTACTGGAACATATCAAGGATTACATTCTATTTCTGCATACCTTCTAAGATAACTATTACGTGCTTTTCTTCCACTTGTAGATATCATTTAATCACACCTAGCCTGCATTTTTAATGACTTTCTTCCTAGACTCTAAAGCTTCTGTATTTTAACATCAGTTGGGCACCCAATTGTTGTTCTCTTTACAAAAAAGCCCAAATAAAAACCCCACAACAGTTCCTTTCTTATGGACATCTGATTCCTACTAATTATCCTCATGGCCAGATCATCCTTTTAAAAGAATTTTTCCCTATTATGCCTTACTGACGCTGGCCCTTTAAATTTTGGCAATTTGGGGGATGGGGAGTGGGAACTGGCTTGCAACAGATGTTTTGTGATGAGTTGTTTCTAAGCACATCTGCTTGTCTTGTGAACTCTTGCTCATGGAAGCTTTTGCATCTTTGATTCACTTAGTCTATAAGGTGCATCTCTGCCCTGCCCTTTTGTGTTAATTCAGTGCGTTCTTGTTACATTTTCTCCTTTTTTATTCCTGAGGAGGTGCTCTCTTCTTACAAATGTAGCTTGTGCCAGCAGTTTTAATTTTGTGGTGCAAATGTTGGGTATAAAATATTAAATAGCTTGGAGCAATAAAATAGCTAACGGGGGGAAAGTGGAGGAATTGCACCTTTCTCTTTTGCCAGGTAGGTAAATGATATCTCTGTACTTCACTGGGTTTGTATTGCTTGAAGATTCAAGATCAAAGTTCTGATTGCATAGATTTTAAGATTATGTGATACTTTCTAAAATAATCAATGCTTTCCCTTTATGTTTTTGGCCAAACCTTCCCCTTCCGACACTGTTCAGTTGTAGCTGGATGTTAACTCTTTGCTAGAAGTGGTTGCATTTCAGTGGAGCCATATGTATACTGTATATAAGATGTTCCTGCTCAAAATGGGCAACATAAACCTTAATTGCTACTTTCCGGTGACACTGGGGACAAGCTGGATATAAACTGTTTGTGTTGTGGAGTTTAGCATTTTTTTTCTGCACAGGATAGTTTGGGATAGAAAGAAAAAGGGTAAGAATTGTCTAATTGCAGTGAACAGGCACCCTGATGGTGTAGCTGCTTATTTGAGTTGATTGTCCAGAAACAGTAGATTGCACTCATGAATAATAAATTAATGGTACAACAAGTGTTGCTACAAGCCTATTTGCTGTTGTTTAGAAGGCACAATTGTCTCTGCTAACATAAATTTCCCCTTTGTAGCTCTTCATTAAATTCAGGCTGTTTCCTCCTCCTATTATGGTTGGCAAACAAGTCTCTGGCCTTAATTTATAGCTGCCCTTCTGTAGGTGAGGGAAAGCCCCAGCCTTGTCTATTTCTAGTCCGTAAAGAACCAAGGCAGTCCGAGATTTTTATTGCTTCAGTTAATTATATTCAGCTACCTTTGGATTTCCCTACTTTCGCTTCCAGGCCCGATTCTAATATAATATGGTTTACCATGACTATTTGAAAAGAAAATGTTCAGATGTGGAAAAGACCTTCCGTCTGTGTTTGAGCTGTAAATATTGGTGGAAAAAACATATATTGAAGTTCCAGTTTGTCTTTGAACTGAATAAACTACCATGCTGGGGGTAAACAAATGAAAGACTGTGCTCTAGCAGAAGGCAAGTATTTTAAATTTGAGTACCTGAAAGATATGCAATAATTTTTTATGGTGTATAATACCTGTCTGGGTTTCCTGATAAAAATTTCACGCTGTTGAAATATGAAAAAAATGTATTGCTGTGGGCTTTTAAACAGCAGCCAAGTTCTACCCCAGAGACACCTGCATTTCAGAAATGAGTGAGGGCTGTATGGGGTGCAATTTTGTCCTCTTTTGTCCTGTTGAAGCATGGTTCCTTATTCCTTAAGCAGCCCCATTGATTTTAAGAGTGCTGGCACAATTTGACCCTGGTTTACAAAACCTTTTGGGATTCATTGTGCTAACAGATGCTCCATAAATCTAAGATATTTCTTCTTTTTAATAATATAGTTGTTTTCAGGTTTTAATGGCTTTTCAGACTGCTTATTTATAAAGCAATTTATTACAGAAAAGTTATTATATACTAGGGAAATCTATTCCTAGGAGCCCCTGTTAATTGAGCCAATTGCTTAATTGGCACATTTATGTCTCCACTGAGGTATGCCAGTAAAGAGGTTCCTTGTTGTACTGATCTAAGCCTAGCTTCTGCCCACACACCACCAGTGCTGTTAATTTAATAGCCGAAACATTTATTATTCTTTTTATTTTGTAGTTTATTTCATTGTGTTTAGACTTGTTCCAGTGTTACCAGCTCCACAAACAGAAAAACAAAGTATCAGAGCAATATGCTTCAGCGAGTGAGCAGTGTGGAACTCCCAGCTCTTGAATCTCCAGCTGTTACCTCCTACAGCAAAGGGCAAACCTAATAAATCTGTCCAAGATTCAATGTTTGCTGCTGAATTTGTGCCCACTGATGTGTAGCATGTTTGAGGAAAGGTTGCAGAATCAGGGCTGATTTTTTTTTTTTTTTTTTTTTTCCTTCGTTTGTGGGGACGATTGCAACTCTGCCTGGGCATGGAGATAATCTGCCAGACAAAAATATCTAAGGATGCTGGTGCATGCTGTCCTCTGGGTTCATGGGAGGGAAGGCTGGTTAGGCACAGGTCTCAATTTAGGGAGATTTGGGTTCAATTCCTACCCCTGCTACCATCTTCTTATGTGACTGTAGGCCATAACACGCCCAATTTTAAATGCTTTTAGGTGCCTAATTCCTTGAGATCAATAGGAGTGAGATTTATAAATATTCTTTAAAGGATCTGGCCCTAGGTACCCAATGTACTGACCTCTTCTTTAAAAATTAGCTGTTTATTTAGGTGTCTCTATGGGAACTGAGTTCTTTAAAAATCCAAGTACTCAAAAAAAAAAAAAATCTAACCCCTGAGGCCTCAGTTTCCTGCATTGCACTATGTGAATAATAAGTCTTCCTTACTTCATAGATACCTGCAAGAGGCTGGGAGCCACATAAGGGCAATGCTAATAATGAAATCAGAAATGTAATGAAAATCTGTACTGGTGGAGGGGGAGACAGCTGTTTGTAGTAACTAGATGCTTCTATCTGAGGACAAACTCTTTTGTATTTGGCAAAGATGGGAGAATAAATATAGAGAGCAGAAAAGATGCTTCCGGTGTTGGATGTAGAAGTCCCAACCAAGATCTGGACTTCCTTGCACTCACCACTGTGCATACATGCATGAGGAGATGAGGAGTGTGTGAACAGCAGCTTCTTTTTTCAGAGGAAGGGTTGAATCCCAGAGAGATCAAGCAACAGAATCTACCCCAGATTGCAGGAGCCTGCTGACTTAACCTCCAGGGCCCCTTTCTTTCCCTGAACTGGAGTTTGCTTAAAAATTTTAAAAGCCTAGTGATGGGCATGTGCTTACATAAAACACCTGTTCTTCTTTGATCAGTTTAATGCACCTAAAGAAAATGTGCTTCTAACTAATGGGCTGTACATTATAGGATATCTCTGAAAAGAACAAAGAGAAAATCAAGGCTCCAATTTGTTTGGGCTGCGTTTGGCTTTTTTCCTCCCTAAGAAGAAAAGTCAGCTGGAATAGCCAGCCTGCCCCTCTTTCCAATCGGCTAGAGCATGCTTATTGTACTCTTCTTTTTCAAAGTCACTGGAGCGTGTTGTGTTGTGACTTAGGCTTTTCTTGTATCTGCCTCACAAATGGAAAACAAACATACTGGAATAATAATAATAATAATAAAGGAGCCCTGAAATGACTGTGCACATCATAACTGGGGAGCAATCAATATTCTGCAAACTGTAAATTGGTGTGACAGAGACAGAAAATATTTGGAACGAAAATCCAGGCTGTAGGCATGCTTGGGGCTTCTTCCCACCCCCACCTCTCAAGGTGCTGATTCTTGAGGTATTCTGTACTTGGAGCAATCTGCCAAAGTTAGATGCTTTCCAGCAGGGCAGAGAGTGTTTGTGAGTGTGTGGTGGGGACTGAAAGCTGTGTTTGGTCCTCTCTTATTCGGAGCACGTCTTGATTTAAAACAAGACTTGAATCCTGCATGTCAAATAACTTCAGACTAAGCTTCCGTCCCACAGCCTGCTACCTGTAGCCACCACTTCCCTTACAAGTGAATTAAGTGAAGGCCGGAGCTCAGAAAACAAGCACAAAGCCACACTAAGTGGAGCTGAGACCATATCTATTGGAATCTCATTTTAAGTTTGTGAGCAATGATTGAAGACACTGGACTGATGGACTTATTTCCCCCAAAGGACTCTGGCTTCAGAGAATTTATAAGCTCCAGGGAATTGTGGAGTGGAGCTATGAATGCATTTCATGCATTTGTATAGGGCCTCTCATTCATCCTGTCAAAGGGGTGGTCAAAATTATGGTTTGAAGTGCTAGCAGAATTCTCAGGTATTACCTGACAGGTGTCGCGACATGAATGCTTCTGCTATGACCCCCATCCATTTACACCTTACAGAGCTGATATGAACCCTGCTTGAAAACAGACTTTTTTTTTTGTCAAACTGGATGGGAAGCAAAGCAGATGGAGACAACAGATAAATGGCCTTCCCCAAGGAAGCATACTTGCACTGTGGTTATGTAACATCTATATGAAATACCAACCAATTGATTTGGAAACAAAATGTTTCATTTATTCATCTCCATCTGAAGAACCATAAGGCCAACCACCAGCTCAATGTTGCATGATCCAAGACTCCACTATCCCACTGTCCAAACCCAGCTTACCTTGGAGTCACTCTCGATCAAACCCTCTCATACAAAATGCATCATAAAGACAAAAGCAAAGATGAGCAATCGTAACAACATTTTATATGCTCTCACCAACTTGGAATGGGGAGTTAGCCCTTAACCATCTGAGCCACTGCTCTGGCTCACAGCTTCTCTGCCAAGTATGCATGCCCTGCATGGGAGAGATCCATACATGTTGAGCGCCTTGACCCCGTTCTGAATTATATCAGCCGATGCATCACAGGATGTTTGAAGCCTACCAGCCTAAACAGTGTGTACCTGCTGGCTGGCATCATTCCACCTGACATCAGAAGAACAGTGACCAGCAGGATAAAATGATCAAGACAAACTGAAGATGTGAAAACTGCTGTACGACCATCCCATGACACACAAATGACTGAAATCACAAATGACCAAACCTCTTGATGCCACACCCAAGGAGAGTCAACTACAGATGGGGAGCAAGAAGCTGAAAAAAAAACCTGACAGTGGAAAAATGGACATTCCAGCAGCTGAGTCCTTAACACTGGGGGCTGACAAACCATGGCAAAGGTGGCAATGTCCTAACTGCCTATGTACCAGAGTTGGACACTCCAAGGAACTAATGATAAATCGGGGCTATACCATTGGTTCAACCACCTGTGACTGTGGCACAGAGCCTTAGACTGTGCAACACCTGCTCCAATGCCCGCTGTTTGCAAGATCTTTCACTGTGCATGTGCCTTCAAAGTACAATAAACGAGCACAAGCATGCGTAACAAAATGGTCAAATGTGACGTAGATACACGAGAAGAAGAAGCATGGCATGCAGAGGGAAAAACTGAGGCATGGAGCAAATGACAGGGTTTGCCCACAATTGCATGGAGGGCTGGTAGCCAAGCTGAGAGAGAATTTTGTGAGCGCCGGTGCAGCTAGCCATACATGGGAGAGAAGGGAGCCTCTTTACACTCATGGAGGGGCTGGCCACAGTGCAGATGCTTCCACTGCTCTGAATGAATAGGCTGCTCCAAGCTGGTACAACTAGTGAGTGTTAGCTTGGGGGGAGAGTGGGAGAGGGGGCAAACATCTTTACCCTTTTTGTATCCAAAAGCAGAGCTGGTCTCATGCAGACAGAGTACTGCATGAAGCACTTAGTATGATGGTAGTCCAACATCTGGACAGGTGGTTCCCAGTGTACCTGAATTTCCACTGGCCATTAGACAGACCCTCGCTTACCCCCTCCCCAACATAACCACCATCCCCCCCCCCCCCACACTCTAGTCACTCATACTCCTTGCTCAATGTTGGCCAGAATTGGAGTTTCCCTCCTTAAATAGTTCTGGTTTTTGTCCTTGTTGCTATACTATTGTAGGTGGGGAGGCAATAATAACTTGAACCCTTTGAGAAGCTACATTTAACTAAAATAAAACAAAACTGAAAACAAGCAAACAGCTGCAGTAAGATGAGAACTGGAGTTCGAAGTAGGATTTGGTTCACTTTGATTCACTGGCCTGTTGATAGCTAGCAAAGGCTGCTGAGAGTGGGCGGGGTCTGTAGCCCTAATATAAGGGCTGGCAAGGTAATATCAGAGGAAAGTGTGTGGCTAGGAGAGACATTGCATTTGGGCACACAGCCTATATGGCCTGTCTCCCTGGACAGACTTTAGACTTTTGAGAAAAGGAAGAACTTTGTGCACATCTAGAATATGTGAAACGTAGGAACCCGAAGATAAAACAAGGCTGAAATTCACTAATTGTAAATGCTGGTGAAATACATAGCAAGGCATCTCATTATAAGACTCCCAGATCTCTGGCTTCCCTTTTTCTACTGTTCTAGTGGGCAGGTCAGCCTGGTCCATCAGTGAGTATCTTGCTGACATGACTCCTAAGTTAACTTGACAAATGTGAAGTTAGAGTAACAGTGCAGGTATTTCTGCCTGGGACCAGTGGTTGTGAGGTGTAAACAGAAGGGCTGCTGTCCTGAATGTGTATGTCTCAATTTAGAAGAAACTTCCCACTTTTAACAGAGTTGGAACAGTTTGAGATGTTCTGCCTGCTGAAAAATAGAAAAGCTAGTGCAACAGTTTTTTAGTCCCAAAATGCTTGGAGAATTGGGATCTAAATTAAATAATCCAAATTCTTGCAATACTCTGCACAGCTGTGCCTTTTTGCACCCTCAGTGCACTGAGCAACCATTTGTACTAAGGCCTCATTACTCATCCCATTTTACATGTGGGAAGAGTGAAGCACAAGGAGAGTTCATCTTGCAGTTTTTGGGGAGGAAAAGATGGAGGGACTGCTTGCTTGACTGTGGAATTAACCACAGTTATAATAAGGTGGGTGAATATTGGTGGGCTCCATGGAAGAAACTTGCTATAGAGGGGTTTGAACAAAGAGGGTGGGCACTCATTCACCCTGTATAGGATCAGCCTGTCTGAAGGAGAAGACATTTGTGCAAGAAACTCTATGTACTCCCCTTAGGCATATTGGAGAAGTGCATTGTTTGCTTAACTGTGTGACATGACACTGATCACAATTTTTTCCTTGGACTTGGAATATAACAGACATTAGCTATATGCATATCACTGAATGCATAGAAACTTCTCAGCCTCACTGTCTGCTTTCTAACATCATTATACTCCATCTAACTCCATAACCGTTCACTAGAGTAAAGTAAATTGATTGGCTAGAAGTTACTCATTTCTAGGTTTCTAAAGCACCCCTGACTTAACTATGTATTTTCAATATCAGAAGCCTAAGGTGCTCTGAGAAGGGAGGGAAAGAGCCTTATAAGGTGCAAAAACCTTACTGAGTTTGGGTAAATGTATGGCATTTCTTTCAGCCTCAAGGCTATGCACTTACAAGGGAGTATACTGTAGCTATCAAGTGAGAACAGGCTTCCACCTAGCCTGAGCTCCATCTTTCTCCTTTGTTTACCACAGACCACATAGTCTAGATCTCTTTGAATGCACGTAAACATCTAGAGCAGTGATTCCCAACCAGGGCACCACCAGATCCTTTGAAGGGTGCAACAAGGTGTGAACAGATAAGCCGATAAGTGCAGACTCGGGCTTGTTCCTCACCTGGCTGATTCCCCCACCCTCACTGCCTGGCACCTCTGCAAGGAGGGAAGTACTGTAATATATATTTAGTTTTTGAAATTGAGTGTCACTTAGCTCTCAAAAGTTATGGTGGGGGTTTTGAGTCCAAAAAGGTTGAGAACCACTGATCTAGAGACTGACTAATGTACTGAAAACTAGAATATTATTATGCCCATTGTAAAACCTGGGGAGTGCTTGCTAAATATGGATTACAGCCTAGTGAGAAAGGAGTACAGTATCTAGGTTTTTGATGAAGGGGGTGAGGGGAGGGGGTTGCTTGGCCTCTGAGCATAGACATAAAGGTAAACCGTGTAGCAGACTGATGTCCATGGGTGCAGACTTTGCATGCTGGTTGGAACAAAGATCATCTTACAACCAGGAAGCTGGGATTAAACAAATGCATCAATATGTGCATGGGAAATTGTGAGATTTGTAATTTGGTAAAAAGACTGCTCCCAAATCTTCAAGAACTGAGTTACACTTCACCCCAGCTCACTTCAGTGGGACTTCTCTCCATGCACCCAGGAGGAAATAAGATGATTTCCACCAACATATGCCAGCTGGCACAAGTGCATTTGATTGTTAGTATTTATTGTAGATTGTAGTACTTGGGTCAGAAAATTCTTTCTTGTGTAGTTGGCTAGGTGTGTTCAGAAGCCACTCGGCTTTCTTGGAGATGTGAGGTATTGGGGGTACTGGAAGCAGGGTACCTGCCTTGATGGCTAAGTGGTCTTACCTGTTCTGGCAATCACGAGTCCCCTGTCTTTGAAAAGCAACAGTCCAGTGAACTGATGGCAGTGCTGTGATTCAGTCTCTAACTCAGTGAGGACCGTTGGCTCAGCATTGCAGTAGGGGTAATGCTGCTGGCACTTGCCTGCCAGTTAAGAATGCCACCTGAGGCTGGATGGAAGAACAGTAGGATGGCAGAGATCACGAAGAGGCTCCTCTCCCTTGGCATGGGGTCTCATAGGTCTGAAACTGGTGCTGGAGCTGCCCTTTGTTTTGCTGTCATAGGGGCCAGTTCTTTAAGATGCTAAGCAACCTGAATCCCTTTGCTTTCACTGGGAGTTCGGGGTTCTTAGCACCATGTCTAAAGGAAGAGGATCTCCTTTTACCAGCTGGGGCTGCCTCCTTAGAGTGAGGAAAGCTTGCAGTGAAGCTTTAAACAATAAAGCACTGATGGGCTCCCCCTGGCACCAGCCAGCCACAAAACAAAGTGGAAGTAAATGTTTCCCTAAATCAAAATGTCATGTGCAAGTATCATATTGTGTGTCTGTGCACCGCTGCCCTCTCCTGGGCACATGGGGAACCGGTTCTCTGAGCAGGGCAAGCAATTGAGAGGGGGCCGACTCAAGGCAACAGTGCTGGCAGCTGAATACAAGCATAGGCAGTGTCAGGGCCTGAAGACTGCTACCTGGTGTCTGCATCTTGTGAGGTCAGAGGAAGTGGAGTGAGCCTGAGCTGTGTAAGAAAGGGGTGATTTTAATTAGAGGGGGTGATGGTCCAGGAAGGCAAAGGCGCATAGAACTGTTCACACCACAGTTGCATCACAGTGTTAACCCAGGGCTGATAACTGTTCAGTGACCTATTGGAAACACATCCAGTAGGTGCATGACAAAGTCACCATTGCCACTGGCACTGATATGCAGCCAGCTGACCGTCACAGCAAAGAAACCACTGCTGGACCAGAGTAACTGGATGAGTGATGGAGGGGTTCTTTCAACTCAGCATTGAAGCATGTTCACTGCAGCTCACGTGGGATGGTGGGTAGCTTGCAATGTGCTGTCTATGGCATGGAACATATTTACCTCTTTCTGACCCCTTAGACCAAGCACTATATGGAGCTTCCTTTACAGTGAGTGGGAATTTAGCCATTATGAGACAGCTGTTTCCCTCACTGTGGGGTCCACACCCTTTCTTTAGAGATGCCCAGGTCTGTGTGTTCTGAACTGTGTTTTTAAAAAACTTGCTGCCTCTGGCTTTCCCAAGATGAGACAGTTGCCACTCTTAGACCCTCATTTCCACCTCCAAGATACTTGTTGCACACTTGAACTCTCTTTCTGGCTGGAATGTCACTGATTCACCCACCGCAGTAAACACTGTAGATAATGTGTGATACATAGATGGCCTCTTGGGATTAGAGCATTTATAGATTCCCCTGAGGCTATCAAAAAGGAAATTAAACTCTTTCTATCCCCTTCAACCTCTGAGTAGGTGAATGCATAACATGGGCATGATATTGGGAATTAATGCTCCCATCCTGTCGAGGGAGGCAGGAGGGATGGAAGGATGGGTGCCTCAGCCTCATGTGTTTGCTGAAGTGTCTTAAATAACAAGCGCCTTAGCTTGCATATTGTGAGGTCAGAGGAAGTGGAGTGAGCCTGAACTATGTAAGATGGGCAATTTTAATTAAAGGGGTTGTGATGGCCCGGGAAGGCAAATGCAATCTTCCATGAATGTAGAGCCATTGACATCACCGTAGGAAGCTGCAGTCCAGAGGAGGGGAAAGAACCAAGCTCCAAATTCCATCAACACCCAGCGGAGCTGAGCAGGCTTTGTGACTGCAAGAAGTTTTAAAAAAACAAAAAAGAACAAAGCAGCCATCTACTGCCTCGCAATGCTGAGCAAAGACTGGGGAGCAGCTGGTGGAGTGATGGCAATGCTTCTTGTGTCATCCCCCTGGAAATAAATAAGGGGAACAACACAGCCGGTGACAATGCAGGCATGACCATGTGAGTGCACAGCAAATGATTTATAAAATCACACAGGCTGGGGACAGAGTTTGTCTAGAATAACCCTATAGCTGAGGAACCAGTGACAAAGCACAGGCCTGTTACTGACCCTCTCATAGGCTTTGGGTATACCTATACTACAGGAGACAGTAGTGGAGAGATACAAGAGGTAACCCAGATATCAAAACCAGTTTGGCTGTAGCAAAAGGCAAGTCAACATAGGGTCAATTAGCCCATCCCAGTCTCAGTGCTGCCACAGTTAGACTGCTACTGGTATCCAAGCTAGCTCAGGTACGCTTACCTCGCTGCTGTGCGGCAATCTGGCACCTCTGACAAAATCTGAAATAGAGATGCAACCACCTGTTAGAGGCTCCTCCTGCTGTAGAACTAACAACTTGATCGCCTGCCTTGCAGTGCACCAGGTGCCTCATGTTAGATGTTGAATACACTCATCTCTCATCAGGAGTTGCTGGTGTTCAGCACTTTGGGCTGTTGTGGGCTTTCTTCTGTCGTATATTGACAAATGTCAGTATACCCCGTGTTTTCCTTGTGTGCATATTCATGAGCAGCAGGGGTTGGTATCAATACCAGGACTCCGTGTGACTGCAGAAGAGCTTCCTTTTCTAACAATTTCTATTGCTTTCCTCTGGTCTACTCCCCACTCCGTTTCCCAGCCCGGGTTCATGGGAGGGTTGCTGACCTTTGTGTTGACCCACTGCCCCATCTCTTGCTGCAGCATCACTCTGCCACATGGAATGATGACTTAGCTGGTTTTATTTTGTTGTGAATCCTGATACCACAATAAAATTTCATAGATTTCATATACATTAGGGCTAGAAGGGACCTTGGGAGATCCTCAAGTCCAGCCCCCTGCCCCAGGGGCAGGAAGTCAGTTGGGGTCAAAGGATCCCAGCAAGATAAACATCCAAATGTCTCTTAAAGGAGTCCAGAGTATGTGCTCGCACCACCTCTGGCGGCAGTCTGTTCCATGCCTTGGGGGCTCGGACAGTAAAGTTGTTCCTTATGTCCAGCCTGAAGTGGTCTTGGAGGAGTTTGTGACCATTCGACCTCGTCATCCCTTGGGGCGCTCTGGTGAATAGATGTTCCCCCAGATCCTGATGTACACCCCTTATATATTTATAGGCAGCTACCAGGTCCCCCCTGAGCCTGCGCTTTTCCAGGATGAAGAGTCCCGTGGCTCTCAGCTTCTCATCATAAGGCCTGTTCTGCCCTCTGATCATGTGCGTGACTCTCCTCCGGACTCTTTTAAGCTTCTCCACATCCTTTTTAACCCAAAATTGGATGCAGTACTCCAGCTGTGGCCTCACCAAGGCCGAGTACAGCGGGAGGATGACATCCTGGGATTTGCTTGAGAAGCATCTATGGATGCCAGCCAGGATTTTGCTTGCTTTACTAGCCACAGCATCACATTGGTGGCTCATATTCATCTTGTGATCAATCATGACCCCCAAGTCCCTTTCAGCCATGGTGCTAGCCAGCGTAGCACTGCCAAGTCTACACATAGCAGGCTTATGTGTTTTTCTTCCCAAGGTGGAGTACCTTGCATTTTTTGATGTTGAATGCCATCAGGTTTTCATCCACCCATTTTCTGAGCCTGTCAAGGTTGGCCTGGATCACCATCCTATCCTCAGGTGTGGACGCTTTACCCCGAAGTTTGGTGTCATTGGCGAACTTGGCCAGTCCGCTTCTGATACCAATGTCTGCATCATTAATGAAGATGTTAAAGAGTATAGGCCCAAGGATGGAGCCACTCTCTGGGTCTGACCTTGGAGTCCATTCCCCAGCTATCAGACTGTGATGTAGCTGAGGCCACAGTTGGCCAGTTTTTCTATGAGATGATCATGGGATACCAGATCGAAGGCTTTTTTAAAAATCAAGATAAATGATGTCAATCTCTTTTCCCTTGTCCAAGTGATATGTCACCTGGTCATAGAAGGAGATGAGATTGGTCAGGCAAGACCTACCCGCAACAAACCCATGCTGGCTATCCCTCAGGATGTTGCCATCAGCCAGTTTGTCAAGAATGGTCTCCTTGATAATTTTTTCCAAGATCTTCCCCAGGATAGAGGTCAGGCTGATGGGCCTGTAGTTCCCCAGATCTACTTTCCTCCCTTTCTTGAAGATGGGCACCAAGGTTCCTTCTAAGGTGCACATGTGCACAGCCATGCACAAGTAAAAGGCTGGCCATGCACAAACTTTTTTAGGCTGTGCACCTGCTGGGATAGGAGCTGGGCTGTGGCATGGGACACTTACAAAAGGCAAGCTCCTCCCCGAGGTGGAGGTGGGGGTGGGAGCCTGGCACTGGTTCCGCCGGCTCCAGGGAACTGCTCCACTCCTCCGCTTTGCCTTGGGGAGTGAGGAGGCACATGGCGTCAGGGCTGGGGAGTGGAGCAGTTGCCTGGAGCTGGTGGACCCTTCACCAGCCCCAGCCTCCATCCCTGCCTTGCCTCACCTCAGGGAGGAGCTGCTGCCTGCCCCGAGTGAGACTCCGCTGGCTCTGGGGAACTGTTCCACTCCTCGGCTCTGACGCCACGTGCCTCCTCACTCCCCAAGGCAATGTGGGGGAGGGGAGCGGGGCTAGGGTCCTGAAGCTGGACCCTAGCCCCCGGCCCCCAGGCCCCAGCCCCTGCTGCTTTCTCCGGGTGAGGAGTGAGGAGCTTACCTTCGGTAAGTGTCCCACGCTGCACTGAAGCGGCGTGCTCATGGACCAAAGCGGCACGCTCACAGACTGCTACTCCTTGGAGGGAACATTGATAGACACCACATTGGCCTTCTTCCAGTCTTCAGGCACTTTGCCTGAGTGCCACGAGTTCTTGAAGATCCGTGCTAGTGGCTGAGCTATGATGCTTGCCAGCTCCTTAAATCCCCGGGGGTGTAAACGGTCTGGGCCAGCTGACTTAAAGGTGTCCAGCCTCTCAAGGTGTTCCTTCACGTGGTCTACATTGATGTAGGTTAACAATTCTCCCTCACCCTGGCTGTCCCGTACCATATTGAACAGGGCCATCCCTTGGGGCTGGTGAAAAACCAATGCAAAATACCCATTAAGTAGGTTGGCTTTTTCCTGGGCGTCGGTTGTCAGTTGTCCCATATGGTTTAGTAGGGGTCCAATGTTACCCTTGCTTTTTCTCTAGCTCCCTACATATTTAAAAATGGACTTTTCTTTGTCTTTGATACGTGTGGCCAGTTGGAGTTCAGTCGCAGCCTTGGCTTTCCTGGTTCATTCCCTACAGGTCCGGACCAGTGCAGAATACTCCTCCTTTGAGGTGGATCCAGTCTTCCATCCTCTATAGGTTTTTCTTTTTAGGCTCAGAAGGTCCAGTGATTCCCTGCAGAGCCAGGGGGGCTGCTGTGCCCTTTTGCTGCCTTTCCTCCGAGATGGGATAGACATTGTTTGTGCTTCCAGGATCACTCCCTTGAGGAGCAGCCACTCATCCTGAACTCCCCTCCACTTCGGTTTGTGGTCCCTTAGGGCCTGGCCAACTAGCCTCCTGAGCTTGCCAAAGTCAGCTTTCCTAAAGTAGAGGACTTCTGCATTTGCTGACTGACTTGCCAGCTTTGTGGTGGATGGTGAAGGTGATCAGCTCATGGTCACTGTCTCCCAGCTTCCCTTTGATCATTAGACTGCTGATTTAAGTCATCGCCCATTGCCAGTAACAGATTGATCAGCACTTTGCCTCTCATCAGTCCATAGACTTCTTGAATTAGATAGAGGTCATCCACACACATGAGGAAACTTTGTGACCATTCGGATTTGGCTGAGTGCTCTTCCCATGAGATGTCTGGGTAGTTGAAGTCTCCCATGACAACATGCAATGGGAGCGTGCAGCCTCAGCCAGTTCCCTGGCAAACTCCTGGTCAAGCTCTTGATCCTGGCTAGGAGGTCTGTAGTAGACTCCCACCATTGTGTCCCCTGTGCCATGTTCACCATAGATTTTAACCCAGAGACTCTCCAGTCGTCCACCTTGGGTGCCAATGTTGGCTTGCAGGGATGTGTAGCTTTCCTTGACAGAGAGAGCTACACCCCTGCCCCTTTTGTCCACATGATCTCTCCTGTACAAGGGATATTTATACCTGTGGCCCAGTCATAGGTGGAGTCCCATCAGGTCTCCGTTATCCTATGAGATCGTAATCATTCTTGTTTAGCAGGAGGACCAGTTCCTCCTGTTTTTATTTCCCAAGCTCCTGGCATTTGTGTACAGGCACGTAAGTGTCCCATCGGGGGCCCTCCTACACATCATTCCAGGGCAAGGGTAGGGGTGGGTTCCCTTGAGTGCCTTAGCCTGCTGGATTTTAAAAAGTTGCCCAGTGGGCTTGCTGTTGCAGTAGTCCCCCCCAATCCCCTGGTGGGCTTAGTTCAAAGCCCGGTCGAACAGGCCAGCTATTCTGGCTGAGAAAAGCCTACTCCCCAGTGCAGTGAGGTGGAGGCCATCTCTTCCCAGCCGACCACTGCCAAAGAGCAGACTGAGATCATGGAAGCCAAAGCCTTCATGATGGCACCAGCACCACAGTCCTTGGCTCACTACCTTGATCCTCCTCTCCCTCCTTAGCCCATAGCGCGAAACTGGGAGGATTGAGGAAAACACCACCTGTGCTTCCAACCCCTTAAGCCCCCTCCCAAAGCTCTGTAGCATCTCATGACCCAACTGGAATTGCTCCAAGCCATGTCATTCATGCCCACATGGATAAGGAGCTTAGGGTAGTGGCCGGTGGGCCAGATGAGTTTTGGGATCCTCTTGGCTACATCCTGGATATGGGCTCCCAGGAAGCAGCAGACCTCCCAGGCAAAGGAATCAGGGCGGCAGATCGTGTCCTCAGTCCCTCTCAGGAGGGAGTTTCCCATGACAACTACTCCGAGTGGCCTTAGGGAGAACAGGGGCAGTAGCTGTGGATGAGCCTGCATTGCCTGCAGGAGCTGGCAGCTCTGCAAGCTCTACTGGGACTGCAAGAGGTTCGTACCTATTGCAAAGCTCCAGAGGGGAGGGGACCTTGGTGCAGCAGGCCTGGGGGCCATTGACCGCCTTGATCCAACCCCCTGGCTGGACAGTATGGGAGATCCCAGAGTCCTCCCTTGTCCTGGAAGGTGACTTTGGTCTACCCTCCACCTCCAGGGGGTCAAGGGCCTGGCAGTAGGAGTCTATCTCCTCCTTGCCATCCCTGATGGCACGCAGTCTCTGGACTGTGGCCTGGAGCTCCTCTGACTGGCGCCCCAGACACTCCAAAGTGGAGTAAACCTCGCAAGGGGAGGTGGCCATGCTCCCGGTCCCATGTGCCTGGAAATGTGCCAGGCAGCCCCCACAGTCGAGAGCCAGAGGCTCCATCTGTGTGGAGCTGGAACCACGGGCTCCACCTGGGTGGAGAGCTCTGAGGTGCCAGAAGGGGAAGGGGGAAGCTGCAGACTCCAAGGGGACCCGAGGGGTGCGGCGGGTGCCCATCTGCATTGTGCTGCTGATAGTCTGGCTACTGATGGAGAGTACCTACCCTGTGGCTCCATGGCAGAGCCTCGGGCCCTCCCCCATGCCCTCCTGCATGAACTCCCCCGCTAACTCGTGTGCTGGGCCCAGGAGCGTGCCTGTTTTGTGTGTCCTGTTCATGAGGCTTCAGTCGCTTGGCTCCCTGGGGGCTGGGTGAAGTAGGTGCCGGGTGGGGGGGCGAGGCCCTCCTCGGCTCCACTCAGCTGCCCCACAGTGGACTGGGTTGGGATCCCTCACCTCCCTCCCTGCTGCAGGCCCCACCTACCTCCGGCTGTGCTAGGGGTCTGGGTCAGGGTCCTGCTGGGGGGGGTCATGAGGGTCCCTGGGCTCAACGGGGGTGCAATGGGTGTCTGCCCATGCATCTCTCACTGGAGCCAGGGACAAACTGAGGTTACTTGTTATCCAGTCCTTATCCAATAAGGTTACTTGTTATTCAGTTCTGGGGCTTTGTTTTTATCCTATAGCCTAAAGCACACCCTGATCTGTCTGAGGTGCTTATACTGTGGTAACACGGGTATCTGAGCACCTTGCCACCTGTAGTACATTGACTACCACAACTTTGTGGCAAGGCACATTATCCATATCATGAATCACTTAGCCTCACTGCATCTGAAATCACACAGGGAGTTTGTGGCAGTTCTGGAAGCTATCTGGGACCTCTGAGTAATGCGAACATGCCTAAGCCTCTGGTCTATCAGTCTTCTTTGCTGTTTTCCTGAATACAGGGCCTCTTGCTTTGACTGTTCAGCTGACTGCCCCTCCATGCCAGCTAGATTGTCCCCTACTGCTTAGCTGAGTGCCAGCCCCCATCTTGCGATGACACCCAAGCAAATGCCAATCACACAGTGAGGCCCAGCCCAGAGACCTTTCACTGAGCCAGATCCTCAGAGGTGCTGAGCAGCATTCAGGTTCAGTCCCTAGGACAGGAAAGGGGAGGCCTGGTGACCATTAAAGAGGCCTGTTTCATTTCTGGTAGCTGTTTTGAATCTTGTGTATTAGGGAACTTGGAGATCCTTCAAGACAGAAGGTAAATGCTAGCTATAACTGTTAATGGACACTGGCAATTTGCCTTGATCCATCCCCATCCATTGTTTAGGCTATAGGCACCTTGGGTGCTATACCTGTATCTGTGCTGTTCTTGGAGCCAAACTCTGGGAGCATGGGGCTGAGTGCTTGCAGAAAAATTGCACCAGTGGGGGGAAGTTGAAATCATGTGTGTAGTAATCCAACCCCTTTGTGACAACCCAGGCTTATATTGAGCTGAATAATTCTCTGATGCTGGACAGTGCAAATCTAATTTAAGAGAACACAACAGATGGAGGAGCAATGTGTGTCTTAGTAACAGGAGGGGGCAAAGGAGATTGTGTTCCAGCTTCTCACATTCATGCTTTTATTCTGACTTGTTGGGTTTTATTGTTGTTTTCTCTGCTGTAATTGAAGCCTGCTTTGGAACAAAACCCATATCTGAAGATCCTATGGCCTTTCTTCCTGTTCCTTGTAAACAGTGCCAGAAAAGATTTCACCAGGAAGAAGTTTTGTGGGGTATTTGCTTCTGTCCGAATCAAAGCTGTTGCCAGTGAGAAATCCTACCATAAAATCAGGTCTCTGCTTGGATTGTATCTTGTGTATCTCTGAAGCATGAAATTCAGGCAATTAAGTAGGCAACCAGGCCCCTGACTTAGCTTGCAAAATGTAGGAGTCCATGCACATTAGAACTGAGGAAGGGTGGGGGGCTCTGATGTCCTCCAAGTCCACAGATCTGTGGTGGTGTAGCCACAACCCCCAAGTGCTTGGTAGAGAGAGGGTCAGTGGCAGACCTGCAGTAGGTATTTGCTCAGGCTGACTGGAGCTACTGTGAACCTCAGCTCCAAAGGGAATGTGGGTTGGTTTAACTGAAATCTGTTCCCAGGCTGCCTGGAGGTAACCAGGGCCAGGGCTGAAATGGATGAGTCATGACATGAGCCAGATCCTTCAAGCTTTGCTGTGAAGCACCCTTCCCAGTGGCACCAAGATAAATCTAGAGCACAGAGCTGTTGACTATTGTGCAAGTAGTGTGTGCTCAACTCTGTTCAGGGAAACATTTTGTAGGTTGCAGGACCTGTAGGAAATGTTTTGTAGTGTGTTCCATTATGCAGTACCTGGCATTGCAACATCCCTCTTGCCTGCTGTTTTGAAAAGCAATAGCCATATTTTATAAATCCTGCAACTATAACTCCCTCTGAGCTATTGAACCCAAGACTGAGCATGCAGTAAATGCTAGGGCAGGACTTAGGGCTTCCTGGAGTGACTACCTGTCCTCTGCTGCGGGGAGAAATCTGATGGGGAGCCCAAAATCCAATTCCTCCTGTATAAGGAAGACTTGGCAGGTCTTCAACAATCATTGATCCAAGGCAAGGAAATAACAGCTTTTAGCAACAGCCATTAGACTTGAAGACAATAATCAAATCCCTAACCATTTTCAGAGGTGCCCTCTGGAATCCCTGAGAAGGTGATTTCTGTTTGTAAGGCTTGCTGCCTCCAGCCCTCTGCCATTAGGAATGTAAACAGGTAAACTTCTCAGTTACACTGAAAACTCTGTCTGGACTTGAAGGAGATGGATTTGGCTGGCAGGGCTCCTGCTCTGTGTTCTGAGCACTGAATGCTGCTGGTTGCTTTACCTGAGGATGTGACCAAGTGGAAGCTGTAGTGCAAGCTGCACATTGGGGCCAGGGGCTCTCCCTGGACTCATGAATGGTGGTAGTGAGAACAATAACTGGTCCTGAGTCCTTCAAAGCTCTTGATTGGTTCAAGTGTCCTGCTCATAGTGGGAATTCAACTAGCCAGAGACGGGGATCTCCAAGGAGTGCACAATGACTAATGAATCCATTTTTGCAGGACCTCTGGAAAGGCGGGAAGTATCATTAAAAAAAACTAGCAGAGAGGATTGTTTAAACACAAAAGCCGGTTGAGTTTGCAGTTCTCATTTCCTACTGTTTAGTGGAGGGCTCACATTTCAGCTACCTTTATAGAAATTAAGGAGCAGTTTCTTTTTTTGTCACATTTTTAAAAGCACAATGGTAGGTTAACATGAAAAGGCTTAAGGTACTGTGAAAAGACAATGAAAAAGCCTGGCAAGTTCAGGATGCTTAATCAACCTAGTTGGCTAAAGGGAATACTAAAAGCTTGACATATCCAGTGCCCAGCCTGGGGCAAAGGAATACACCAGTCATGCTTGCTTCCAGATGGATATCCTTAGGATCTGAAATGCAGTAAGAGTCCTACCAAGTAAAACATAAAACAGAAGTTTGAGGAATAATAACAAAGGGAACAACAAAAAAGGTTCATTGGCAGAAATGGGCAGAGTGCATTTATTGTCCTGTAATGTCTTGCTCCACTTTGGGCTCTTCCCTTTCCAAGATTTCATACCTAAAGTAGGGCAAGGGTCTTCTAACCACAAAGATGCTGAGGTCCCCCACAGTGTTGATATTTTAGTACTGACCCAGTGTCCCATTACAATGCTGGGCAGTGTGTTGGCTTTAACAAGTGAGGATCAGTTGCTTCTGTGAGGTCAGAGATGAAAAGGCCTGTTGAATCATTCAGCCTCTCTCTTCCAGTGACTTGTTTTTCATACAATGGTTTCTAACATTTTGCTCAACCTACTTGTAATTCCCTGGGGGATCAGGTTTTCCAACATGGCCCTTGGGAGAGCATGCCATGGCCATGCACCTCTGACTACAATTTCACTCTAGAGCCCTTAGCAATGCCACAGTGCACTACTCACACAGAGCTCTCTCCTTGGTGCTGACACCTGTTAACTGCTAAGCTTCCCCATTTTATTTTTCACTTCCCTGTGCTGCACCTCTCCGGCTCTTTCAGTCTTTCCTCATAATGCAGCCTCTCCAGCCTGATGAACACCCTTCTCTCTGAAGCATCTTCAGTTGGCCGTGGAGGTTCTAATCTCATTATTTTGCAGGGCAGAAGCACTAAAGCCAACCTTCTTGAGAAGCACAAACTCCTCTGGTTACATCCTGGATGTTTAGAACCCCCCCCAGCCTTTAAATGTCTGCAGTATTATTGCCCTAAATCGTGGGGTGCTATGGTAAGTCTAGACACTGTTAAAAGTGCATCACCCCAAGAGGATCCAAGTTGTAGTGACAGATGAAACAGTTCCTGTTATGCTTGGCATGTGAGTTTATGATGCTCGTTGGCTTATATCAGGATGAAGAATGTTTAATAAATGCAGGGAGAGGTGATATCTTTTATTAGACCAACTAGGTTTTTACAATTTCTTTATTTGCAAAAATCTAGTTGGTCTAAAAAAAAAAAAAAAAAAGATATCACCTATACCATGAGTTCTGATTCTTTTTGCCTGTAGACCAGTATGGCTACCACTTGGATACCTAATAAATGCAGGGGCATATTCTATTACTATCTTCCTCTCTTTATCACAGCTAGCTTCTACATTTGGCACATACATTACATTGAATACTCGTCTGCTGTCTTCCTGAGACTGACTTCCTCCTTCCCTTCTTTAAACTGATCAGCTGACCATGAAAATGGGAGTCTGGCCTGTTGGGAACTGAAGGCTTTGTTCTTGGATTACCCCTTCCCTTTCAGAGGTGGATAAAGTACTTTGTATCTTTGCCCTCCTGCCTTTTGCATGACATGGCAACAAACACACCATTTGTTCAGCATTAACTAACTGCAGCTCCCTCAACAGGTTAGTGTACTGGCTTCACTCCTGGCATCAGTGGGTTGAGAAACCTGTCTACCTTGCTGCTGCAGAGCCAGCAGGGGGAGCACACACCATTGATACAACAATGAGACCCCTGCCAGGGTCTCACAAAAGCATCTTGGTGGGGAATTTTTCCCTTTAAAGGAAGATCAGCCTGAAATGTGTTCATGGGGGAATATTTTTATGAGAAGAACAGTCAAGGTAAAAACAAAGTAGTGGCTATAAATGTAGATATTCCCTCTGGAATATGTTCTTTGCTAGTCCAGAAATGGAATTGACTCTTAACAGAAGGGAAATGGATCAGAGTAGTTACAAAGTCCCAGATGAATACAGTACTAAAAGCAAATAGTTCACACTCAGATTTGGGACTGCTAAGCTTCAACGATCAGCACTGTTAGTAACACAGGTAAGCAGACATTAATTGAACCCCTGCAGTTACACAAACTGACCTTGCAAAGTCCATTTGTAGGCCTCAGCAAATACCCAGGCACCACAGCAGGCGAGTGTGGAGGGCAAGATAACCCAAATGGAGCTGTGCCATGTTGTGCTGCAATGCTTTGTAGCAGCTGTCTGCAGAATAGGCTTGGAACAGAGAGATTTTTATCATGTAGTTTTGAGAAGCCTGGCATAGGTACAGTGTGTGTGTGTGACAGAGTTGGGGGAGTATGGGGATGTCCCCTTCCCACCCACCCCAGAAGAAGGAAGCCATAAGTGCTCAAAGGGTAGGGCAAGTGCCAGGGCTGGTGGGGACTGTGATATCAGCTGGAGGAGTTAGTCATCCTGCACTCTAAGTGAGGTGGTTGATTGCCCCCTTTCCTCCAAGCAAATGCATTCCTTGCATGATGCTCTGTAGAATACAATGGAGAGAGGATCCCAGTAGAACTCCTCTGTTCCTCAGTAGGCTGATCGCTATATTGATCCCTTTTGATGTCTTCAACCTACTTTTGTCTTTCTCGGCCATAACACCACCCCCATCCATTCCTTCCTCCTTCCATATCCTATGTATTTAGATTACTTTTAATTCTTTTCTATTTAATACCCTTGCTCTCTTCCTCTCTGACCTGTTTAGTTTCTAAGGTGCCACCCTACCATGTTTTCTGCCAGTACAGAACTGTGAAGCCAACCTACTGAATTCCCTAGCAGATATATCATTACCTCTTAGCTTCTCTATGACTATTTAGAAATTCTGTGGCAATGTCATCTTTCTCCATTACATTTTTAGAGTGGTGTCTATAAGGAGCCTATTCCATTTTTATAAGACCCTGTTGGACTCATTACTATTATAAGTGATGCAGGTTTCTATAATGTCTGTCTCCCTAGCTATCTTTGGGCTTGAAACAAACCTTGCAATTGTCAGCCAGCCATATACATGCAGCCAAGTATTTGCATTCATGACTCTTGGCTCAAAAATGCAGATTTTCACCCAGTGAACTAAACAAGAGCAATTCCAATAGCTCACACAGTAGTTGCAGCTTTTTACACAAACAGGTGTGTGACACTTAGCCAGTAGAGGGCACAGAGAGGTTATATACATACACACACCAGAGCATATATCAGAAAGCAAAGGAGCCCTATTACACTGCATTTTACTTGGTTGAATCTCAGCTGATTTCTTGCCAGTAGGTCTTGTCCTATCTGTATTCTTTCTCTGTCATGAAAACACTCCAAACTTGCTATACTATTTATGGAGACCCTGGAGAACTGTTTTTAAATGCAGATAATGTCTAGCTACTTCAGTCAGGGATTCAGAACCCCCCTGACCCCGTTGTGTTAGGGGGCTGATCACAAGTGCAGTTAAGAGGTGGTCCCTTTCCCAAATTGCTCATAATCCATACAGCCTGCTCTTTAGAACAGATAATTGAGAGACTAAAAATAAGCCTCCTACTACAACTAAACTCTGTAGCTCCCTACTTCACCCCTGCCCTGTTGCTGTGTCCCTACCTTTTTTCAAAGATACTCCAGCTAAGTTTCAGTCTGATTTCTCCCTTACCTGAGCCAATGCTTATCATTATTTTCAAGTATATATAAGCCTCTAGTACAAAGTGCTGTGTGTTCCCTATAGTGCCTAGTCCACATGAGAGCCTGTTACTGCTTGCTACCTCCTAATGGAGATCCTCCTTTAGTTCAAGAAGTAGAGCCCTCTGCTTTTAGTACTCAAGGTCTGAGGCCCAAGCCCTGCTGCAAATCTGTGATGAAAGGGTCATTGTACAAGACTTTGTGAGCTGCTGTGTTGGAGCTAGACTTTTAAGAGCTATCATCAGTTGTGTTCCCTTCATCTGCTAATTTTGTACTTATCACAAAAAAGTGATCTGGTTTCTCTGGGTGATTTGTTCTTTATAAACTCCTACTGCTTATTGTTCCTGGTTCCATTATCCTCTAGTTGCTTACATAAATGTATTGTGCAAGTTTCCAAGGCACAATAGAGATAGTCTCATTCATCCAAGGTCAGCTGCTTTTACTTGTGCTTCAAAGCATCTCTTACAAGAAGCAATTTTTCTAAAGACATTCTCATTATATTCAGTGCTGAGGCACACAACTAAGGCAAATCCTGTTGTATACTCACATTACACACACAACCCCCCCCCCCCAGCTGAACGTATATGATTGCGTATGTATGGCATTTAAAATGCGAATGTATAGAGAAAGGTCTGGTTTCTAAGATTATCTCAATGGCATTCTGCTGGTTCTATACTCACCTCTTTGTTTAGAACTATGTAATGTCCACAGCCATAGGGAAGCAGCATTTTCCAGCAGTTTAAAATCAAGAGTCTTATGATTTACATCAGTTATCTTGCAACCTAGCTTTGGTGATGAGAGATTTGGGATCTGTGAAACATATATGGAATAGGGAAGTACATGTTAGGTAATATGGTCACAGGCAGAGAATATAGAGGGATGATGCTACACTGGCCTGCCCCAGTAAAATGCCTTGTCCTATACCACTGATGTCACCAGAAGCACCAGTAGAGACCACCTGCAAGTAAGCACTGATACTCTTACCACCATTTTATCTAGACGTTCTATCGCGTTTCTACCCAATACTTTGTAGGACTGAGAAACCAACTTGAAGATAATCTAGTGACCCACTAATCCAAATGCTGGCAGGAAGGACATACTGAATTTGTAAGTGAAGTTTGAGGGCCAGACACCCAAGTGTAACTGGCTACATGAGCTCAGGTCCAATGAGTCTATTGTCCGCTATAAGTTAGGAAGCTATTTCTTAAGGTGGAGGACAAGGGCTTCAGCAGCTGTAGACTGAATAAGCCAGGGTGCAAGCAGATCCTCACCACTGACCAAATGACTGACAGATCTACAGTTCTGGGATGACTCTCCTTGTGGCTTTGGTAGCAGTTCTCAGGCGAAGGGAATCTGAAGAGACAACTGATGTCTTTCGAGGCACTTCTATTGGACTGCTTGTGTTTTAAGTTCATCTACACTCTGAAAAGGTGGGAACTGCCTATTGGTGTGTGCCACCCAGCTCCCTACACCAGCTGGGGCTGGGGGAGCATTCAGTGATATGAGGCAGGTGCTACTCTCAAGAAGTTGAGGGATCTGCATTCCCAAAGCTGCTCCAAAGTCCTAGTCAGTTGACCTAGGACTACAACAACTCATGGTGCTTCAGACGTGAGGGGGCTACTGGGCACAGCAAATTCTCTGCTCCGAGAGTGAAAACACGCTGGTCCTGTAGTGAATGGCGCGGCAAAGGAGGGCGGGCGGCTGCTATTCCTAGGAACTCCGTGGGCAATAAGTGAGCTTCCCAGTGTTGTGGGAGCAGACGGGGAGCCTGGGCTATGGCCTCCTGGAAACGGGTCTTCCTAGTGCAGGGGAGGCCGGGAGAGAGGCACAAGAGGCAGTGAGGAGAAAAGCCGAGGGGAAGTGCTGAAGGGGGAGACGCGGGTCCAGGCTGGGGCGAGGGGAGGGCAGCTTGAGGACCTGGGACTCGGGGTGAGGGAGCAGGCTGAGGTCTGTCGGCACCCAAGAGCCTGGGGTTATGGGAGCCCGGAGATCTGACCTTGGCCAACCTGGGGCGGGGGGGTCACAAAGGCTTTGTGCTTGGACGCCCGCCAGGAAGGGGCTCAGACCGGGACCAAATTCCCGCCTGACTCCTCTTGTGCCCCAGGCGGGCGCCAGCCCCTGCCCGGCCTAGCCCTTGCCTGCAGCTGGGAGCCGAGCCCAGCCCCATTGT
>NW_005842238.1:1209783-1226352 GCF_000455745.1 Alligator sinensis
GCCCCGCCCCGCCCCGGGCGCGGGCGTGGAGGTAGCGTTCAGCACCGCGGAGAGCGCCGCCGCCGCCGCCCGCCCTCTCGCCCGCCCTCGCTCCCCCGCCATGGCCAGCGTGCAGCAGGGCGAGAAGCAGCTCTTCGAGAAGTTCTGGAGAGGCACCTTCAAGGCCGTGGCCACGCCGAGACCCGAGAGCGTCATCGTGGCCAGCATCACCGCCCGCAAGCCGCTGCCCAGGTAAGGCCGCCGGCACCGGCAGCCAAACTTTCCTCAGCCGTGCCAGCCCAGCCCGCACCTCTGCGGAGGGCAGGTCACTTTCCAACCCCGGCTCTGCTACCCCCGCTCCTGTCCCAGCTCCAGGGGGCGGCTTGTAGACACCTGCCCTGCCAGAGGGAGAGGGAGAGACTCTGCTCCATGCACTGGCGCAGCTCAGAAATGTCCTGCTCCAGTTTAGTCGGCCCCTCAAGGAAGAGTTGGGAGCGGGTCAGGGAAAGATGGAGGGAGAAATAACAAAAGAGCCCGGCTCGAGATGCCTCCAAGGCTTCTGCGATGGGAAGGAGGGGTTGGGCAGCGCCCAGGGCGTGCTGCAGGCAGATAAAGTTCCCATCCTGTCCAAAGCCAGCTCCGAAGGAACGTCTCCAGCAGCGCGATCTGCCACTCTCCAGTGGGTTCTTTTCTAGCTCTGAGGAGAGAAGTGGCTTCCAGTCTCCAAATCCAGACAGGGATCATTTGTGTTGAACCAGGACATGTCACAGGAAGAGACTATAGCAAGGAAGGGCTGTCTAGATATTGGGGGGGAAAAAAGAGTGGTTGCCTATTTTTATAATGCTGACAGCAGCTTCCCCCCAGGGTGTCTGTTTAGTTCTTCATACTCACTTTGAGAATGTTTCAAACAGGCCAAATCTTCTTGTTTTTGAAAATCTGAAGTATCACAAATTGTTCTTGCAAATAGGTAGTATTAGAGCCCAAAGTGTTCACCTTACAGTTTGGAGAGCCATCCAGTTGCTGAGCTGCAATAATAGCATGTGGCTCAGATGGCCACTATGAACTGAAGCCATAATTACGGTGAATGGTTCATGAGCAGTTGGCAGGCTGGAGTATGTTTGCATTTCCCAGAGAATCTAAGGCAGTTCACTGGTGGTTTGTGAACAGGAAAAGGAAATGAATGAATGTAGTAATCAACAATAGTTTGCTTAGTTGTAATACTGGGCTTTTTTCAAATATGAAGCTCCCTTATTAGTTTTGCTATGAATTACCTAATGGTCTGTGGCAGGTTTTTGGTTTGAAGATAACTAGTAACAGGAATAGACAGAAGCAAAGACTTCCTGGAAATCCCTAAGGCTGAGAGGGTGGCTTTGTCAAGACTGGCTAAGCCCTGTGCACTTGACACAGTATGGCAGGTTATGCTGCTTGAAATAGTTCAGTCCAGTAGTGTTAGCTGGCCTTGATTTCTTGAGGGTCATTTGGGATGAGATCTGATTATGCTGTGGTCTGCTTAATAACTATACAACATATTGGTCCAACAGTCCATGCAGAGGCCAATAATTTACTTGGCTGTCCCCTTGGTTACATAATAAGCATGAGGTTTAAGAGGGGTGAAGACCCAAGCTAGGATGCAGTTACTTACTTTGATCTTTTGTGTTAGGGTTGATATTTATGCTTAAACAGATACTCATGTATGTATTTATACTTCTAACTCCTCCAGACTTGTCTCATAAAAAAAGATTGAGCAAAATACTAGTAAGAGCCTTGAAAAGTGAAAATGCTTTTCTACTTTTGAACAAGGAGTTTAACACAGTTTTTAAGGTCAGGGGGTTTGGGTTGCTGCCACTAATTTCATCCTTTTTGACGTTGTGTGCAGTTCTGAACAGAAGATAATGATTGGATTGTATATGATTATGCAGGAAATTTATAGCATAAAGCTTTTTCTGGAAACTTTCCCTTTATAACTGAGCCAACAACTGTGCAGTCTTTTCCTTTTTAAGCATTTTTAAAACTATTAGCCTAGGGCTTGATTATTTTTTTTTTTAAACCTTTTTCTCACCTTTATGTTCCAGAAGCAAGATCCTAATTTGATGAAAATCATTGTGACTCTGCTTAAGTCAGTGGAACTGTACTAGTTTTTAGAGCATGTAAAGATTTAGCCATAGATCTTTGAAGAGGAATTTATATTTATAGGCCTTATACTTGCATTTTAGCACTCTGAGAAACGGGGTTTTGTGGCTGACCTGGATCTCACACTCTGGAAAGTAACTGTGCTTTAGAATAGCTCTTGGCCTCCACAATCTAGAAACTATGAGATTTCCCTCTAGAAGCTGTAGGCTATACACTAGTGTCTCCTATATTGCCACCATGAGAATTCTGGAATCTTAAATCTATAACTTATCTCTTTCTAGATTGGACATTGACTTAGCACATAGATCTGTGAACTTACAAACCAACTATAGCTGTGGATAGATATTCTTTCTTTTAAAGCAAGAAAGATCTAGGAAGATCCAAACTTGGGCAGAGATCTGGTTCCCATTTATTTGCCATTACTAAATGGCTCACTCTGTGAATAGGTAGTCAGACAAAGTGATAGTTTAAATATAGACACATTTTCACATGATCTCTTAATGCTGCATTAGTGCAAATCAGATCCTGATGGGTTTCTCATTGCCTGTAATAAAGGGCTCTCTCTTGTTCATTTCATTCAGAATGAGTTAGTTTTATATCTTCTAAATAGGACACATACAGAAAGGTGATGCAAGGCTGGATTTGCAATGCTGTGCCCATGAGGGCTTAACAAATGCAGGTGTAGGTGGTTTTATTCATTTGTGTGAGATTTCACCTCTGTGATGCCTTAGCAGGCAGATCACTTCTCGATCAGAATAGTGGCATTTTGCACAAATGTTGAGGATGGGCAGAGCGAGGGAGTCCACGGTCCAGGCTTGTATGCCAACTGCTGCCTGTGGCTATGTGCTGAAAATCAAATCTTGTGAGGACACCAGCATGCCCAGCCTTACTGGATGCTGCCCTGGGCACCCTCACAATATGGAAGCACCACAAAGCAGCCAAAGTCTACCAGGAAGTCAGAACTCCTCCTGCAGGTTTATAGGCAGTGAATGCTGAGATCTACTGTGCTACCAGGAGAGAAAGTATAGCTTAATCTCCTTTCTAAGATGGCAGAAGGGAGGTGGATCCCTCCCTATGCCATCCTCTGCTCTCCTTCAGGCAAGTAGCACTTAAAGGGGTATAGGTAGAGGTGATGTGGGCATTGTGAGGAGGCCATGAGCAGGCAATGAAAGCCTTTTTCCCCTTCCCCCTGGTGCCCTATGCTCCCAGACTCTGTTAGGCTTAACCATATTAGTCAGTTTAGGGTGCGAGAGGAACCACCAGCTGTCCAAATCAGTCCGCTTGTTACTAGGAAGAGTCATGGTGCTCACTTGTAGGACATAGTGTCCTTTAGCATAACAAGGGAGTGCAGCCCAGGTTCCAGGGACACAGCAGGTAATCACACCCACATTGCATAAATGCCACCTAGAAAACCATGTACAAAGAATTATGTATAAAGAATTTCTTTCTGTCTGGCATTACAGCAATAAATTTACTCTGCAGTAATGGTCTTATTTCTTGTGGTTCCTGTGGACTTTAATTGGAGTTTGGGGAGCTCGGCACCTCTGGAAAATCAGGCCCAATTAGCTCAGAAAGGTTTCTTTAAAGTGTTTGTACAAACATCTAAGGAATAATGATGTAAACGGGCCCCAGAGGCACATCCCAGCTGCTGGGAGTCAAGAAATCAAGCCAGTTGTTTAGCTGCTCCATTTCCAAAATTTCAGAGATTTATAGCACACGACTTACAAGATGGCAGCTCTCTGTACATCTCTCTCACACACACATACGCACTGTAGCAAAGCTTATCCAGTGGCTTTCTCTCTTGCCTTGTAGGTCCTGTAATGTCTAGCCTGTCTATTACTTGTAAGGCAAGAAGAAAAAGTAATTTAGATGCATTGCTCAGAATTGTTATCTCTAAAAAGCAAGTTGCAGCCATTCTATAGCACACAAGAATGGCTTTCTACCCATTTGGTTCAATCAAGGATCGTGACTTTAATACTCAGATATCTGTTAGCAATTCAAAGCAGTGTTTGTACTGACTGTATTCAAAGGGGTTCTTTTGACAGCCTGTGGTTATGACTGTTGGGTCATCACAGGAGCTCTGTAATGGATGACCCTGCTCTTAGAAATGATGCGTTTTGCATGGGAAAGGTATCGATGCAGAGCTGTGTTCTTAAAGTGGCTCTCTTCCCCTCCTCCCCCTTCTACCTTTAAAGATGAATTTGTAACAAAAGGAAAAGTTTTTTGCAATGTTATTGTTGTATTGTTGTCCCTGGAAGGGTTTGTGTGAGCACCAAGGAGACTGAACCACAGTTAGCTTCTCTGAGACTTTGCATTCAAGGATTTTAAACTTGAACAAATTAAGCCCTGTACCGCTTTTGAGTGGCGATATTTTGTATTAGGCCTCAGTTTTCCCTTTTGTAAAACAAAGCTATCTATGAAATAACTTGTTTACTGCCCCCTGTGTGTGTTGGAAGCAGAGGTAGGAACAGAAGCCAAGACCAGTGAATTGAGCCTTGCAGCACCTCTGAGCAGAGAAACCAAGACTGGGAGCAAAGTGATATGCCCAAAATCACATTGGGAGTCGGTGGCACTGGGAGTCTCCCAACTCCCTACCTGCTAGTTTTGCATTTCAATCGCTCAGTGCTGCTGCTCCTTTTCCAGTGTCAGAATTGTCAGAAATAATCAGAGTACACTGTGATGCTCCATGTTGGGGCACTGTTTCAGGACAGGAAGGTAATTGCTTTTACTGAAGTTTTGTACATTGATATTCATGGCAGCATATGCAATTTAAATTTTTTAATCAAATAAGTATGGAGCTGACCCCCTTGCCTACCCTTTCCCCATTCTCCAGTGGGGAATGAGGGGAAGAGGAAGGGGCAACTGACCCTGAAGTGCAAAGAATATACTTGTAAATTCCAGGGGCCAGTTGCATATATCTTCTTTGAAGTGCTGTTACCTTTCTCCATTGGGTATTTTAATACTAATGCCATGCCATGCACTGTTGATGGGTTTTTGGTTGTAGCCATGTTGGTCTAAGGACATAGGCAGGTTCTTTGCATAGGTTCTTTGCGTAGATGTGATATCTTTTATTAGACCAACTGAGTAGTTGGAAAAGAGTTCTTAGCAAGCTTTTGGGCACAGTCACCCTTCTTCAGTTACCCTTGAAGAAGGCTGACTGCACCCGAAAGCTTGCTAAGAACTTTTTTCCAACTACTCAGCTGGCCTAATAAAAGATATCACATCTACGCAAAGAACCTTGCCTGTCTATGCACTGTTGGTGACCTTCTTTCCCACCCAGGCGTCTTGAAGGAACACGGCACCTCCCAGGAATGTGTCCTAAAAGCAAGGGTTGTTTTACAGATTTAGTTCTTCACCTGGTGTTCGAAGTCAAAAGACCTGTGCCCACTTACATCATCCCACTCTCTGTCCCACAATGCAGTGAAGCATTAAGTGCAAATTCTACATGCATCTGCACCAGCAGGACTCCTCTGGGCCCAACTGGCTGCTGTTACTCCAGCTTTCCATATTTGCTTCCACTGACAAGGAAGTTGCCTCGTGCTTACCACAGGGTAAGTATGTGCATATGGGCAGTTACCCCAGGGGAGCGAGGACACTGAAAGTTCATGTCTTAACATACCTCACAGTAACATGCTTATGCATGCTGATGTAAAATGGGGCTGTTGCAGTAGTGACTCATCTGGATTTCATTATTAATCTAGATGCGTGCCATTGTAGTTGAGCCAAATTTAGGTCTAAAGTAACTCCCATCCCTGCCCCTCCATAAAACACTTCCGACTACACTGAGTGACAGTATGATTCCCAGGCAGCATGTAGTGCTTGACATCACTTGCACTTCAAATCTGCATTTCTCTCAATCCTTCCACTTAAGGAATGGAGGAGGGAGGGGAGCCTGCTTCTGTTTTCTTCTTGAATCCTCTCCCTCTTGGGACCAACCCAAAAAAAAAAAAAAAGTCAGGATGTTAGTTGCTCTGTTGCTGCCCATGCTGCTTCCCCAGACTGGTCTGCTTTCCCCGCCTGTGATGTATATCTACATTAATGCAGACTTTCAACTGCCAGTTTCAGAGGACCAGCTGCAGGAGCGTGTTTTGTTATGGACAAGCGTGAAATTTACAATCTCTCTGATTGTGATCAATCAGATTAGGAAATTGAAAAAGACACTGCTTAGACTTCCAAATAAGAACAGCAAATCTAGTTTCCACAGAAAGCATTCAGTATATCTTCTGTCTTCATGCATGAGCGAAACTACAATTTTATCCCACACCCCCTTTTGCACCAGGCTGTATTACTTGCACATAGCTACCAGAGCTATGCATAAATGCTCTACATAAGCACATGCTGCCTCTCTTGCTTGGATTTTACAGAGAGATCCTTGCTTTTTCAATGTCACAGTCGAAGATGAAATAAAACACAGAATTAAGATGTCATAGAAACAAAGCAAAGCCAAATAGCAGGAACAATACGAGGTTCCTAACACGGTGATTAAGTAATTCATATTGACGAGGGACTATTCAAAACAAATATTTAGTTACTATGGACTAAAAACGTTACCTGGGTGCTTGATTTGCCAGCGCTTTATTTCCAGATCGACAGCTCTGCTGAGAAATACCGGATGTGATAATTTTCATGCTTCATTAAAAGTTAGCAAATGCAAGTGTTCTTTCATTTTACAAGACAATAAACACTCCAGTGGGAGGCAAGGAACCATCTGTGCTTAGGTGTAGAAGGCTTTCAGTGTAACAGGAAAATAGTCTGATCTACTTCAGTTTGCGTTTCACACCTTCACACAGGCAAACTCTGCTGCAAACCACATTGAATGGGATCTCTGAAACAGGGCTTTGCCCAACCGTGCTCCTGCTGAGCACCTTCAAGATCTCTGTGTAAAGACAGCCCTGCTCCTTTTGTCTTCTCACAGCATATGTTGCAGAAAAGCAATACCCTGCACCAGTTCCAGGCAATGTGATATTCCCTGTGGTCAGTCCATCTGCACTGAAGCACTTGGCTACAGGTGTTAGGTTTTTATTGTTTTCCAGTAACAACTTTAATCTGTTTAGCACCCTGTTTTCCCTAGCTGTAAGCGCCTGTGTCTCCTGCAGCAGAGGTGTTTCCCCTTGCTCATCCCTTTAAGGGTTAAAGTGATGGCCTGGGGTTCAGACCTAGGTTCAGTACCCTCCATTGTCTCATGTGTGTTCTTGAGCAAGTCACTTGGGGCATATCTTCCCCACATATTGACTGCAGCACCAGGTAAATGAGCTAGCTTTAACCACCATGGCTCAGGCACTAGAAGCAGTGTAGCTGCAGCATTGTGGCTCTGTTATTCTGCTGAGATGGGTATAGAGCTGACCCATGCAATGTGGACATTCTTAATCCTCCTTGGACATTTTTAATGCATATTAGCCCCTCAATTTCTCATTTGTAACATGAGTGAAACTGAACTTTCCCCCCCTATCTTCTGCCTTGTGTATGTGGATTATAACCAAGCAGGCTGTCTCTTGACATGTCTGAGCCCAATGTTATTGAGGCCCCTAGCTGTTCCTGTGATATACATACCAAGCAGTGACATCATACTCCTGGGTTCCATGATGTCACTTGGGTTTTCTGGGTGTGAATGGTACCAGAATTTATTCAGCTGTATTTATTTGGTACTTTCTTGGACAGTTGAAAGGAACTGATTGTAGAGGGTGGAAGGAGACTGGTCAGAAGTCTCTGACTGGGGTGTGGTACTGTACTCTCATGGGTATGTCGTTCTGATTCTCTTATGCGAGCAAGCAACATGCATTGTTTATTTTTAGGGTCAATATGCTGTAAGCCCTAGAGCTTCCTCTCTTCTGTAGGATGTAGCTTCAGGAAAACATAATTCCAAAATGTCCACCAGCATTAAACATGTTTTCTAAATGCACTAAGCCTATGAACAGCATCCATGATGTTCCACTCCCTACATAGGAAGGGAGTGGTAGTGGAGGATTATAATCATGCTAATGTAATTTTGAGATGCTGCCAGGGTTACGTAGGGGTTAATGCCCTTTCTAATGCTCTCATTAGCTCCACACATCAGCTACAAGCTTCTGTGCTCCATCCTACTTTTTAAATAGAAAGTGCCTTTAAGGGTTCAAATCCTTTTAGAAACACTGCTGCCTTCCTGTTTCTGCTCTCAGGGTCTTTTCTCCAAACTGCCATCTGCGTTTCAGTAACACATTCATTGGATTAGCCTTTTCCTAGAGACTATTCCTGGCCAATTTAAGGGAGAAGTCCTTTATCCTTGTTCAGGGGAGAGGCAGCAGGGAGGAGAGTAATAGAGCAGCTAGCCAAACTTAAAATTAAATCGACCACCTGGATTTCTTTTTTGTCACATGCTTGACAGCTGCTTGTCTCTAAATTTTACAGAATTCTGTCCTGTATTTGCTTTCCTGATATTGTCAGTGATGGATACGACTGAATTTTTCACAGCATCATGCTACTAAGAAGCTCTTTCTGGGCTTCTGAACCCATTGGAAGAAACTGTTCTGCAAGCCAGTCATTGCACTGTACTGCAGTGAAACCGAATGTAGGGTATGGCCCACAGTGGGGCTGCTTTGGGCAGCGCCACTGCTTTGTACTGTTAACATAACCTGAGGGCTTCCTCACCTCATGCCATCTTTTAACTGATGCAAGGAGCACAGAGTCTAGTCTTCACTTAGCCAGTTACTCCTGTGCCATGCAAGACCTGATCAGAATGCTGTCAACAAAAGGGACGGTGGAGTTTTGACACAGCCCAATGTTTCACAGACTAATCTGCATCAAGGAAAGCTTTGTGGAGAGAGTATGCTGCCTAGCCATGAGGTGGGAGACCCAGGTCAAGTTTCTGTTCCATCTGATTCACAGTTTACTCGGAAGACAAACTTTACTTTACATCAGGGAAAGCAGGGACATTCATCTGGGATTTCCCCAGCCCCTGCCCTCAGTGCTAGACAACAGGATATAAACCCATCACTCACTTTCCAGTGGAAAAAGAAAACTGAAGTGATATTCTCCAAACACCTTTGGTCTTTTCTCACCCCATCTCAGAAATCCTTTCCCCAGCTATTCTGGCAGTAAGGACACAAATCTCTACATTAGCTGTATAATTGGTATGATGCCACTTTTATCCCTATATCAGACAGCTCTGTTGGGATCAAAGAACAAACCATTGGCTTGTAAACTCCAGTCAATTGGATTTGGGACTATTAAAATGTTTGTTCAATCTCCTAGAACAAAAAAATCTCCAATTCCTTCCCTCCTTCCCCCCCGATGTCCCAGCTCTTGGGACTTCCTGTAGGACAAAGTTAGTGAAAGAAATGGAATACGTTGGCCATCAGTCAGTGAAGTCTTCTGGAGCCAGCCCCAAAGGGAAATGGCTCTGAGGTGAAGTGCTTTCCTAAGTAAATGGATTATTGAGCAGCTTGTAGCATGAAAGAATACACAAGGCAGTCAGGAAAAGGGGCTTTTCCAATTAATCTTTCCTGTGTGGCAGTGGGGCCTGTATTTAAGAGGACACCAGACCAAACTGTTCAAAAACTGGTGGGGCTGAGTTTGCTCTCTTAGATCAGGCATGCTTTAGGGTAGAAATGGGTTTCAAGGCAGGAATCAAAGATTCTTGAGCTGAGGCTTGAGAAATGGTGCAAGCAATTTTCAGCACTCTGGCCTGAGGCATGAGGTTCACCCACCTCTGAACAAGGCTTTCCACCCCATGCATTACAGGAGAAGGCGTGGAGGCTGGCTCCTGCCAGAGACCCAGGGAGAGCTGTGTTTCATGAAATTACTGGTAAGAAGAGGCCATCAAATCATCTGATCTGGCCACAGGCAGAACATGGTTGTTAATGGATTCAGGTTCTTTCCGTTTGCAGTGGCACTGAGATGCCACAGTGATGCCACAGTGACTCCTGCTGCATTACCACCTTCAAAAAGCCCAGAGTGGTTTGCAAGTGGAAGGACCCTATGCTGATGCTGAGCCTAGGCAGAGGAGGAAGCGGCTTGTGGAGGAGATTGTTACTTCAAACTGAGCAGCTTCAACCTGAAACCAGCAAGGCAAAACCATGGGATGTCTCAGAGGCATTTGGAAAAAAGCTCATGCATCAAGATCTCTCTCCTCCCCTTTTCTCCAGCTGGGAGGGTATATTACCAACTTCACTACACATCAGGAGCCAGATATTGCCCTCAGGTATAAATATTATGCTCCCATTGAAATATATGGCAACAGTGCATATCTGTCTGGCTCTGAAGAGACAGCTGCTTCAGCTGCTCTAATTCAACAGGGCCTAGCACAGTGGGAGGCCCCATCTCAGCTGGAGTCCCTGGGTACCACTGCAGTCCAAATAAATAATAACCTAGGAGAGCCAGCATTGCCTCAGATGGGCAGCAGGCTGGAGCTGTCCAAAACTGGGTGACTTTACCTCCACCTCTTTGCCACATCCTTCCTAGGGAGAGGCTGAAAGAACTTCCCAACCCCCTTTCCCTTCCAGGTAGGTTGCTGCCAGCCCAACAGCCCACTAGGGTGCTCCAGTGAGGTAGATCACTCACTGGAGCACTAACTCTGTGGCACTCATTAGTGCTAAGTTAACTTTCTGTAGACAAAGTTAAGCTTTTGGCACAGATGTTTGTGCTGAGATGAAAGGGGGTGAAAATAGTTATTTAATGTTTGGAAGTACTTTGGCAGTTACAGCTGGATTGTTCATCTGAGTTGCACCTTCCTGCTTGGAGCTGTGTTGTGCTTTGTTTTGTTTTTAAGAGAACCATGGCAAGTGGAGGATCATTTTGGGGGTTGTCATATGATGGTATTGCATTGCTGTCAATGTGGCCTTTAAAGCCACAAAGCATGTAAAAGTTCTTGTGTCCTGTGCTGGTTCCAACCCATCTGTTTTGTGCTGAGGCCAAGAGGTGGATTCACACACGCAGACCCTGCTTTGCTGGGCTAAATAACTTTTTTAATAAGCCTTGTCTGGCTTGCTTTTATGTTGATGGGTTAATTAGCTAATATCCCCAAATTGGTAAATGGCCTCATGAACTAATTAGGTATTAACCTGACTCCATTATAGATCAGTCATGAAAACAATTTCTTCCTAGGCAGGGATATTGAAGAGATTGATAAAATGTTTATCGATTGGGGAATATCCTTTCATTACTGCTGTTCATTTATAACCGGGTAAATCAAGTGCCATTGCTGGTAGCCTGGAGCTTTCTCACCTTCTCTGCTGCTAATCTGCAGGCAGCCATGCTTGCATCAAGATATGTTCCATCAGGATCCATATAAGAGGCTCAGGACTGTACTTGCAAGAAAACAAAGTGGAACCTTTCATTGATTGCAGGCTCAGTACAGGGAAGTCAGCACTTTGCCTTAGACTAGGAACATGAGACCAAAGAAAGGTATTTTAGACATGGATGAAATTCACCTTTGTACAGAATCATGTGCATGACTTAAACCCTGAAAATAGCGCTTTGGGGATTCATAAGCTGTCTGACACCCCCCGGCCCACCAAGACAGGCATTTGAGCCAAAGGTGGGATACTGATATTCCTTGGAAACCTGGCTTAGCTTTTTCCTTTCCCTGGTCTTCTCTATAACATTCAACACGATGGGTGTATCTACACATGTACTTAAGTACACAGTGGACTAATTTGCTGCAGTATAAAGTGTCACAGTCTACATGTGTGATGCTATTAGATCACAGCAAACTAATTTTCACTGGTGTAAGATAGTATTGTCAGAGACAGTGCTATCTTACTGTGGCAAAAAGAACTGTACCTAAACATACATGTAAACGCTGACCTGGGTGTATGTTGCACCTGGTCAGCTCAGGCTGCACAGGAGCAGACTCCTGCCTGCTGCCTAGCCACAGGGCTCCACATGCTGGGGCACTCTCATGCCCCTCTGCCTCCCAATGCCACCTCTCAAAGCCCAGGGCTGACCCCCTGAACTCCCTGCCAGCCCAGAGCTGCACCACCCTGGCTCAAACTGCTGCAGTCCTAGGCACAGCATTTGCATGTGCACCCTGGACTGCAACAGTTTGAACATCTACACATGCCATTAAGGCATTGTGATAAACTGCAGTTCAAACTGCGCTGGAGTTTATCACACCCCCTTAATGACATATGTATATGCACCCACCGAGTAGTGCGGCCACTCATTTGCGATCCCCAGAATTGCTTCCTGACCGGGCCTGAGTAAACAATTCCTCACAAAACTAAGACTGGAGGATTTTCACTCTGAATACGGTTCCCTGTTCTACCTAGAAACCACACTCCTTTTCAGTGATTTGTCCCCAGGATGGGGACGTAAGTCATGGGTAATGACCCAACCTCTGGCCGCCACCTTGCCCTGATCCACAGAACTCTCTGGCTAGAGAGGTTTTCCCTTCAGAGGCTGCAGAAGGGCAGGAATCTGTCTGCTGAGAGCTGATCTTCTTGATTGATCACTCTCCTTCTGCCCCTCCTTTACCATCTCACATTCAGTAGCTGACTAAAATAGCATATTGGGATTCAGGTGCTCTCTCAAAGAGCACTGTGGGCTGCCTGCTGCCTGCTAGGAATGGAGGCTAGGGCTGTTATTACTACCACTGTTCTGCCTTTTAAGCTACAATTCCCTTCCCTTGGCACTGATATTGCAAGGAGCTCCTAGATTTACAAGCTGTGAGGAATCCAGCTGAGATGTTTACGCTTCCCTTCCACTTTTATGAACTAAAGTTGCTTTTTAAAAAAGATTTCATGAGCTAAAGATGTTTTGAAAGTAAGCAGATTTTACTGAGAAGATGGAAAGTAAAATGAGGGGGAGGAAGAGGGTTGGTAAGGGAGGAGAAATACAAATCAAGTAATCGTGCCTTCTCTTAATTAGAATTACATGTAAAGGACAGCAATCCTTTTTGCATAATAAGTGAACTGGCCTTGCTATGCCCTTCCTCTCTGAGGAGGTTACTCCAGGCCCAGAACTTTGTGCATTGCAGTGAGCACATCTACATGTCATGTCACCCTACAGCAATATAGTGATGTGCTACATTTGCTGTACAACGCGCTACAGCGATGTAGCAATTATATGGGTGTACATGGGAATGCTAGCTACGTTGCTGTAGTGGTGTACTCCCCACTTATAGTGTGCTGTTATGGCGATATAGCAGGGAAATGTAAGTGTGCACCACCTGTACGGCTCCAAAAGGACATTCTAAAGCATGGTGCAGTAACAGTGTTGCCGTATGTAGACACACCCAGTCAGTGTCATTTTGGACACCATATTTTCTCGTATACAACACGCCTTTGTTTTTGAAAGGTGGAATGAAGGAAAAAGAGATCTTTCCTTGAAAATGCTAGCAAGTAGCTTTGGGGCTTTGGGTAACTAAGCAGCATCTAGGAAGCCCAGCATGCTCACTGTTCTGCTTCCTGTGTATCAAGTGCAGCCTTACCTTCACTCCCTCACCCCCACCCTACCCTAATTGCAGAGGCTTAAGCATCGGGAACTGCTCTTACCATATTTCCTTCTTTCCTTATAATTTGCACCCCAATTTCCAGCAGCTTGCATTATTTATATATATATATATATAGAGAGAGAGAGAGAGAGACAGAAGACCCAGAGGCACAGAGGGAGATGACTTGGCCTGGGTTATGTGTCATGTCTTTGCAAGTCCCATGTTTGGAACATGTTCTGCATGTTGAAAGTTGACATATCGGATGTTTTTTTAATGTGCTGGAGCAGTGATGATGCTATTTCCTTATATTCTTTGACTATATTCATAAACCAGCACCAAATGCAAGGGGGGGAAGGAGCTGCAGAGGTTGAAAGGCTAGCTGGCTGAGCTCAGGCAGATCATCACCCCTGTCTTGCCTGGCATCATTTCTCAAGCCACATGCTTTTGTTTTCAATGGAAATGATGCCTGGGATCTTAGATTACAGACTCTCCGGGGCTAGAACCACATGTTCTACATGTCTGTAAGGTGCTCAGCATTATGCAGGTGCTCTATACAAATAACATGAATTGACAGCTATTTTTAAGCTGCAGATGCTGAGCACCTGTCGGGATCTGCCCTAGATCTATGTTACTTTAGTTAGCAGTGACTTTTACCTCTCTAAATTTTGCATGATAAATATGCATCACTTCTCCACCTAGGCTCCTGGGATGCACAATTGCCCTCTTTCTTCAAGGCTAGATGCATCAGAGTTCCTCTTCTCCTGACATATATTTCTCTTGTAACCTGGAGTCATGGTATGGAAGCACAGTTGTACTAGAAGGCACCTTTAATGGGCCAGATGTTGCATATTTAATAAATATCAGCCTCTGAGAGGCAGCCAGTTGAATGTGGAATTCCTGAGCTTCTGTGAATAAGGATGGGGTGATTAGACCTATGGAGTCTCTGCTACAATTTCCTCATCTGTAAATTGGGAACAGAATGAGCTCAAAACCCCAACAGAAGCCTGAAGGGATGTTTATGGCCACTAATCATGATCAGATCAATTGATGTTACACCTATGTGTATTGCACCTCAGCTGCACTGCTACAGATACTAGCAGCTAGAATGGCCAGCATGCTGTGGGGACTCGGAAGTTAACCACTTCACTCTTTCATGCAGCACTTGCCACATCACACTATCGAATGCTGCCAACCCAAAGTAATTCAGGAATCGGGAATCTTTCTCCATGAACATGATTAGATTGGTTGAAAATCATGAGGTTTTAAAAAAATCAATATGTGGTTTCACAGTCTCATAGGAAAGTAGGGCTGAAAGGGACTTTAAAAGGTCACGTAATCCAGCCCCATGCTCAAGGCAGGTTCATCCCTGACTATACCATCCCAGCCAAGTGTCTGTGTAATCTGTTCTTGAAAATTTCCAAGGATAGAGATTACACAAATTCTCTGGGTAGCCTGTTCCAGTGCTTAACAGCCCTCACAGTCACTAGTTCCTCTTCATCTCCAACCTAAATTTCCTCTGCTGACGTGTGAAGTTTCCTTTGGTTCATCACTATTTTCACTTGTTTCTCTCCAAGCCCAGGAGCCTAAACTTAAAAAAAAAAGAAAAACAGTTATAAGGCCAAAATATTCCTTATCACTGGGCTGTGGGAGCTGGAGCTGTAAAGTCCAAATCTGTACTGTATATTGAGGGCCTGAGCTCCTTCTCTCCTCCATGTTAGTGTCAGCCAGACAGAGGCATTTTATCCATCATTACCACACAACAAATAACATATCTGCAAAGCACTAAACCTTGGCAAATGTTTGTAGTAATCAGCTGCTGCGTAATTACCATCCACAGAGAATCTGATTTGGGGATAGCCCTGCTGCGTGGGCAGAACGTGATGCCCAAAACTGCAGGACTGGGGGGGAAACAAAATACTGTGCTTGTGCAGCTGAGTGTAGGCTGGTGGGGGCAGCTCTTCCTAGTTCAAAAGCAGCAGAGCCCCCGGAACAGGTCCTGGCCTGGTTAAATATACATGAAATCATGAGCCAGAGAAACGGGGGGCTAGTAAATCCACTGCTAATAGATTTTTAAATAAAAAGCAGCTAAGGGCTGCAGTGTGCAGCCCAGACTTCAGCTAATGAGAAGGAGGAAAGAAGGAAGAATGGGAGAGAGAGAAAGAAGGAATGAGAGAGGAAGGTGGGGGGTTGGCCTGTGCCACTTGCAAGGCAAGGGGACAAATTTCTTCCCTGATGAAACTCCATTGACAACACAGGAGTTACACCAGAGATGAATTTGACCCAATTAATATTGTCCTTTAGTCAGGCTTATTGTATTCATCAGCTACACTAGAGCCGCAGCAGAGATAAGAATATGCCTTAGGAAGCCTGTCTGGCATAGTCAGTGACACAAGCTGTACAAGAACAGGCTAGAAGCACTTCGGGGCTGCTGGTGCAGTGGCACTGAACTGGCAAAGGAGTGTCCTTTCTGTTGGTGATGGGGCAGCCTCACAGCCCTCCTGCCCACAGCCTGACAGGTTCCCAGGGAGGCAGCAGCATGTCCCAGTCATGTCTGAGGGTTGGGAGCCCACACTGACCAGACAAACAGCCACACGTTCAAAAAGGGAGGCACTCGGAGGAGCTGAATATGACATACTCCCAAGACCAGGAAATTCGCATACAGGCATTGGGCCAAATCCTCAGCCTGGTGCCTCTGGGGGGTTATTGATATCAATGCAGAGGGAGTCTAGAATCCTAGAACTTTGTGCTACTGTACGTCCAGCAAGGATCAAGCCTCTTGTTCTTCCCTTGTTTTCTCTCCTCTTTATCTGCTGCATTTGACATCATCAAAGTCTCCTCCAGTGGAAAGGAAGTAACACAGTGCACCCCATACCCCGTTCTGGCTTGTGTGAAATGCAGTGTAATGCATCTCTTTAATGAGGTTGCGTGGAAATAAACAATGAAAAGAGCTAAAAGCAGCATGGGGGCCTTCTCCCAAAGCAGGACCTTGTCTATGAAGCACTTGCTGTGCTGTAGGAGCCATAGCCATAATAATCTACCACTAATGAACATGA
>NW_005842238.1:1226383-1232286 GCF_000455745.1 Alligator sinensis
CAAGCAATGATCCTGATGGAACAGCACTGTGTAAACAAGTCTGTTCCCTGACTGCTTCCAGTGCGAATGTAATGTGATTTGGAAACCGGCTCTGAGCGATGCTCTATAACAGGTTTGCCTGCATGAGATGTCAAAACAAGTGCCTGGCTTTCAAATCTGCAAGAGGGAAATAGGCCACTGTTAATGTCTCTGTTTTGTGGGAGATGAGGGGACAAGGAAAGAAATAACATGGTGGCATTCTCCTAGGTGCAGAAGATTACTAGCACATGGCCTGGCTCGCAGCTCAGTGCTGGGGGCAGTGGAGAGGGCCTGGTAACTGCAGTGGTGAGCAAACCACAGTGGGAGAATCCCTGTTTCCTGTGCACATTCAGCCCTTGTCAAAGTGAAAGGCCTCTAGCACTCTCAAAGCTTAGGTGTTGACAGTATGATCCTTTCACACTGCTCATAGCAGCCTGCAGTCCTAGCCAGAAGCATCCTCTGCTCTTCCAAAGTGAGCTCTCACCAGACACTAATCAGCAGATCCAGGCCTGCCCTGCAGCAAAGCCTGCTGATCTGCATCAAGTTAGCGAGGGCTTTGTATCTGGGCCTCTGCACTTGCACTGCACGTACAAAACTTCTGCCCCATAACCAGTGGAGTGGGCAAGGGGAGAAGAGACGAGACAGCGAGCGGAGGAACTTGTATTCTGACTCTAACATTGATCTGCTGTGGGACCTCAGGCAGCTCCCATCACCTCTTTGCCTCAGCTTTCCTTCCCCACATCTGTTGGTCAAGCCTGTTTAGATTGTAAGCGTTTTGGGATGCTTTGCTGTGTGGATGCTCGTGAGGGCCCTGATCTCGGACAGTAGGCACATCTAGGCACTACCGTAATACAAATAATAATATGGCATCTACATGCTGCTGGGGAGAGGGCTGAGACCAACAATGTTATTTTCACATGGTTTAACCTAATCCAGATTTGAACCAAATGTCAAATGCATTAATCCACGATGCCTTTCATCTCCTGACAGTGCAAGTCTAACATGCTGATAGGCCAATTCTCTGCACTTTTTGTCGCATTCTAGCTCTTCTCTTTCATGGGTGACTTCCTACATTTGTGTGTGCATCACCCTTGTTGGAATATGCAATATTTATTTACCCTTAGAAGTCGTCACTATGCAAGTGTGACTAAGAGTAATTAGCCAAAAAGGAAGGAAACACCCAAACCCATGACAGAGCATTGTGATCTGGAAAGCCTGCTGCACATGTTATGTAGCTGTATGTTAGCTCCTTTTTAAAAGGACTAGGTCTGCTTTGTCTAGTTGATCTTTCACTGTGGTAGATTTTAATGATGAGATCATAGGACAACTGAAGAAGTTGACCTCCATACCTATAGCCTCTATCTATTTATACAACTGGCAAACTTGGCCCTAACTTACATAGAGGGAGAAGGCATTGGATTCCACCTGAATTTAAAAAAAGAAAGGTCCTTTTTCTGCCCTGTAGATTTTGAGAGAAGGAGATCCCACGAAAAAACACATGCTTTGTATTGGGCTGCAAGAGCTATCAGCTTGGTTTGTAAATCCCACCTGAGGTCAGGGTCACTTTGTGCTAGATGCTGTATTTGCATACAGCGAGACAATCTCTGCCCTGAAGAGCTTGCAGCCGAAGTAGACAGGCTGAGCAATGGGAGGATTTGGATGCCCCTTCTTTACAAAAGAGGAACAGAGGGTGGAAACAGATGTCATCTGACATCTCATTTGTGCCACCTTAACTATTTTTAAGGTGCCACAAATGCTGAACAAATATATGTCCTTACCCTTTGTTGTGCCACATGACAGGAAAATCAGCAGTGCAATAAAAGGTGGTAATAGACTCTGCTGCTTTATTTAGGTAGACGCCTATTACCTTGTGGCACAATCCCTGCTCAGCCACGGGGCTGCTTAGGCAGGGAAAAGCCTGCTTTCCCCACTGCCCCAGACTCATGACATGGATCTGGGGCAGCAGGAAAAACAGGGCGATCACACTTGTCCTTATTCTGCACCATCAAGGGTGGGACAAGGGGTGACGTGTGTTTTGCCCAGTGAAGCGGATCAGCTGTGCTGCGAAACATTGCGGCACAGCTGATCCGCTCCATTCAGTCGCTTCTATTTCTAGCCTAAGGCACCTAGATTATGTGACTTTCCAGGTCACACAGGGCATCTGTGTGGGGAAAGTGAGAACTCAACTCAGATCTGAGTCCAATCCTGTGTTTTAGCCACACAATCATGCTGACTTCTGTGTCATCCAAATCTCTCTGAGGTAGGTGCAGAAAGCATGTTCGGGTTTTACACTGGGTCACCAGTGGGAAGTGATTATGTCCAGAGCAGGCCTGATTAGAAAGCAGTGACCTCGGCTGCAATCAGCTTTTTGCCTCCATGTGAAGATAAGACCATGATGGGTTTATGCATCCTCCAGGACTGACCCTTGCCTAAAGAACGAGAAGGTCCTGAGGGGAATTTTCCTTACCCGCATGCAGCCCATGTCCTGAGTGAGTTCCCTGCCTGCATCCCATCTCCTCTGCGCAGCCAGGGAAATGCAACAGAACACTGAAAAAAGCAGAGGGCTCGCTGGGGTTGCTTGGGAAATGAGCTGTCACAAAGAGGTCCCAGAAATGGGAGTGGGGATCCCTTTCCCCTGAGACTCCCTCTGGTTCTCACAGGCCCAGGCACCCTGATGGCAGATGGCCTGCTAAGTGGGTCATGCCAGGCTAGCTTTCAGGAATTTCCATTTTAACCCTGAATCTGCCAGCAGATATTGTGTGTGCAGGAGGATTTTGTTGCTTTCCCTATTAGCATGGGAAAGATTAAAAAAGGTTTTATTTGCTTGGTTGCAGTCACTTGGAAGCGCTGCAACCTGCGTGTTTGTGTCAGCCACAACTCGCCACCAGAGTTACTCTGTGGTGAGCCAGCTCCAGATGGAGTGAGGAGGGTCAGAATAGGCATGCCGTCACCCCCTGGAAGCCTGGGTGCTTCATGAAGCAAGGCCTGCGGAAGCAGTTCAAACCCCTGAGGGAGTTCAGGGGTAAGAGGAAAGCTTTTTTTTGCCCCCATTGATGCTCTGCTGCATCCCTCTCCCCCCCACACACACACACATGTCCCTGCAATGTGCATATTTTCTTCCCCACTATGCTTTGGTGGTCGGCATGGTCTAGCTAGAAAAACCCTAGATGGGGATTATTAGCTCACACAGGTCTCCATCCATGTGGAAGCAGCCTCATCAGGCTGTATTCAGCTTAGCTTTCATTGGGCACATCTACATGTACACTCTACCATGGAGCTGACTAATTAGCTCTGCAGTAAAGCGTCACCATCTACATGTGTGGCACTTTTAGGCTGCAGTAAGCTAATTAACTCTGGTGTAAGATAGTTCTGCCTGACACAAGTACAATCCTATGGCAGAGTTATTTAGTGTGCACATGATGCATGTGTAGATGATGACTGGGTCTGGCTGGAACATGGGGGTGCTACAGTGTGGGGGCTGCTTGCTGGCTAGCCCTGTACTGTAGCACCCTTGGACCCCAACCAGCCCTTCAACAGCATGTTGAGCCAGGGCAGAGCAACTCTGGGCTGGCACACTGAACCCCCAGGCTCCCTGCCAGTCAGGGCTGCGCCGCCTCGGATCAACGTGCTAATACCGAGCCCAGGAGCAATAAATTCTGATACACTGGACTTTATTCAGGCACTGGACTTTATTAAGGCACATTAATAGCACGTGTAGACACACCCACTGCGACTCAGATAGGCACAGTCAGAAACTTGAGACACATTGTGGGCATCACATATCGATTATAAGGTTTAACTTCTTTGCAGAGGTGGGCAGGAGCTGGATAGAATTAAAAGTGACTTCTCCTTTTGGCTGGGAGTCCTTATGGTAGGCTCTGACATCAAGCATCAGAATGGAGGTGGAGGGCAGCATCTCCCACTTCCTGGGCTAGGGATTGGGCATCTCGTACCCATCTCCCCACCATCAGCAACACCATCCTGCACCTGGGCTGATGGGGGAATGCTTGCCCACAGGACTTGCATAAGCACAGCTATGGGCACTGCGGCTGCACGTGGCCCTGCAGCATCCCACCCTCTCAGCCTTCCCCCTGCTTCCTAGAGTCACTGGGCTCTGCTACCACGGAACTAAAAAAAAAAGCCACAAATTAAAATAACCCCAGGCCAGTTCGTCCCCAGTTTAAGCCATTAAAGTGAGTGGTTACATTAAGAGTGAGTATGACCCTGTGAGCTGCATGCAAATGAACCTCCAGCCAGGCCTGGGCCACAGCCAGGAGCAATGTTAAACGCCTCTTGGATTACAGACCGTGGCCCAGTTGCTTTCCAGTGCCAGAACCCAGTCTCCTTTGTGACCTACAGACTAGCTGGCTGACCCACAAACTGTCGGCTAGCAGTGCCCCCAAAGCCTGTCAGTTTGTACCATCTAATACCCAGGGCAAAATGTGTGATGCTGCCTTCATCTAGATTGAGGTGCCTCTCCCCACAGTGCTCAGCCTGTTGTCCTTGGGGCCACAGCACATCCCATTTTCCTCAGTACACGGGTTTCCCTACTGGTACAGCCCAGCTCCAGGTGCTACTTACAGAAAGTGCCTCCCAGCTGCTTCATGAGCTGGAAGCCTGCCCCAAGGCTCTTGCCTGTGATCAAGACTATGGCGGGGGGAAGGGGGCACAGAGCAAATGGGGCTCAATCCACATGAGAACTATTACCCCAATGTGGAAACAGGTCAGTGAGCAGGTGAGCCAAAGCTCCTGGCCTGAGCTGCAGATCCCTAGTACCTGCTCTACTGCCATGCAGCAGCCTGCAGTACGGTGGCTCCCTGGCCTTTGATGCTAATTGATACCAAGCTCCCTGTAATCCTTCCTCTCCCTCGCTCGCTCTTGTTCCACGGGCATCTGCTCGGAGAGAAGAGGAGGCAGGGCTTGCTGCACTGTTCGCCTGTCTGCCATCTGGTTCTTCCCAGCCTCCTTCTGCTTCCAACGAGCAGAATCCTTAATGAGTCCATGGCCTCGGCCCAACAGGGGGAGAGGGGAGGCATCAAAAAAAAAAAAATCCCCTCGCTTGTAGCTGCAATTAATAGCAAAGCTTTTGTCTGCTCCCCACCCCCAGGCTCCAGCTGTACAGCGGCTGAGGGAGGGGGCAGGGGAACAGAAGTGGAACTCTAATTAGCAGCCCACAAGACAACCCGGGCAGCCCTAGGGGGAGATGCAGTGACAGCACAGAGGGAGCGGAGGTGTGGGGGGGATTAGGGACCCAGCAGAGAGGGAGAGCAGAGTGTAAATTTAGTATAGCAGAGCTAGGAAAAAAGTACCCGAGGTTCAGCATCAGGAGCCTGCGCCGCCCCTTTGATTTCCCTGCCTTTAGGCCCCCCTCTCTCACCAGCTGCGTCCATCTGCCTCTCTGCTTCATCCTCTAATCTGGTACCCTGCTTGAATGTATTTGGAGATTGAGCCCGTCCTTCTCCCTCCATTCTTCTTGTGGGCACTAGTTCAACGTCTCTTGGGCCCTCTTACTTTTGAGGATCCTAGGTGGCTTTTAGACAACTCAAGCCCTGACCCCTGTGTTCCAGCCCCATTGCTTAGGATGGGAGGGAGGGGAAGCACTTTAGATACTGATGTTGCTCTCCAAGGCATCAACACTAGGTCCATTTTGCTTGACTGGGTGGGGACACAGATGCCTAAACCTGACTCTCCTGCACCACATAAAGATTTCAACAGGAGTTTAGCTGGCAGGGATGAGGTTATCACGATAGCCAAAGGCTTCTCCAAAAGAGCACAGCAAGCATGGCTTAATGGAAATCCCACAGGAGCCTGCCCCCTGAGGGAGATGAGCCAAGCAAGGAAACATTTGGAGCGGAAGAAATGACTTGCACTATTTATATGAAGAT
>NW_005842238.1:1232317-1243572 GCF_000455745.1 Alligator sinensis
GCTTTAGGAACATAGGTCCTAATGCTTTTCAGTGGGAGCTGTGCTCCTTAAACCACAATGACACTCCTGGAAATCCCTCCTGTAGCCTCTTCAGGTTCAAATCATGATTCTTTTGCACTTATTTGTCATGGTTCAGAATGACTGGATGAATTTTAATAGGATTACATTTTAAATTCTATACACTGAATGCGTGCAGCTCTCTGGGATACAGCCTGAGCAAATTGGGTGAGCTGTGCTGGTTCAGGTCTGTCTTTCCCCTGATTGAATGACCCCACAAGTGCTTTCTGGGTGAATAAATGCAGGTGGGAATGTACTGTCTGTGGAAATACACACAGGGGGCAGCTTTGAAGTTTGGTTTCACTGGACATGTCTTGTATTGGCTTCTTGTTGTCATTTATGTGGTCAAAGAAAACTGGGACTGAATGTTCCTGGAGCGTTCTCTGGAATCCTCACCCAGCTCTGGTGCAGGGGGATAGAGGGTTTGCAATATAAATGGAATCGGGGAATAAAAGCTAGTGTGAGGTGGTCCTCAGGCTGGATCACGAACCATGTAGAGCATGGGCATGTAGAACACAGCAATGAGTGACTGAAGGTTCATTGGGTGCTTGTCTTGTCCCATCTAGAATTCCCACTGTTACTAGCACAGGTTCCTCTCCACCTGTGTTGGCATTTGTGGGCTGTAGTACAGACCAGTCATCATTGTTCCAGGGGGCCATGCTAAGGACAAAGGTACTTACAAATGACTCTGGCAGTCAGTTTCTCACCTGGATTAGGTCTTGTGGTGTGGCTGAGATGGAAAATGCTGAGCCAATGTTAGCAATAGCAGACACGGCTTGTGGAATGACAGCTCAACTGGCTGCATAGCCAGATGCATGGACTTCAACTGGTTTGAATGGCCCATGTCCAAAGGACCAAACTGTGCTAGAACAAGGGTAGGCAACCCCCGGCATGGGTGCCAGAGCATGGCATATGAAGGCATTTTGCTTGGTGTGCGTGCCTTTGGGCAGACGGTGGGGAAGGGGCCAAGGCTGTGCTGCCACAACAAAGATCAAGCCCTTTGTAACTCTCCCTCCATCTACCCAGGGCACTCCAGCATCTTACAAGTTGAGGTTGTGGGTATTTTTGGCACTCTGCCCAAAAACATTGCTGATCCCTATGCTAGAACATAACGTAGCCTCACTTCCTCCCTAACTTAATGGCAGTGTTTCCTCATCTTGGCCTTCCTACCACACATGCTGTTAACAAGTGGGACTCCAAGAACTGTACTTGGGCCTGACTTGTGCATGGAAGTCTTCAGTGAAGTTGTACCAGAGACATCATTTAAGAACATATCCACAGAAGGATTATTCTCAAATGATGCTACAGCCCATTTAAGTTTCTTTCTTTTTCCCTCCTACTCCTGCTATTCTCTTTGTAGATCATTATTCCTCGACTTCAGCCTTTTATTATAGATATCCAGGCCAGCTGTAAAACCCAGTTACCTCTCAGGAGCAAGCAAGGATGAGGGGTGATTACATCCCTTTACCAGACTGATTCCAGATCCTCTACCACTGATGCTGTCAACCCTGGCTGCCCATTTTAGGTGGGTTTCTTTTATATGCAGATAGAATTACCCAGTATCCCAGCCAGTGTCTGATATACGTTCTGGAAGCTAAGGTACTTATAGGGACCTGGAAAAGGTCACAGAAATGTTGCCAGTTGAAAGGTCACCAGAGAGCCTGGTAATGTAGTGATTAATGACTATACTGGGGAAGCAGCAGCATATTTTGAAGAAATTGCAAAGGGCCCCCTCACAATGGAGTCTATTTAAAGTGTGACAAAAGCTGTCCGGCTGCCTGTTAATTAGCAAATGTTCCTGCTTTAATAAGGTCTCTTTACATGACTTGTTATATCTCATCTATAATAAAGTAAATAGCAGGGCAGTTTCCAGTGAAATAAGTTGTGCAAAGAAAGTATTTCCTCCCCAGCTGCGAATGAGAAGGCAATGGGCTTCATTGCCTCTTACCCAAGTGCAAATCCACTGACTTCAGATTTACACTGACTGAAAGGGCAATTTAGAAGCTTACCTGAAAGATTACTCTGTCCCTTACTTCCATCTAAAAATGTTCAGGGCCAAATCCTGGCTGGTGTACACTGTTGCAGACCCGCTAGCTTAATTGGCGTTAAGCTGATTTATACTAAGTGCCTACCTTTGAATTTGTCTCTTGTGAGAAAGTGGCAGCCTCATCCTATGACATGCTGAGTAGCACTGGCTGGAAAAGAAGGATTCTGTTTCATGAATGACACACAGTCAAATAGCCCATAGCCCAGGACCAAGGACATGGGAAACCTGGGTTCAAATCAGGCAGAGCAAGGACTTGTATCTGGGTTTCTGAGTGTCCTGACCATAAAGTTATGACATATCTGGGGTGAGGTGGACTGTGTGTGTGTGTGTGTGTGTGTCCTTAGATAAAATCAGTACATTGTCACAAAAAGAGGATTTTAATTTTCCCAGTGAAAAAACACTGACAAAAAATTCCCGACCAGCTTTAGTATTGAAGGACATAAGCTCCTCAAAGAGAAGTCAGAGAAAGTTACAGGACTTTGTTGCCCAATAGTTACTGAGTCTTTTCCAATTGTTATCTGCTATCTTGCCATAGTGTTGAAGACAGAAGTAGAGGCGGTGAAGAGAAGGCTTAAAAGTATAAAACATGGGGCCAGATTTCATAAACCACACACCATGGGGATTTATTGTCCAGGGTTCTTGCTTTGGCCTGTATTGGGACTGTTTGCAAAAGCTGGACCCAGATTGGGAATTCAAACCCTTCCAAAGAGAACTTGGGCAAGTTTGGATCTGGATCTGATTTTGACCATTCTTTCATTTAGAGTAGAGATGAACAGCATATGTCCCAAAGTGTCTCAGCCCATGTGACTTTCACCTGGTGCTGGAGCTTGTATGAACTCCACACTGTGATACTTTGAATTGAAAAGCTCTAGATCTCTTGGACCTGTGCCCAGTATGAAATGTACCAGAACTGGCATATCTGTGCGTTACATGTTGCAAACTGTTTTTCTTGCTCATCAGTTGTGACCGCCTAATTCTGAGACCCTGAGCTCAAGCCCAAATCTTCAACTCAGGAGCTACAACCCCTGTGTGGATCAGAACTGAGGAAAATACTTATATGAATCATGGCCAAATAAAACAGCTGAGCTTTACATAGATCTAATTCTCTGTTCATAAACGCCTGTGGTGCCTGGGTGCATTTAATATCCATGGGCAGAGAGAGAGAACATGAGTACACTGCCATGTCAGTTTGTGATGTAGTGCTCAAGCACCTATCTACCTCCCAACCCACTGCAGTTTCCCAGCAGCATCTGAGATGCTCTGATACCATGGCAATGTGTGCAGGATAAATATACAGGGAAACTGCAATGTTTCTGTAGATTCAGTTAGTTCAGGATGAAGTAGAAACACACATTTTAAAAGCCTGAACTTTCAAAGACAGTGTTTGAAGCCCAGACCCTAGATGGTAGATGGATTCACAACCTCAATACCACAAAGACACTCGTTTTAGCTGCAAAATCCAAATGCAGATGTGATTCCCTCTCTCCACCAAGCTCTACTTGTAGCAGAAGGCATGGGACTTTACTCGGGTCAGCAGGCAGAAAGGAGGCAAAAGGCTGGCACTAGTGAGCACCAGTGCAAGACGGACTGACTGTTTTCTGGATGCAAGCTGTGCGGAAGGCATGGATTCTGACCTCAGGGAAGGGAAGGGGGAATAAATGAGCTAGAAGGAAGCAAAAGCAAAATCCGCTGGCTGGATAGAAAATTAGTGGCAAATGCAGGAAGGAAACAGAGTCAGCATTTTATATAAATATTTGATTTCACCCTTGAATAAAGCTGTTTGGAGACTTTCTTCCCACTGCAGGTGAAACATTCTCTGCAGAGACAGCTGGGGCTCAGTCCTCCACTTGCTTTGTAGGCAAACCCTAGATCCCAGATCAGTCCCTGTATGTTCAGTGCCCTAAAGGATGTGGCTGTGCTGGGATTCAGCCCATGGAAACAGAGTTGGGGGTTTTGATTAAGGTTAGAGCATGGGCATCCCTGAAGTTTCCTGCACAGTGTAGGTTAAAAGTAGACCATCAGGAACCAGCTTCATGGGTAGGGTTCCCTCTTTGTCCATATCCACATCACTAGAACTAGCTTCTTGCTAGATGGGGGCTTGATGCTGCAGATCTGGTAGAGAGAGGGGCAGACCAGGGGGCACAGCCGTCTTGTCATTACTCTGTGACAAGACTGGCTGGTCTGCTAAGCCAAGCTGAGGGAGCTGCTTGGGTAGGGATGCTGCAAAAATCTCCTGAAGAAATTCTCTCCCCAGTCAGCACCCCCAGCCCCCCAGCAACTCTCCCCACCCACTCCCATCGCAGATTAAATGAAGTTATCCAAATGCTTCACTTTATCTCATCTTCACACAAGAACCGGCTGTTCCACTTCATGCCTGAGTCCCTGCTAACCAGCCCCTGAACATCTGTCACTTGAATAGCAAACAGACTCTTAAAGGGGCACTCTGTAGAATTGTTCCTCAGCTCTTCCCTGCTCCCTGTCCCCAGACCTTGCCTTTACTTAGCACCACTGCCTTAACTACATGACAATGTAGTGAATTCTCTTCAAGTAGAGGGAGGAAGGAGAGGGGTTGAGGTTGAAGGAGTGTGTAGTTCAAATTGGCTCCTCTGGTCAGTGTGACTTAGCCTGCAGGTGGTAAGGGCTGGATTGTGTCGCAGTCACCGCCCTTCTGCCTATTGTCCGTGACTCTCACTTGTTTCACCATAGGTCCCGAGCTCTTCAGAGCAGGCCATTATTTCTCTCTGTTGTTTATGCACCATGCAGCATAACAGAGCCCCAAGCTGAACTACGTGTGTGCAGGCACTGTTGCTTCTCATAACAATCTCTTTTTTGGGGGGGTTTCTATTTTAAAAAAAGACTCTTCCCTCTTTCTTTTCTGAACCAAATCTCGATACTGGTGAATATGGTCATTGGAGTGAGGATTATTCATCAAGAAAGGTGCAGCCAACCTCAGCACCCACAGTTGCATCTGATGCTATCATGTTTCCCACTGATTGTGCTTCCGTTTCCTACCACTATATGAAAAGGATTTCCCCTCATCTGCGTTCTACCTGCCTGGGAGGGAGGCACTTGGACTCAGAGGTCCTGAGGCTCTGTGGGATTAGAGAAATTGTTGCCTGGGCCAAGGCTCAGACAGCCAGGAATGCAGTATAGCTCCTCTGTGGGGCAAAAGGGCAAATCTGGGGGGTATGATGCCCCTGAAAGAATCTAGATTTGCAGAGGGATTGGCATAACTGACAGACCCATGGTTAGGGCCTGGGCAGCAACTTCAGGACACAGATTCAGGAGAAGTCTCTGCCCGAAGCCCAGGTTCTCCCTTCAGCATGCTGTTGGCAGGGTCAACAATAAGGGGTTAATCAAGGGAATCGGCCAGGATGAAGGGTGATCCTTGGGATTTCCCAACAGTGAAAAAGGAGCAGATGTCAGGGGAGATTTTCAGATTCATCCCTGTCGTTGCAATACCATTTGTTGTTGCTGGCCTGGACTTCTAACACCCAAAGCACTGAAAGGCAGATGCAGCTCCATTGTCAGCTTACTTCAGCACAAGCTGGTGGAGTCCTGCCTCTCGCTGACTTGGGGCCATTTCTTGCCACTCTCATAACCACAAGGGATTTCACCCCTTGCCAGGAGCCAGTGCTGTTCTGAAAAGGAGAGTTTGAACATGGGCATACACCCTGCTAAGACCAGCTGGTGGGGTTTCCCTGCATGGCAGGACTGGCAGCAGGGCTTTGGTGAAGCTGTGGCCAGTGTACCTGGCAGTATGCAGACCTAAAAGCCATCATGTGAAAAGCATGGAAGCTACTTGATTTTGCCCTTGAATAAAGGCATTTGGAGGCATTCCTCCAACCGCAGGTGAAATGCAGGAACTGCTGAGGCAGCTGGGTTTCCTGCAGAAAATCTGTGGTTTAGGCCAGAATCCAGAACCAGGCTTTGGATTTCAAACATCCCAAAGAGTGTAACAATGAGGGAGCTGTGACGACAGTGGTCTGGGTCTGGGGCCTGGCCACAATCACTGACCTGGCAAACCATGCTCCTGCTTTGGCTGCAGCCTGGTTAGTCTGTTGCTTGCACCAAATATAGATTGGGATCCTAATAAGAACATTTGCAGCCAAATTCCTGCTCCAGAAACAAACCTAACCGGGAGGGCAAAGATCCAGTGTCCCCCACTCCAGGGCTGTGCCATGCACTTGGGAGGTACTGTGCTGATGGAACGAGGCTTGCAAAAGAATTTTGCAAATGAGTTTGTTTCTGTGTAGCAGCGATTTTTGATGCTACACCAAGTATCTCGCTCCTGCAGCCACGGTCCCCTTTCCATCTCTGCTGCTCTGTTGCTGGCAGGGGCCCACGCCTCTCCTCCCCCTCCCGGAAAGCACAGCCATGGCAGTGTGAATAACAGCCCTGCCCCCATGTTGGCAAGGAATGACAATGTCCATCATGCTGCTTGAAAAGCCTTTCCCTGTTAGGGTCCGTCTCCTCCACCTAGGCCAGTGCCATGGGGAGTGTGCCAGCTGCCTCCTGTAGTGGCAGATGCTGCTTGGGGGGACCTGGCCCTGTCTGCCTGCTTCCGTCTGTGTCCTGAAGACAGCTCAGGGCTTCCATGTAATTTTCTCCCTTTGCTCTGCAGAAGGAAATGTAGCTTTTTCTTTTCGTGTGAGGAAGGAATACCAACCAGTGCTAGTCAAGGCACAGGGACCCTGGCCGCTACAGCCAAGCTGTGGTGGCTATTCAGATACCCCAATGATGGATCTAAGTGCAATGACCTGGCTAAGTAACTAAGGGAAAGTTATCATTTAAATGAGAATTTCATGCCATGAGCTCATTGTCATGGCCCTGCCACCAGCTGACAGTGTCTGTGTAGGCCAAGCTAAGAGGTGTGGGGGCTTAGTTCCACAAAAAATAAACCAGCTTGGTTCTTATTAACTTAATTTGTATAATAGGTAAGACAAACAGACCTCCTGCAGAGCAAGTGTCCCTGTTAGCAGTTACCTGCTGCTTTGCATAAGGGTGTAGCTGTATATGAAGGTAGCTAATTCTTGCCTCTCACAGGCTTTCTTCAAGGCCTGCGGAGACAGGGTTTTGGGAAAAGGAGACAATATGGTTTTAAAAGCCCAGTGGGCTCTGGGCCTGTGTGTCCCTCAGGGTTGGAAAGTGCTTGGCATGCTGCAGGTCCTAAATAATAAATAATGCTAATGATAGTGATGCAACTGGTTGCTAAGGAACTTCTGCCTCTCGCCTCAAATGACAAGGACGTTTTCATTAGGGAAACCACAAACCATTGTCTCTTTTCCCAGCTGGTCAAGGGCACTTACTCCCTTTCAGTTTTCACCAGTCTCTGAAGATGTAGAAAGCGATAACCTGGGAGTTCTTGTTAGGTACTGTCCCCTCTTCCTTCTCCACTCTGCCTGTTTGGATTTGTAGCAGTGATCACAGATACTGGTATTACACGAGTATCTTAAGTTCTCAGTCTGGATTCAGAGTCTCCTTGTCCTAGCCCCTACCCATGCTACCTCGGAGACCTTACAGTTTGCCTGTCTGGCTTCTTCCAGTAAGCTGCTTGGGACTGGCACTGCCTCCTGCCTGCTGTGCAGACTGGACTCAGCTGCAGCCCCTGCAACACTAACAATTCAGACTGAGGCCCTGTCTTGATCTCACAGAAGCCAGGACCCAGCTGAAGTTTAGGGGAGTTTAGCCTGAATGCAGATGGCAGAACTGAGTCCTCAGAGCACAGGGACAGGGTCGTGCCCTCCATGTGACAGCTGGTGTTTCACTTCCCCGTTCAGTCCCCTCTGAAGTCCAGCACTCCCCAGCATTCCCTCTTTTCCATTTTGCTGTGTCTTCAAGTAGTACATTTCTTTATTATTTTTTTTTAAATATAAACCTATCAAATGCAAACCCAGCATTGCTAAAATTAAATCATTTCAAGCATGATTGCCCTTTTCTTTCCTTTTTTTGGCTGCTGAAGCTCTTAATCATTTCAAAGCTGGAATATGCCATTAAATTAAGCCTGTGTTTTTGTTGATGATTCATTGTCATTCTTCAACCTGGCAGAGAGAGAACACAAGAGCCCTGTAGCCCAGAGACATCTGAAAGGTTGATATAAAAGACAGGTAGTTTTGGAAGATCCTTTGATATTTTGCTGGGATCCTATGACCCCAGCTGACTTCCTGCCCTTCAGGCGGGGGGCTGGACTCGATGATCTTCTGAGGTCCCTTCCAGCCCTAATGTCTATGAAATCTATATTTGAATATGTAAGGTCAGGTTCTGGTTGGTTGTTTTACTGAACAAGTATTTTGGAGCTTCAGTTATGATCAGGGACCTAATGTGTTAGAAGAGGATGGGGGTAGGGCCACTGGCCTAGCACTTTGAAGACTTGGTTTCCAATTTCAGCTCTGCTACAAATGTCATAAGTGACTTGGGATGCGTAAAATGGGAACAATAGCATTTCCCTGCCTCAGAGGGGTGCTATGTGGATAAATGTGAAGACAACTGATACGGCAATGAGTGCTGGGTTTAGAGAACTAGGAACCCTAAGTAGATACCGTACATATAGTAAGCCTACCTTTAAACTACAGACTTCTACTGACTGAGCTCTTAGACAAAACCTCTGGGGTTAGAGAGAGACAAAACTACACTTCTACTAGTATAACTTGTTTCACTTGCCAGTATAGCATTCCTGATCCAGGAGAGAGCCCTCTTCCAAATAGACAAGACCCCAAAAAGTTGGGGCCGGGGGTGTGTGATTTGAGTCACAGTGCCACTAGCATGATTTGTGTCTCTCATGTGGGCCAGTGGGCTTCACTGGCAGCCAGGGGAGTCTGAGGATTGGGTGAGAGCCAGGCACATGGATGCCATGGTGATGAATGCAGTATGGATGGATCTTTGATAGACTCAGTGAATGGAGAGATTAAGGAGCTGGCTGAGGTTCAATGCAGATGAGATCAAGATGACACTGGTGTTGTCTGAGGAAAGCAGTGACAAGGGCATGGTACTCATTTCAACAAGCTTTGAGGTAACAGGCTTAGAGCACCTCCAAAAATTTGCACCCTACAGGCACAGAACTTTGTCTGTCCTGCCCTTGCAGCTGCCTCGCAACATCCTACTGTGTGTGCAGGTCTCTGTACTTGGTGGAGATAAAGCTGCATTGTATGGCAGGTGACTAATGCAGAGTGAGTTGTGCTGCACACCCCTGCTGAGGAGCAACAGCCATGAACAAGGCTCATCTTGCCAGCATGCCAGCAGCTTTCTCAGGCGGAATGCCTGGAACAAAGCACCTGCCACAGGCAAGTCTGGGGACAGCTAGTGTTGCAAGGGAAGCACCCACTCCTGTGCACTGGGGAGCCTGGAGGCAGCAAGTGCCACCTCAAACATAGGTGTTTCTGGCTGAGGTAGGTCCGCATCTAAGGCGGCTGAGGGGTACATCCCTGGAGCAGCTCCTGTAGGACAGTAGCACATGGCTTCTCTCTGACCAGCAGAGGTGACCCTGAACCTATATGAGACACTGGCCTGTTATCCAAGGAATCCTGATAAATTTCAGACTACTCAATGGTGATCCATCCATTGGACCCAATGCCTTTAAACTCAAATCTTATTTCAGACTCTTGAGTTTAAGTGTTACTGGATGCTGAGTGTTTAAAGTAAAGTACTTGATTGCAGGTGCAGCAGACTCCCTCCCATGTCACTGCAGCTGGAACAGAATACACCAGGCCCCAGCTGCAAAGGGGGGGCAGGGGGGAAGGGAGGGGGCAGATGGGGGATGGAGATATAAAAGGAGGAACTAAAAGCATAAGCTGTCCTGAAAAGAATTGTACATTGGCTAAAATTCAAGCCTGGTGTGAAAGGGCAGGTGAATCCCCTGAAATAGATGAGATTTTTTTTTTTAAGGAGAAAATTAGAAGAAAAACTGTTGAAAGGGTTTTTTATTGTGATTTTTCAAGGAAGATCTGGGGAAATAAAGAAGACTTTTTAAGAACCACCAGTGAAGAACAGCTATATAAAAAAAACTCCTCAAAGGAATAGCTGTCCTATTGGAAGGCATAAAATTATATAGTCCTCCCCCAATACAGCCTCTGTTGTGGTGAATGAGAAGGAGGAGATGCTTTATTCTGAGAAACAGATCAAGGAAACTTCATAGAAACCAAGCAAGCTAAGATGCAGAAGCCCAAGGAATTTAATATATTGCCTCTCCAGAACTACCTCTGCAACCCCAGTAGGGAGGCTCAGGCTTGTTGGGATGCCCCGTGCCTCACTCAGCAGGGTCCTTTGGGCAAGATCTTATGAAAAGAAGAACTTTCTGCTTTTCATGGAGAGGTAGGACAGGAGATGGAGGGGTGGGGGGGATCTGTGCTCTGCTGGATGGCACCCAAAGCTTGTTGTTAAAGGAGTTGGATTTTATTTCTGGTATACTTACTATCCCGATTTGGTTTAAACCAGGGCTGTCCAACACCCAGCCTGCGAAGGGCCAACTCTCAGCCTACAGGCTCCCACGCAGCTCTTTACCCTTTTCCATGCTCTTTACCCTTTCAGCTGCTGCCGCCACCAGATCCCTGGGTTCCCCTTCCCTCCTCCAGCTTCTGCTTTCCTTCCCTGCCCTTCAGTGGCAGAGTGAGGTGGCTCAGCCTGTGGGATCCAGTGAGCATACAGCTCTAGGGGGGCTTGGGGCTCCCACACTGCCGGGGGTGGGGTCCACACAGCATGGCTGTGGGAGAAGGTGCCAGCAGCATTGTAGGATGTCCACAACCTACAACCATACCCACAGTCCCCAAAGCCATTCTTGTGCATTTATCTGGTGAATTTGTAAAAGCCTGTGGCATCCCAAGAGATGCTGTATATAATGAAAAACAATCACTTTTAATTTAATAGTAAAGGAAGTCTTGTCAGGAAGGCCTTCCAGTTGCTTTACTATGTGTGTTTCTCTGCACTTCACACTTCTCTTCCATTAGCTAAAGATTATGGGGGAAAAATCCTCCCTTTATATGAGAAGTATTTTTTGTTGTTTGCTTAAAGAATTAAATTTTTCTCATTTTTATCTTCCCCGAACATCCAAGCCAAAATCTGAGGGAAAGAGATTTCGGTGTTATTAGAAGCAGCAGCCAGGACTATTCTTTTTGTCTTTGGGATGCACATTAACACAACACAAAGCATCACAGGGCTA
>NW_005842238.1:1243603-1277827 GCF_000455745.1 Alligator sinensis
AGGGAAAGATCCTCTGAGAGGACTGTGGGATGAGGAGGGGTCGCACAAAGCATGTGTGTGTGTTGCTGCCCTCTAGCGAGCTGTGAATCTGTTCAGAAATCATTCCTCTTCAGATACTGAGCCAGTCCCAAAGCTTTGCTGTGTAGGGCTGCTGAACTCGAATTTCCCAGTGTCTTCCAGATCAGATGTGATCAGGTCCCATCAGCAGGATTTTTTGTAAGTGTCTCTCATCACTTTGCAGTGGGAGTGATTGAACCAATGTGATTTTATTTCTTAGTGTTTTGTTGATTAACTTAAAAGCTCAACCCCTGGGCTTTGGAAGACAGAGTAGAGATACACCTTGCACACTAAATGAATCAGAGACTCGTGGCTGCTAGAGGCTGATGTCTGAGTAAGACTCAGACTCCTGTCTGCTAGAGGCCAGGAAGCAGCCATACAGGCACTTTTCCTTCAGTCCGGATGGGTTAGAGACCAGCTGCTAGCAGTTTGGCTTAGGGTGCTGTGTTCCTCTGGGGAGGAGGGGAACAGATGCTGCTAGACAGAACTTGCAGCCCTGGTAGCTTTGCAAGTGAGGAACTGGGAAAAGTGGATGGATGACTCCTTGCTGCTTCCTGAGAGGAGTGTGGACAACCCTGCCCTTTGCCCTGCAAGAGAGTGAGAGGGAAACCCCGGAGTTTGTGACTTCCACATCTCTTCTCCATGGGAGCCCATCACTGCCCAACTTTGAACGTACAGCAGCGCTCCTTGAGCTCCAGCTACAGGTGTAAAAGTAGCAGGGTAAAACAGGCTTAGGCTGGGCCCTCAGCTATGCAGATATAAATCTAAAGCAACCCCATGCATGGAAGCAGAGTCACTCTGGATCCATGCCAGAGTCACTCTGGATCCATGCCAGAGTCACTCTGGATCCATGCCAGAGTCACTGATTGTAGAGCCTGGCCTTTCTCTTGTAAACCTCACCCAGTGACCCTGCTGCAGGATTGCCCAAGTTTCACCTGCACTCAGAGCCTCTGTGTAAGTCTCTACCCCAGCAACACCTGCCATTAGAGTGCTGATGGGAATCAATGCAGCTAACAAGGGTACAGCAGACTCTGAGACCAATGACGCAGCTGCTGCTTTTAGGAATCGCTTCCACTAGCAGCTGCTTCTATACAGAAAGAGCCTAGTCAGACTCTGGGAGGTTCATCTGCTTCTCATCTGTCCCTTCCCCACTCTTTGCTCTCACCCCTACCCACTATTTTGCTCTTCGTTACTGCACCTGCTGGCATATGTGAGATGTTACAATAGTAATTTCAGCAGCATGAGAGGGGATGGGCCCAGAAAACACTCCTGATCCAAGCACCTCCCAGCCCTGGGGAACGCTAAGGTCCAGGTTGAGGTTTGAGCCTCTGACCGGCAGTGGTTTTATGTGACACCGTGGCACAGTGAAGCACTAGCAAGTTCCCATGGCAGAGATCTCAGGTCCCAGCAATTGTCTCTGGGGTGGAAAGATTTAGAAAGGACCCTGTAAATCCCAGAGTGGGCCTGGTGTCTTGGTTGTATGACCAACTTGCTAGAGATGAGGGGACCTTCAGGCTAGGCCTGAGGCCAAAAAAGACCACCTCTGCCCCAAAGACCTCACACTCTGAATAGACAAGGCAAATGGGGGAGGGGAGGAAACAGAAGCAGATGTGACCTGTGTGGGGTCATGCAGCCCATCAATGGCTGAGCCAGGAGCAGAGCCAGGTCTCCTGAGTGCCAGGCCAGCACCTTCTCCCCAGGAGCAATCTGCTTCTCCCCAGTTCGTCCTTGGAAACACCAGTTTCATTTATTTCTATCATTATCAAAGTTTTGCTGCTGTGTCAGGCCGAGCGGGGCTGGGAATGCTGATGCATTCGAAGAGGACTGGCTGGCAGGATCGTACATGAGGCTTCAAGGCTGCAGCATCTCTGCTATCCTGTGTTCCCTCATTAATCACCCGATAAAAGGGGACCCAGACGCCTTGTGCCAAAAACAAATGTGAAGTCTTTGTTGTCGGCCCTATCTTCTGTACCATACATCATCTCCTGTCCTCTGGGATGCGGGCAGCAATAGCTTCATTTCCTTTCGTGGCAAAGGTAAAGCACAGACCGCTGTAGTTGGTAATGTATTAGGAGTGACGTTTCCTGGGGCTAATGGCAGTGTGAGCTGATTGGCTAGCTTCCAGTCTGTGCCATGTGGCTCCCACAATGCACCTCACTCCTGACCCCGATACATCTTTTAAACCATTTCTGGCTCCCATGCCGGCTTGATGAGTGCATCCAAATCATTACCTGCAGCAGCCCCGTTATTCCTGACTCTGCTTTACTGTGCTGATGGTACTAACATTCGTAACCCCCACGGTCCATCAGTCCTTACTTTGATCCTTTTCTGCTGTCCCAGCCTGGGTGGCTCTTAAGAAAATGTTGCCAGTGCTTGTGAATTCAATTTCTGTAACTGCCTGAAGGGAGCCTGCATTTATGGGATTGTCAAGTCTGTTCTCCCTGGTATCTGGGAATCTAGGATGGGTTCTGCCTTTCTCAGGGGCTGTACACAGTAGTCCAGACCCAGGACCTGCCTGACTCTCCCCAAAACAGAGCCCTCTGCTAGGTCCCTATTATGATTGTGGTTTGTGATAACACACAGGAAATCCAGGCAGGAGCACCGCTCAATGGTGCACAAACACAGAACAAAAGATGCCCCTTGTCCCATGGAGCTAAGCTTCTGCATCGCTCTACAGACACCCAGCCTGCCCATCCATGCCCCCCTGCAACTGTACCAGAATAGGCCTTCCGCAACACCAAACCATGCGCTACTTGGAGTACAGCTTGTGCCAGCTGACCTGTCACACCTTGCTCTGTGCTTGCCAACAAAAGCCCAGCTTCAGCCTTCAAGTTCATTGCATGCTATTATTGGTGTGGCCATGTAAATTCAAGCCCATCTTCTCCCCCCACAGCTGACAATATGGATGTCAGGCTCCTGCCATCCAGGCCGAGCCCTGACATTGTTTCTGATCACTTGGAGCCCTGGAGCCCCAGTGCTGCAAATCTGCAATTCAGATAGACTGCAGTCAGCTCTGTCTTGTCCCAGATAGAACAGAAAGAGAAACCCTGCAGGACATTGCTGTACCTGCTGGGAGCCACTTCTGTTGTCAACAGGCTGAGGGCACAGTCCTCAGCTGCTACCAAATGTGAGCATTTCTCTCTCTGCAGTGGATGTAAATAGATGCCTGAGGCAGTGAGAAAGGTGGAGTCCTGGATAAGGAGAGAGGCTGGAGCAATTCATAAAGCCAGGAAAACTGGAGGAAGCAAAGTGTCACTAGCTGTGCTTGGAGGTCTCTGTCTGTCCATCCAGGCCCCCTGCTGGATGAGGGAGCTCCTTCTGGGATGGAATTGCAAGGTTGTGGGTTGGCATAGGAAGGGAGTCCATGTGGATGTGAGCCAGCCCATCTGGCTCTGGTACCTGTCCTCAAGGTGGAGTGGGGAGGCCGTACTAGGGGTGTACAATGGTTCTTGCTCCCAGCTGAGGGGGCAAACATGTCTCAACTGGCCCCAAAGTAAAAGAAAAGTACTTTATCACTAATTTGATGATAGTTTCTGTGGTTGCCTGTGTTGGTATGAGACAGTGCTGGGCAGGTTCTGTGGTTGCACAGGGTTGCGTGATGGAGGCAGTAGCTGGGAACTCTTGCCACCCATCTGCCTCTGTGAGCACATTGCTGCATTTCCCCACAACCTGCAGCCTTGTTGCCATCACAGACATGCACAGAGGATCTTTGCTTTGCATATGTAATCTGGTGGGAAGGGACTTCCTCGCAGGTTCAGAGGTTGAGTCTGGAAGGGCATCCAGAAGTTTGGCTGCTTCCCAGACTAAATCAAAAAAAGCCTCTTGGATCAAAGCCCAGGCTTGGGGACTTCCATAGGAACAGGCAAGTTATGTTGTGGGGGGAGTACCTTGCTCTGCCTAAACATTACCTCCCAGGCTAGCAACAATCCAAGAATGATGAACAGCAACCCTGGAGAAAGGCTCTTATAGATGAGAGACAGATCCCTCCCTGCAGCTGGCTCATGGATCTGGAATCCTCTCTCAGATGAGCGGGCATTCAGAGCAAACGAAAGCTACCCTTGTGCCAGCCTGGCCATAACAATACCAGAAGGAGAAGTCCAGTCCCTGCTGACTGGGGATGGAGGAGACAGATTTTCTGTTGGTATATACGCTCACTGACACAGATACTGTGGTGAACGATGGGTACTGCATGAGCACACGGTGAGAATTCACTCTCTAGCTAGCCTGTAGCACAGGTTTAATATCTTGTCTCTACCACCCAGAAGACCATTTCTCAGGGGGATTTGCGGGTGGAGAAGGTCCTTTCACTATTCACCCATGTAAAGCTGGTGTATACAGGGCAAACATATCATCACATCAAGGCTGAGGCTAGGGCAGCCATCATGCTCCACTGCTGGCAGGAAGGAGTCTATCCCAGCCTCTGAGGGACTCCCAGAGCTATTTCTTGAGCTGCGTGGTGAAGGAGAGGGTTTGAGGCTAATTGCTTAGCTGAAGACACATATTTAAGACTTCATGGATAATTCATGGGTTTTCATTAATAAAGCGAGGAACAAATAATTATAGCCCAGATCTCGGGTCATAGCAGGGAAAGGGATGTGGGGGAAATCTGATCAGAATATTTTGAATGCCCCTTAAATTATTAATACGAGCCAAAGAAAAAGCAGGCAGGATTTTGATGGCTCTGTTTGATGAGATGGAGGCTGAGTCAGAGCTGAGGAAAGACACCCCCTTTCGAGCATTGGGTGACTGAGTCACCTCCATGGAGTGATTGTGTTGGAAGCAGGCAGCCTGGTATCCCAGGAGTGCAGGGTACAGTAGAGAGGCACACTCCCCTGACAGAAAAGTGGCACGTAGCTGTGATTGAAAGGGGCCCTTTCACAATGAATCTCATTTAAAACTGGCCAGAAGGAGATACTGTTTCTTAGTGTTTTTCTGCATTTTGGTTTCTGGGTATGGGGGATAATTTGAGTTTGAAAGAGTGATGGGTCATAGCTCCCTGGATTCAAAACTCCTAGAAAGCTGGAGGGCATCTGGATAGAGGATTTGGTTTGAGCCGTTTGAGACAGAGAGAGAAGCAGGGGCATATGTAGCCTGAAGCTGGAACCTCTTTGATTTTTGTGTGCGGCACCTTTAAATTTCTAAGAACTCTGTCTGGCTGCTGAGATGAGAGCCATTTTATTCTGTGAATCTCGGCAATGTGGTACACAAGAGACACACGCGCTGTACTTTCATAGAGACTTTGAGTTTGGGTTTTGTTGGTTCTCCTTAATCTAAAATGAATCTAAAATGCCGTGTTAGAAAAGAGGTAGATGTCTGTTCTGTGTGTGTGGTGAAAAGCAGGCAAGTTTCTTTGGGTAGATGCAATATCTTTTATTAGACCAACTAAATAAGTTGGAAAAAAGTTCTTTGCAAGCTCTTGGGCACAAACACCCTTCTTCAGGCATAGGGAGACTCTGCTGGTGTACATGTTCTCCAAGGTAGAAAGGAAACTAATTTACAAATTAAAAAGCAGAAGAGTCAAGTTACAAAGCTTAGGTCCAGATCCAGCCGGTAATGACATACAGTTGCCATGGAGACATATATGACTATAATGTCACAAAGTGCATTCTGTGACATCACAAAGGAGGAATGAGTCTCTATTTTAAGTCAATAACTGTTGTGTTGACCAGGGCTGACTTAGGAAAAGGTGGGGCAATGCATGACGGTAAACAGACTGGTTTGGTGCATGTTTACGCTCTTAGAAAGACTGCTTGTAAAGATAGATCTCTAAAAAACCCAGGTGTGCCACCCATCTGAATGAGGAAATCAATCACTTATTCATCATCAGGTAGGTGGGAAAAGCAACTCAACTTTCTAATTGGGTCATCAGCAGCAAGGGGAGAAACTGCACAGCCTTCCGGGGACCACTGGTACCTCAGACAGAGAGGAATGTAGCGGCATCTCATACATCTGTGCCACATACAATTTCAGAAAGCCCTCGTACAAAAGCCAGCAACTTGAGGAGATAAATTGCAAGTGCCAGCCCCTGCAAATACATGCTTGCAACCATTGCTGGCACCAAGATAAGTGTTTTTGAAGGTGAGAGCAAAACTGGTAACTATTAAGTGTGTTCATGGGCCATAGCATGTGATATCAGCATTTCTTTGTATTTGCACATACAATTTTAAAGCCTTTTATAAATGCCTTTGGGAACCTCTCAGAGGACTGAAATAATAAGCAAATCTGATCTTTTCACTGTAACTCAGCTTTTGGATGGTGGAAATACTGAGAGTTAGACCACATATTGTATCACTGCGAACACAAGCCTCGCTATTTGGAGAGGCATCTGTGGAAAGCAGGGACGGAGATGCTGGGAATTATTACAGAGCTTGAATGCACATGGAAATAACGCATGCAGATGCACAGTTCTTCATGCCTCTTTGCAGCATTACTCATTTGTCCCTTGCAGTTAGCTGGCACAGGCTCATTTCTGGAAGGTGCAAGTGCTCTGGCCTAATTGAGCAAAACTCTTAAGTTCCTACTTAACCTTAAGCATGGAGGGCTAGAGGTGTTGCACTGGGGCAGAATGGCTCAGCTTTGGACATGAACAAGCCCCAAGCCTCATTATACAATCACAAAAACAGTACATTTTCGTATTGTTATAGATGTGATTTGTAACCTAAAATGCTGAGAATAGAAATAAGAAATGAGTTCCCACTTTGCACAGGGCTATGGCACTCCCTAAAGCTAATAGTGTTATGCTTTTGTGGCCTTCTGATGGTACCACCACCTTTTAATGGAACAACAGTGTTATATCGTGTGATCCTAAGATGATCTAACATGTCTCTTACATCTCTTTTTCCTTGCCTGTAGGACACCTTCAAGATTCCTTGTGGTACTGGGTTTTATTTAGTTATATATTTATGCACTAGTATTTCCAAGTAGTATGTTAGCTCTTGTTACATGAACCACTAGGGGCTGGGATCACATCACAGGTACCTGCAAGGGAGATGGGAGGTGAAACCACAATGGAAAGAAACAAAATCATACAATACAAGATGGGTGGATGGAGTGAGAGGAGGTGATCAGAGTTCTCTGACCCCTGGTTTGATAGGTAGAGTTGCTGGATCGAATACCTTGAGAACAATTCTGAATGAAGAGAATTTTGCTTTTAGTATTGAGCAATGGCTGTCTTAGCAGAGAGAGGTTGACTCTTCTTACATTTTCCAGGCCATTTTCCTTGTTACCAGAGTGCCAAAACATGAAGGAAAGGGAAAGCTGCTGTCCTGGCATAGCAGAAGCTGCTAAACCTGACTCTGGAAGCAGCACATCTGTGGTTTGCGAGTATTGGCATACAGGGCAACAGCTGGCCCAGAAGTTCCTCTCATCAGGTTTTTAATGTGCATTTGGAATCCTTCTACTCCTTGATCTTTAATTCCTAATTCGAGAAGGGTAGAGGTCCTGGTACTGTATGTCCCCCCAGCATGTCTATGTAAATGGCTGCAAAATATTCAGAGAACCTTGGGCCATTACTAAAAAATTGATTTTTCTGATGCCCACACCAGAAAACAGTGCATCATCACAGGAGAAGGGGGAGGGAGGGTACATGGGGGGCCAGGAAAGCATTACTAAGCTAGGATTGGATTTTTATTGAATTTTATCTATCTGTGTGTGTTTGCATGTGCGTGGGAGAAAGAGAGAGAGAGATGGAGCACCTCGGCTACATTACTGTCTGGATGAAGAATTAGCCATTTCCCAGAAAAAGAAATATATTTGCATTAAGAGAGATCTCACAGCAAAAGGCCACACACTGTATTACCCCACAGGTCAACCAGAGCAGCTATACAGGATGTGTACTGAGCGTGTATATACAACATGAGTGCATCATCTGCCTCAACATCTGCCTCACACAGATCAGAATACAGACAGCAAGGGGAAGCAGAAGAATACACCAAGGCTCATTACTGGGCAGGATAGAGTGTAACACCAGTAGTAAAGGGTTAGATCATGCATTTTTCACCAGCTATGGTTTTAAGCATGATCTGATGTTTGTATTCATATAGCCGTTAGCACAGCGGGGCCTGCATCCATGGTGTCATCAGTGAAGTGGGTCATCAGCATGTGTTAAACCTGGATCTGGGACTGACTAAGGGCACCTTTCCTAGCCCCACTGTACAGCAGGTAAATGATAGATGCTCCCACCAACTTTGGAAGCTGACGGAGGAGCAGATCTCTAATGGAGACAGCAGCACAAGTCCCCTGAGAATCAGCAGCAATCAAGTTAATGATTGAGGCACGTTCTGGTGTCAGTAGCTGCCTTCTCCCCTTGCATCAGGATTGGACTCTGTGGTTCTGGCGCTTGTCTGTTCCCCAAGTGAAAGCAAAGGGGTGAATTGGAAGAAGTGCTTGAAAGGGAGTTTAAAAAAAAAAAAGCAACAAATAAATCTCAATACCAGCTTTCACCTGTCTCTTTCCACAGACAAACGATCGGCTTTACCCTTCCCGGCAGCTGTCTGCTTGTCAAGGAGGGGGATGGCAAGGAGTGACAGGCTCCATCGACTCGGACTGTTATCTGAGCCGCCACAGCCACCAGTCCCATTTTGCTGCTTTTGTCTGTCCATCAGCAGCATATTTACTGAGTTAATGAAGTACTATGGTGCGAGGAAGACTGAGAAAAAAGGCAGCCTGATAAACCATCCTGGGGGGAAGAAAGAGGTAGCAATATCTGGATCTGCATGGCAGGCTGTTGGGGAAGAGATGGAGGGGAAAACAAAGGAAACCAATGCTTTGTTCTCGAGATAGGATAGATTCAGGAATCAGACCCTCCTGGGAAAAGGTGAAGTGCTAGAACTGCTGGGTTTGGGATGGAAACACCTGCCTATGAAGACAAAGTAAATTTATTAGTAAATGCAGCTTTTCCCTGCATTATGGGCCTGGCAGTGACAAAGCAGATCAGAATCCAGCAAGCCAAACCCTGCTCTTGTCTTATCCCCAGAAGTGGGCAGCTGGGCAAGTAGCACTGTGTTTTGCCCAGTTATCTCTTGATTAAGCTAGGTCAGCAGAGCCCAGTGCCTTAATTCAGGTGGCCAACCTGTGGCACACAAACCACAAGTGGCACAGGCATCCTCTATGTGCAGCATGCAGCAGATTAGGGAACGGGAGGGAGCCCAGTGATGTATACGGCAGGAAGCAGGAACCAGAGCAGGCAGGGAGCACAGGGTGGGAAGCAGAAAGCAAAGCATCAGATAAGGCAAGAGTAGGGAATCCATGTGTCATTTGGGGAGGGTGCAGGGCTTAATTTGTGGCACACCGCAACTCATAGTGCTTGACCAGCTAAGTGATGTAGCAGTATGTCTAGAACCCCACAGCTGCAAAATACTGGGTGGGTCCTCAGCACCTGGGGCTGAATTGCAGAGGAAGTGATGGGGCAGGTCCGGGAAGCATGTTTTCAGGGCTCTGTTTGAAGGACAGCTGAGGTACCTGTGGTGGGTGGAAGGAGCCATTCACCATCTGCACATTTGCCTTGAAGTTTTATCCTGAGGGCTTTTAAGGTGGTGAGCCCTGCAGTGCTTAATGACTTTGCTGCCTCCCACGCTCACTGGTAGTACACCGCTGAAACAATCTCCCCCTGCCATGTATGTGTGCACGGGAGAGTTGCAGAAGTTAACCCCCATGCACATTCTGACAGAGAGAACTCTCTGAGAGTGGCTTGTTTCAGTCCTGCAATTAGCCCCCAGCACTAGTCAGGGCCCAGGAGTAATTACTATCCACCTTGGCTGCTGCCAGGGACAGGCCTTGTTTCTCGATCCCTTGACTTACACTGTCAGAGTGTAGCACTCAGTGGTCATTCCTAATTGGTTCTGGCATGATAGACAGGATGCCTGCAAGGCAGCTTATTGCAGGAAAAGTCAAGGGAAGAGCTGTGAACACACACCTGACAGCTTCCCTCTACATGCACCCTGGCCCGAAGTAATTAGCCTTGAGTTCCTGGGGGCGCATTAAGGGTGACCAGCATATGCTAGTGCAAGCTGAAGTTGCTTTCTTGATTGATATGAGTCCCCTGAGGTCATCTGTCTGGAGTCCCTTTTCATGTGGAAAGTATTGCTAAAAGGAGACGGGGTGGGAAAAGAGGGCACTGGGCAGTATGGAGGAGTGCAAGTACCGGGATCATTTTGGAAGAACATGGAGTTGAATTCAGTTCAGGGTTTTTTTAATTTAAGTGATTTATTCCGTTGTCTCAGATTCGGTGCTCATTTAAATAGACAGCAATTACTGGAGGAACATGTTAAAATGTGAGAGTGATGAGGTCACAGACATCTGAGATGGATCAGACCTACAAACTTTGAACCATTCTCTCCATCCACCTCCTGGCCTCCTAGCAGGGTACATTATAGTCACCTCAGGAGGGCAGATCACATGAAAGGACATTTGTGGCATTATGGCTTGAGTAAGATAGCAAAGAGTTCTGGGAGGAGGGACTGGCTATTGGGTTTCCTCCCGCATTCCTGGGAGTGAAACAGTGGGCCATGGCCTGGCTTCCACTAAGCAAGTGAAGTTCACATTGAACTCAATATACCACATTTTAAAACAGGAGCTTCCGTCTCTGTGACCTTGATTCCCAGCCCTCAGCACAGAGAGGCACATTGTTAATGCTGAAATGGGAGATTGCTTGTCCCAGAAGTCACCCACTGGAGCAAAAGCTATGGAATAGGGGGATATTATTGCTGTGAAGGTCCATGAAAGAAATAGCTGACTACAAGCTCGGCTGCCTGTGTCCCATGTCCAGAGGCATGTTCAATCCCTGATTGATGTAAAATGACAGAAGGCTCCTAAAGACTCAAGCCCCAACAAAGAGCTTCTCCTGTGAAAATGTGCCCAGTGCTGCTGTTGCTTCAGTTCAGTCTCTGCCTCCTGTGCCAGGGGGAACCTGATTTCCAATTTCCCCTGAACTGTGTGGCAGACACAGGGGCTTTGATTTCAGGGTACTGTCAGGCTTAGCCCATAGCCCAGTCTGAGCTTTCAGCACAAGGCTGAAAACCAGAGCTGACAACTGACCCATTCCTGGGAGTGCATTCTGCCTTTGAGGAGCGGGAGGAGACAGTCCAGAACCTCTGTGTGCTAAGATTGTCCCCAGGGGGCATGAAAAGCAACAGGTGTCTGAATGCTGCAGTGCGACAATCCCAAAGGACAGGCCAGGTCAGGACAGAAGAACTACCCCACCAGCATCCCCTCCCTCAACCAGGCTGGTGTTGATTCAGAATGAACTTTCTTAAAGTGTGGTTATTTCTTCCAATTACTCTTTCAATAAACCCTTTACTGAGCATACAGTAGGATCTCTAATGAGACAACGCAGGTGATAGACAGCTCTATCCCCTGCTGAGTCCCACACATCAAAGCTAGGATGGAAGGCAAGGTGCCCCCCTAGACCAAATGATGCTGGATGCACAGGTGTTGACTCATAAAGATGAGGAGGACAGACTGAGTCTCCTGCTGGACTGTTGATTAACCCCTGGCTACCAGAGCAGGCTGCTCCACTGCATTTCCTGAGTTCATGTGTGTGGATGGGAGAGGAATTCATTGCATACCTCTGCTCAATAGGATTTTCAGCCATCTTTGTATTAATGCAGTCATCAGCAAATTAAGTGCTCCGAGTGCATGTGAAACGTGTCAGGCTGACAGTCCCTGGAAACTGAAGTCCTTGTCCATTCAACAGAGCCTGTTCTGCCCCCACCCACACAACTCACCCATCAGTGTTTCTCAGTCCTGACCTGGATAAGAAAGCTTACGTCTTGACTTGAAGGGGAAGCTCAGTTGCTACCACCCCTTCATCTGATACACTGCCAAAAAAGATGTTGCTTATGGAAATGGGTTTTATGATGCAGTGATACCAAATAGCCTTGCAGGAGGAGGCTGGGAGCAAGCAGGCCCAGACTCTGTGCTGGCATTCTTTACTTCTTCTTTGCTAGGATTTAGGCTTGACATTCCCACTGGAAAGAAAGGTGCAAATGAAAACCTTGTGCACTAGCAGGGACAGCAGGGCTCTATGCAGATATATTCTCAGGAATGGATGGGTGGTGACTGCGCCCACCACTCTCCCTGAGGGTCCTTCTAGAGAAGAGGGAAGCAACCTATGGCCTGCAATATTGTATGAGACCTGTAAAGCTGGGGCAGTGGTGGGGGGAATTGGTGGCATTTGGTGGAGAGGGGAAATTCGTAGCATGTAGTAGCAGTGGGCAATCTCCATTAATTCATCCCACCACTGCTGAAGGGTTTCCTACCCCTGTTCTAGAGTCATGTGACTGGGAATGATAGTTATTTGTCTGGAGGGTGAACTGCTCAAACCAGCCTCCCCCTTGAGACATCTCTGGTCACCCTGGAGCTCCCCGCAAAGTAAGGGATGGGGAATCTTTCAATTATTGATACTCACCAGTGCCATACAGAAATCAGATTAGCACAGACCTTGAGTGAAATAAGCCTCACGTGAGATTTTGTCTCCAGGCAGGTTAAGGGGACATTTCTTTCTTATTCATGTGTTTGTTGTCCAGCTGCTCTAGCAGCACTCTCCCATGTTTCTTCTTAGTGTTTTCTTCTGGCCATCAGCACCATGGAGAGAAGCACTGAGCAGGGCAGTACTATCTCATCCACCCCCAAGACACAGAAATCTGGTTGGTTTCCATATCTAAGTCCAGAGTATGGCATCAAACCAAGAGGATAGCAGCACTAAGCAGACAACTGTTTTACAAAAGACTCACTGGACTTCTGCCAATCGGTCAGATAGTTCTTCCACTTAAAATGGCAGGGGCACCAAGTGCTTAGTCACACACACACAGATGGCCAGTTACAACAGGACTTGGGATGTGGACCAAGATGGAGATACTTGAGGAGCTCACATGAGCCCTCTCCTGAGGAGAGACTGCACTCATGGTTCTTGCCATTGGGGCTTCTTGTAGACCCGCCGGCAAATCCTACGGGCTGAAGATTCCTAATCATCCTTTCTGCCTTTTTCCTGTGAGGGTTTGGCCTGGCCAATACGCACAGTCAGCTGAATATATTGTTAGTCAAGTAGTTCTTTTTTTTTCTAATCCTTCCAAGTGGCAGAACAGTGTGTTCTCCTCAGCTGTAGCTGAATGAACAGCCCTTGTTTGAATAGGGTCAAGTGAAGATTGAGGCACCCCATTTTCCTTCAGCCTGAAAAGCTGCCCTGCTTTTCCTCCCTTCCTTTCTGTCTGGTGGCTATTGTCCCCTTAGGGATGTTCTTAGGGGACTCAGTGCCTGGCGTTGCATTGTTTCCAACCAACTAATAGGCAGCAGGCTTGTTTTCAGAGATTGTATGGAACAGAAATCCCTGCACTCCATCTCCAGCTGCAATTACCGAAGCCAAGTCGATGCAGTTGATGGTAATAGGATGGTAACACTGTCTGAATTTGTATTTAATGCTGATTCCAAGGGCCTATAATTTTCATCAGCGCCGCATGACTTTTTATAGAACAGAAAAATGTGAGAGCGGTTAATGAGCTGTAATTCTGAAGAGCTGCTGCCTTGATTGGGACTAATTATTTTCTTTATAAAAATAATTAACAATCTGAACAACCTATAGAATAAAAAGCATGTGGCATTAATTAAACCATGCAGTATTTTCAATGCACCTTTATCTTCCCTCTTCCAGAACAGCAAGAATATATGGCTATGTTAGTCTGCACAAGGCCAGACTCAGATCTAACTTACATCACATTCACTGCTGTTAGCATTATTGATCTCTGAAAGTTGTATCTCAGAACAGAATTTGGTTCTGGGGAATGATGTACTTCTCCGGATCCAAAACCCTTTAGCAAATGCCAAAAGGTTTGGATCTAGAACCTACTTTCCACCCTTCCCCCCACGTTTGCAATTGCACTCAGTCACTGAGGGGAGCCAGAACCCTGGATTTGCATCTTTGAAAGGCTGCCCTCTGATGACAGGTTTTGAGAAGTAGCATGGTCAGTTCATCCAAGAGAAGACTGAAAGTTGCCTGAATCTGTCTATACTAGCATGAATATTTCAGATAGGAGAAGGCAAAGTCACGCCAAGATCCAATAATTAGAAAGAGAAATTCAGACCAGAAATAAGGTGCATGTTTTTAAGTGAGGGTTATTAGAAAATAGGGTGACTTGCAAACAGGACGTGGTGGGTTCTCTGTTGCTTGAAGTCTTTTATATAGCCATGCAGGCTTGATTTAAAGAGGCATTCTAGTTCAACTACCAGCTCTTGAACATGAGGCAAGAACTACTGTTGTTTTTTGTTATGTAAGACTTCAGGCAAATGGTCCCTACTAGTCTGAAAATGAGTCTGTGATGTTTTGACTGTAATTAGAGCAGGTGACTGGACATCAAGGGACTGGAATTCTCTCTTTGGCTCTGTCATTTGCTGAGTGACCTTGGGCAAAGCATTCATCTGTGCCATCTGAAAATGGTATTTATTTTGCATGGTCTTGAGACTTAATTAATGTCCATAAAGAAAGCATTTTGAGACCTTTGGATGAAAGGTGCTATGTAAATCTCCCTAATCCTTGTTGTATGCATCAGATTTTGAGATTTAGGTATCTACGCATGTGTGTGTATTGTACACACAGCAATGTATAATATATAACTTGTTAACAAGACTAATTCCTCTATTTTCCTGAAGGTAGCCTATGAATTAATGAATATATTTGCATAATCTTGATTTTGTTTATGAATAATTCTGGATTATCCAAATAGAAATAAAACTAGTACAGTGCAGCTCTATATTGCCTGTCAGTGGAGGATACCAAAATATTTTACAAATATTAACTAAGCCTTAACATCCAATTTTTCTATGTGCAATTGAAGATGGGTGTGCAAAGTTAGTAAGTGGCAGAGTTTGGAATGAAACCCAGGAGTCCCAGCTCCCAATATCCTGCTTCAACAGCACCATATAGGCTGAGTGAGCAGAAAAATCATATAATGCCAGGGAAATCAGGGCAGTCTACTCCATCCATTTACTGGCTCTGTATTCATACTGGTTGACTTGACTAGGAAGGTACCTTGTCCCTCATTATTTACAATGGTGCTCCGCATTGGCAAATTATAGATTAGAAACGGTTGGGCATTTTCTGGTTTGGTGCTTTATCAGAAAAGGCTGATTTTCTAAAACAAAAACTTACTCTGGGAAAATGATGGGGTGTTCCTCCCTTGCCCCAGTGTGCTCCTAGCCTGGGGGCAGAGCACTCTTCTAGGAAACAAGAGACCTGAATTGAAGTACCTGGTCTGGATATGGCAGAGTAGGGATTTGAACATCAATCACTTGCATCCTATGTGTCGAGGAAAGGTTGAGCCCTATTTTGTTCCCTAAACTAATGCCTTATGTGACTTTAGTCTCTACTTTCTGTTCCCAGCTAGAGCTCAGACTGCTTTCCATATTAGGACAGCACCTGGTTACTTAGGCAGAGACTGGATGCAGGCCTCAGATTAGTCCTTTCTCTTGTTCGCCAGCTGTCTGTGCAGGGGCTGTGATTCTGATTCACCTCTTCAATATGGTTAGAAAACTTTGTACAGATGTGGTGATCACCCTTTTGACCATGAGTGAGGACTGAACCAGGTGCTTCCAAACCAAAATCAGGAGCTGTTGCAGCCTCAACAGAAGGACTGCATCCTGACACACATATACTCTCTGTAGACCAAACTCAGCAGGGGATGTGTAACCTGCAGTAAATAGTGGGGCACACAGACATGTTTCAGCTTGTGGGCTTTTATCAGCCTGTAGGATGGGTCACCTAAGTCACATGGCCTTATTTCTGCATCCTGAGTAGATTTACCCCTGTCAGCTATATCCCCTTCCTTCCCCAGTATCAGTTTGTGATTGTGCACTTTGCAGCCTGGGCTCCAAATCTACCCATGTGAATGTTCCTGTGAGCACGAGCATTTGCAGAGAATGACTAAAACTGGAGGGGACTGCCTGCAAAGTGAAATCGTACCAAGTGCCCCAAATGCCACAGACAGATGTTCTCTTTGCTGGGCTTGCTGCTCAGGCTGATTATCTGATTCTCAATGAGAGAGGAAGTAAAATTGCCCTTGTTTGGCAGAGCAATGGGGAGAAAACTGTCCCCCAAATGGACACTTGAGTACTCAGCAGTCATTTCTGGAGAGGGGGGACCGTGTAGAAGTCCATAGCAGTATCCACATCTGAGCGTAGCTTGTCCTGCAGGAAGGAGGTTTCCAGCCTCACATGGGAGGGAAGAATGAGTAGAGACTTTAGGGCTGAAGGGCTGGAATCTTCTGGACTGTGTTATACAGGAGATCATCAGAGATGATCTGGATAGTCCCTTGTAACCTTAAAAACTATGGAGCTAGCGGCATCTGGAAGAGCTGTAAACACCCGTTGGACACCGTTGCTTGTTGAGGTTCTGCATATTACAAGGGGGGAGGGGTCTCCCTTGCTTCCAAGATCATTCTGTTCATTAATTTCATTCCACTGGAGTTAATTACTGGACACGCTTCCCATTTGTCAGGGACATCTGCCTTGCACGTAGCTATTTTAGCTCATTACGTCACTCGCCTCATTTAGAAATTCTGTCACTGTGTAACCCTGGTAACAATTTCCTCTTCTTTAAACATAGCAGAGGGTGTCGGTTCAACTTAAAGGGCCTGAAGAATGAAGAAACAGCAATGAAAACAGCTGGGGTTGTCTGTGAGAGAGAGCGAGAGCGTAGCTATAGATACAGAGGCCCGGAACAGTCAGGTGCAGTTAGCTACTGCTCCTAAAAGAGTAATAACTGTGCACACCAATGCTTTGCTGTACCATGTCCTCCTATTCCCTGCCCTGCCCTGTTCACGTGAAACATCCACCTTTGTATACTTTGGATGTCAGACAGTAAGTTCCTTGGGGCAGGAACATCATCTGTGATGCATTTGTACAGTACCTCAGGCAATGGGCCACGTCTTGGTTGGTCACTGGGCCCCAACTTTGTATAATCGTATCAATAAGAATACCAGCATGACATTTGAGCATGCCCTGTCTTTCACAGCCCTCCTTAATACAGTGGGCCAAATTTCTCCAGACATTGGCTCCATTGGGGTTCCCTCAACAGAGAACTTCTACAGTGTCTTCTACCAAGGACTAAATGCACCAAAGGACTTGGGGGCTATGACCCCTTTTCTAATGAAAATAGTGATATCCTAAGTTGAATATCCATTGGCATAGGGTCTCCCCACACCCAGCCCAATCCCATAAGCACCAGACCATAGAACCATACTCTCTCATGGCCCTGTGCATATGTAATTATTTCATGCAAAGTGGAGAAGCGTCAATGGCAGAGGTAGAAGACACCCTTCCCCAAAGAAGCAGTTAACTCCTATGTTCTGGTGGTGAGAGCAGTCCTGTGGAAAATGTGGATTCGCATCCCGTCAAGAAGAGAGGGAATTGGCCGTGCATATCCCACATTCTGGCTGAGGTTCTCTAACAACTATAGTGCACCACCACCACCAAGTCCTCTTCTGGCTTGCGCTTTGTGTGAACTCATTCTGGTAGGCATGCTCTGAGAATGGCTGCCACATCAGGCCCCAACAGGTAAGATAGGCAGAGGAACGCCCTTGAGAGGGCTTAACACAAGCTAGCACTTAGCTCCTCATTACTGTTAGGGTGTAGGCAGTTCTAGGCATGGCTAGGAGCAGCCATTTTGGTATGTAGAAAACTTTATTGGTAGAGATTTAGGTTGTCAAGGCCTTTGCTTACCTTTGGTGCTCACCAGCAGCTGAATAGGGCTTTTGAGGATCTCAGGTCTAGATTTAGATGCCTACTAGTTAGTGGCACATAGCTGCCCAATACCTCTTGTGATTTCAGCCCCATCTCCTTACCAGTGCTACCCCACTTAAGAGTACAGCAATAGATGCAAATAATGAATTGCAATGCAGTCTCCCTGAGGCCACATAAAGGTCATTGCATGTATATTATTTTATGTCTGGAAGCTCTGGCAAATTCTCCTATATTTCTGCAGTATGAATTGCATTATTATCACCTGACAAATCAGCATACAGATGCATCTCTATCCACAGAGTTAAGCTCCATTTAGTAGTATCATGTTTCTCACAGTAACTTACTTTACAATGAAAATATTATTAGGTCCTGAGTTGCATCCTTCACTTTGTTTCAGTGCACTAGAAAGCTATAGCCCTGGTGTCCCATTTTATTATATCCAGGTTTCCCCACTGCTTTTTAACCCTAAACAGTACTACCAGGGAGTGTATGGCGGCGAGGCAGTTGGTCTTGTCACTGAAGCACAGCACTTGGGAGTCAGGAGTCTGTGTTCTGACCTCCACTCTCCTCATGGACTTGAGTGAATTTGGCTAATTTCATCCAATTTCTCTGTGCCTCAGTTTCTCCATCTGTAAATTGGAGATAATATAGGAGACACCTGCCTCCTAGAGGAGATGTGAAGCTTTTCACTATGGTTTATAGCTTGAGGATTTGTGGGTGGAAGGCAGCGTTGAAGTTGGCAATTGAAGTCTTTGCATCATTTACTAATGATGGCATACTCATGGCACTGAGCAGGAAACTGAAGAAAAGCCCTGGCTAAACTGTAGCCTGTGAGCCTGGAGTGTTACTGCTTCTTGTCTTTTTTTTTATGCGCGCGTGTGCACGTGCGCACACCCACACACACGCACACACACACGTCCCATTTACTTAACCTGTTAACCTTCCTGGCCAGCCTATCGCAGTCACTTTGGTTTTCTTTGAAGAGTGAGTCCCCAAAGGCCTTCTAGGAAGCTATAAAAAGCTTCAGTTTAGTTTTAAAATGCTTCTTTGAGCATTACCAAATACTGAAGAAAGCAGCACTTGCAGACCTGTAACTGCCTGGGTACATTTGGCAGATATCTAGATAAAGAAATTCCTGTCAAATGTGGAACATATACAATAGCATGTCCAAGATTTTCAAGAGTGACTACTGAGCTTGGGGAGCTGCCATTTTTCTAAGTGGTGTTATGAGCTCCCCAGAAGTTCAGTCACACAGAGGCGCTCAGACTGGACATGAGGTTGTAAGTGGAACTGCAGCACCCCAAAATTGGGAACCACTGCCTGCTGACCACGTGATGGCTGATTCTGGGTGAGTCGTGCAGGCGTATCTCCCTAAGCTCATTGTAAGGGAGCTGTAAAGTGGGGGAGGGTTAGTGGGGGAGGTGTGTGCTGCTGACAGCAAAGCTGTGTGCCTCAGGGGGTTGAAGTCTGGCTGGTGGCACAGTCATGTGTCAGCTCTGTGCTAGCAGGGCTCTAGCTGCCCCTTTTCAAAGGTGCACTTAATACCATTGTCCTACAGTGTTACTCTGATTGGTTATTTCTGCAGCAGCATCAAGGTGCTCCATGAATCTTCTTGCCTCCTTCATTTTGGCTCTCCCAGCAATGTCTTGCCTTGATGTTTGGAAGAGGAAGATGCAGTGTAATGTGTTATTCCCCCAGCCTGGAGTAGAACAGCTGCATAGCTGAGAAAAGAACCTCATAAGGGATTTTGCTCGAGTTTAGAGATTCCCCCATGATCAATGTCTGCTGAAGCACTGGGGATAGGGGAGGAGGCTGGCAGGCGCATCTCATTTGTACCAGCCTAATCCCCTCGCAGTCAGTGAGGTTGTACTAGTTCAAATAGGAGCAGAATTTTGACCCGTCCATGGTTATGCAGAGCAAACACATGTCCCATAGTCACCAGCCAAGGGCACCCTACTGGTTGCTCATAGCACAGAGAATTTGTCCTCCACGAACATTGGCCTCTGTCCCACTGTGAACCCACCCACTGTGCTTGAGTAGCACAAGGTCCTGCCAAATCCCTGTCGCACACTGTTGCTCGATCTCTCTTTTTTACAAATCTAGTAGAGATTTGTAAAAAATGTCCATGTGCCTCTCCCTTGCCGAAGAGCCTCTTTGCAGGATGTGTGGCACAGCTGGCCACTGTCTACATGGCACCTTAAAGGTCTTTGTTTTTCTGAAATGTAATGCACCTCTGTGAAATCCATCTCTCCCAAGAATCATCTGCTCCACATAGCTTTACAGTTGCTATCAGAGGGACTGACAGCAACGCCCCTGCCCAGCAGTCTCGCTCCTTTGCTGCCTTGCCTCTCAAGGACAAACCTAGAAAATCCATCACTAGCGATGAGGCAACCACCTCCACCGCCTCCTCCCTGCCTCTCCATCTCTTGCACTCGTCATGCAACAAGCACGCAATCCCCCCTCCCTCTCCCTGCAGTTGTGACAGGGATGGGTACTTAGCACTGGCAAAGTCCTTGAAGGTTGAAGGTATGAATAATAGAAAGAAATGCTGCAGCTCTGCTGTCAGCCCCCAGACAGAAAACCCTTCAAGATGGACTCAAAAATAGATATGTATTCTGCATATTAATTAACTCCTTGCAATGGGGACAGGGTGTCCTTGAGCTCAGAGGCAGCATATGTGTCTGGAACTTCCTCCAAAGCCCACGCTTCTGGAAGATCCTGACCCCATCACCACTCAGCACCAAGGTCAGCTGTAGCTGATTATACAGATTGCAATAAGACCAATCACTGGAATGAAGCCAACCAAGAATAAGCAGTGGATGTGTGTATGTACTCAGAGCAGCAAGCACAGCTTACCTTATGCCTGAATTAATTCCTTTCTCACTTCCTTCATCAACCACATGTAATATGCACAGATAAACCATGGGGAGCTGAAAGAGTCTGTGCTCAGTGTCAGCCCAGAGGTGGACTTCTTTTTTCAAAAAGTTTGAGCACAATTGGTTCAGCTGCTTCTGAGCTATTCAGACGTGAAAAATTATGTATGATCCCCTACTTTCCAGTCTGAAACCCTGCACTCAGAAAGCTCAAAAGGGGCTGAAGCCAAAACACCTTTTCTGATCTTGTTATACATCTTTTAGACTCCTTTGGAAAAGCATCATTTCTGTAATTTTTAAGTGAGAACAATTAAATCTACAGCTTCACATGTGCACAGTAGAATTTTCTTTAAGGGTTTTCAAGATTTTCCTAGAATAGAATGCCACTGTTCTTACCTGCAGTGGAGCTATTGAGATGGACGTTTCTATATAGACAAGACCTAAAAGTTACACTGCTCTAACTTTTTTTCTTTTGCCAGTGGAAAATGCCAGGAGTCCAACATGCAAACTGTGTTCCTTGTGCTTGCAGATCAATAGATGTTAATCCAGTTTGTACCTGATGTAACTCTATAGCAAGGAGCATCAAATCGACTTAGTGCCTTTGTGGATGCATCCCTCTTTCAATCAAAGCAATGCAGGTTGTCTTCCCACTGCTATCCCACGCTGCACCAGTCACTGTAGACGTGCTTTGTCTGTTTACCTTGCTGCACTTCACTGCTCCTGGGTCATCTAATTTAGTATGGCTAGCAGCAGTCCCAGTCTGTCTCATTGAATTTGCACGGCCCATTAGCAACGCTGTTGTAGTCTGTAAGCCCCGATAGATCAGGATTTTTTTCTGTCTCTCTGTTTTTTTTTTTGTTTCTCTTTCTCAGTGGGTGTCCCCCCCCCCCCCCCCTATACATCCCTAAGAACACGAAAATTTTGTCTCTTTTTTTTTTTTTTTTTTTCCTTTCCAAGGGGGGTCCCCCCCCCCCCCAACTTTAAGTACCTAGGATCATGAAAGGCAAAATGATTCTAGGCTGAATCCTATCTTACTGAGCACTCAAACCCAGGGAAGGTTCAGTGTCAGGGCTGCACCTACACATTTAACTCTACTAAATTGCACATTCTTTCCTTTGCCCGTTTCTCCCATGATAAGCAAAACTTAGTGAGTTTGTGACTGTGGTTCTCCAATTGGTCCATTTGGTGGAACCTTGTTTTGCTCATGTTATGCTCTGGTGAAGTCACTGGGATTGTACATGGACATGACTCCCCCTATCATGTGGAGCCCCATGGCTTGTGGCACCTTGCCTTAGACCAGGCAACTGCCCACATGGATCCAGCTCCAGGTTCAGGGCCTAGGTTAGTGAGTCCCCAGTGTGCTATATATTAATTGACCATTGGGAGAGCAAAATTCACATTGGTAAATCTTGTGACTCGGTGCTTCCTCTCTGATACTGTGTGAACACTTTGTGTATTTGGCAGCCATTTCTCTGGAGATGCCAGAGCCCTTGAAGGCAATTTGCTTTTGGGATTAGGTCTAGTATTTTGCAGTGAGTCTATCCCACACATCAAAATTTGTCCACAGCCTTTCAAGAAGAGACAGGACAGAGAGATGTGGATGTTGCATTTGCAGCTGCTCCCATATCTGACTAGGGGAAAGCTTTTGTCTGTATGCCCAAAGCTCTCTTGTTAGGAGACCACTAATGGGTTGCTACAGGCTTGGGGCAGAGTCAAAACCAATTGCTGTTTTTCAAGTGATGGAAGCAGCAAGACTTCAAGCCTTATTTTCTCATAATTTTCCAATGATAATTAAAATAAAAAGCTTTAATTGGGGGACAAAGGGAGAGGAACATTGGGCAGAATCAGACAATTAGAAACCCCAAACTGGATATTCTACATCCAGGCCTCATTTGCCATTCCATTGCAGTTTCCAAAGCACTCCATTACTAATTCATTTTTAAAGCGATCTCTGTGCATTCCCAAGAGGTGCATCCTGGTAACTGTGTGCTTATGATCCTCTATTTGATTAAAATTTAATGAGCTATGTTATTGGCAAATAAACTATTTATTTCAGCGCTGTTCCCGATGCCAAAGGAGTATTTTTGAACAAAAGGATAAAATTGACATATTAAAAAGAGTTCCATTAATAATGTACAACAGTTAAAATTAAAAAAGATGTTGCCACCCTTGCACTGTGCGACATACTGCTGCAATTGTTTAGCCAATGCACCGTGGTACTTTCCTTGTTAAAAAAAAAAAAGTGAGATTAGCACTCTTGAAAGATACAACCAGATTGACCTGCTCTGCAGACAGGGATCTTTTATGAACCCGTAGTGAAAGCACAGTGCTGGCAGTCTGGACAATTCCAAAGCCCAGCCAAGTTCTTGCAAGTCTCTTTCATTACTTGCAATGGGCATTGGATCAAGGCACTAGAGTGAATATTACATGTGCATGCAGCCTTGCTCACAAATACTGACTAATACCAAATGGCAGGAAGTTGAATACATTTGGATTCCAAATGCTGTTGGCATGGGGTGATACTTGACCAAAATAAACTCATTGTTTTTAAAAGTAGAGAAGAGTCAAGATAGACACTCAGGGGAAGAGTGGGAGGCAGGGGAGAGGTTCCCTGCCAGGCAAAAGGATAGGATTACTAGAGGCCAAATTCATTCCCATTGAAGATGATGGAAGATAGAAATGGCTAAATCAGACCCTGTAGGAACTGGTTTGTACACAGGCAGGCAATGGATAGGAAAGCACCATGGGCCAATACATTTACTACCAAGCGGCATTTTTTTGCTGTTATGAGGTGTAAGGGAGTGCAGCCTATTGTTGGCTGACTTCAGTGGGGATAGATAGGCCTGATTTAAACCAGTGAGAGACCAGAATCTGGCCTGCTGCATGCAGGGAAAACCATGTAAAAAAACCCAAACCTCTTTTGCTAAAATGTGTCCCTGGCCTGCTGTAGCAAGATAGCAGGTACAAATAGTCATCCCCACCCCACCCACACACTCCTTTTCTTCTCCTTTTATTTAATGGCCAAACTTAAAAGTGCAATTTTTCCTTCAGGTCAGTCAGCCCCAAATGCATTTTATATTCTTACTTTTTCCTCATGAAATAACACACTAAACTAACCCCACAAAGGAAACATTTTGTTTGATCCAAACCAAAAAAAAAGGTTCTGTGTCAATAATTTTTTTTTACTTTTTAAAAATTAAATTTAGTTTCAAAGTATCTTTTTGGCAGGAAAAGCTGGAAGATTTCATTTTTGAAATGTCATCTAAAATGCACTGACTCTGTCTAAGGTTTTCTCCCCCGTTTTTTTGCCTAAGACTATTCAGCACAAATTCACTAATATTTTTAACTGTTTTTTCTCACTAATGAGACTATTTGTCCAAAATATTTCTCCAGCTTTGGATGTAGCCCATAGAAGTTCACATCTTCCCAGTGCTAGGTTTACTTCGCATTCATTAAGGTCTCACACTGTGTACTGTCATTCTGTAATATGTTCTGGGAGTCACGGTAGTTTTGAACCTTTCCCTCTGTGTGTAGGAAGCCAACTTTGTCTCAATGGCAGGATCTGGGCACATTTCCTACAGAACCCCCCTCTTTGGTTTCCAGGCTGAGTGGTGAGAACAGACACCCAGCAGGCTAGAAGAAAATGCTCAAAGGTGGGACTCAGGTCTTGCATTTTGAGCCTAGCTCTGCCACTGACTTTGTGGTCCTGAGCAATCCACTTGACTTCTCCATGTCTTGTTCAGTATAGACAGGGGAGAAATCATATTGACCCAGGAGAGCCATGCTGGAGGTTACTTGATGATCTATCCAGCAAATGCTAAGTGCTCTAAGTCTGTTTTTTTCAGTCATTAGTTTCTACAAAGGCTGCCTATTGCATGGGTTGTGTTTGTGAGGTGAGTGCTACCTACAGTTGAAGCAAAACCAGTTCCCCAGTTCTTAACAGGCACTGAAGAGCTCATAGGGGCTAATGAATACTGGGTGGTTTCTACCACCCTGTGTTGGGTTAAGCCTGGGACCTGTGAGTGAACATTTCCATCTTCCATTTCCAAGACCCTGAGCTATTTGGCCCCTATGCACAGTGTAACAGTTATTAACTGCAAGGTGTTGAGAGCTACTACAAATGCAATGTTTATATTGAGTCAGGGAGAAAGTGAAGAGAATGACTCTCATGCTGCTCTGGTGACTTTCAAAGACTGGGTTATGAACAGGACTAATAATATCAAACTCTGAAAGGAAAATCAGTGCTGAAGCCCCTTTCCTTGAATGTTACCTATGAGACCTCCCTGAATGTCCCAATATTTAGGACAGGGCTGTCCAACTTTTGAACCCCTGAGATCCCTCCCTGCCATGCAGACAGCAGCACAGCTCCCTCCCCCACTTCCCTGATGCATGGGCAATTGGCTCCCTGGGCCCCTTCCTGCCCTGCTGCCCTGTCCCAGAGACCCTAGCCACAGCAGCAGCAAGAGCAATCCAGCTGGATGGGAGCCCATGGGCCGCCTGTTAACCCTTCACAGGCCAACATGGCCCATTGGCTGCCAGCTGGACAGCACGGTCATGTAGTCAGCTGTGTATGATGCTGGAGAATGCAACATAAGGACCAATGCTGCTCTGGCCTTTCAAGGTGGAGCAAATGGTCTCACAATGCTCTTTCCATCTCTGACTTCCCTGGTACCCAGCTTGGCTAAGCAGATAAGCTGCATGTTTCTGCCATCTTCCTCTGCCACATGGGGGCATCAACTGGCCTTTTTGGAAGCAGGCTTTGGTCTTTCTTTTCAATAAATGTCCCTTTTCCATGCTCCCTACCTCTGCTGTTCACTTTCCACAGCCCAGACCAAAAAACCCCAAACAATTTCCCCCACTTATTTTGGGGGGTAATGCCAAATTGCCTCAAATGGCATCTGTTTCCACAGCTTTTGAAACTTTAGATGCTTATCTCTGCCTATTGCAAGCCACCAGTGCAATAATCCATGTGAGGAGCTGTTTAGTTTCCCCAATTCCTTTCTATCACTGCTACACATGAGGAGCTGCCACTAAAGCTTCAGCAGTGCAGACACTGGAAACAACTGATGGATTTCAAAAGCAGAGAGATAAAAGCTACTTGTTAAAGTTAATTGATCCTAAAAGGAGGAAGAGGCTTAGATGCGGAGGGGGTATAATAGGTTCTGGACTGGGAGCTGAATATAATGTCAGAATAAAAATCCTGGATGTATGATTAACTCTGGAGTGAGGAGATGTGCAGAATTTTTACATGCAAGCATGTTGAGTTTCAGCTCCAGGAGCCCTGGAGTCTTTCACATAGTCACACTGATCAGTTGATAAAATCAGTGCACAGCAAACACCTACCAGTCCTCCAGACATCTAGACTCTGTGTTGGATATAGTGCTTTACAGAGAGGCCTTCTTCCATGTCACAGTTTTCTGACTTTCTCTGCATTTCTGGGTGAAGAGTACCTGTAGGGGAAGGCCATGAAAGATGTGAACAGGGGCCTGTTGCTTTCTACTGCCCATCTTCAGGCTGTTCTGTGACAGCTTCCCATCTCTGCCCTTAGAGCAAACTAAGGTAACAGATAAAATGGGAGCTTTGCGCATACTGGAGAAATTAAAGAGAGCACCTGCAGCAGGAAGGTGTTCAGTAGACTCCCTTTAACAAGTTCTCATGTGGGCTGGCACTGGCAGCCATGAAAACAGGAATCTAGGTGGAAATTAAAACTCTTACTACACAACCAACAGGGCTACATTTGTAAATATAGACTTTGAAGCTGCTGGCTGGGTATTCAGCTCACCTAGGCCATCAGCTGTTGTCGGTAGAGTGATGCCAAAATACACTGGCTAAGGATCCATCCCTGCTTTAATGTTGCACATGGACCTTTTTCACCAGGAAATCCTGTGTACAAGCTGGTTAACTGCATAGTCCATAGGTAGCAGTCTTGATTTTTATGCATAGGTGCCTTTTTGCACGTGCCAATCTGTAGCCAGCAGGCACAGCAGTTGTGCCGGGAAAGCACAAAGGTAAAAAGTTTGTTTGAAAATTCATCATTATGCCCTCAAGATCTCACTGGTGAAAGCAGAACTCTGACAGGCCACAGACTAGCAGAGTACAGAGCCTCTTCTGCAGCTAAACCTGTCAGGCTGACGGGGCTCACATACGCCGTCTGTACACTATACACTTTCACTCCAAATCCGATTCCTGGTACAGGGCTGCTGATAACCGCTTCTCACCCTGTCAGTTTCCAGAAAGCTGCACTAATCAAATTGGGGCTGATTTTCTCAGCATCACTGTCTCTATCTCCCCTCCCACTCTGCTGCTCTGTCCCCAGGCACTTCCAAGCAAGCGCACTAGCTATGCAGGGTTTGGGTTTTTTTATTCCCGAGAAGAAATGCGGAGTAGATAGGAGATGATTTTTCTTCAGGCCAACAGGATGTAGTAAAATAGCCTGCGATAACTTGATTGATGCCTCACTCGGGGATTCGTATTCTCTGATGTAATTACACTATGTGCTTCATGTGATGAGCAGATTAATCAGTCCATTACGCCAGGGCTGCTTTATCCACAGACAGAGGTAATTGAATGGAGCACTCGGACATTGGCAAGTCACTCCTGCGTAGCACATACACCCACCATGGACAAATGCAGGGGCCAGAGCACTTTTTTGCTAGTTGCTTCTAGGCTGGGGGGATGGGATGACTCTTTTCAGCTTGATTGAGCTAAGCACTGCAGCAGAACAGAGAAACCTCTGCATGTCCCAGCCATTTCTGGGAATATTGTCTAGCCTGCAGTGGATTTGCTTCTTGCCCAGACTGTGGCATCTGCCGTGGAACCCCCAGCTCTGAGTTAGGTTCCCAGTAGAAGACAGTCTCAAAGATTGGGGTCCACAAGTACAGCATGCTGTGTGGGGAGCCTCCTGAGGCAGCTATTGGGACATGCTAATGGTGAGTGTCTTTACGACCCACACCTCTGAGATTTGATGGCCAGCAGGGATTCAAAGCCCTGGGCTCTCTCCTGCAGCCTGACATAGACGCTAGCCTTTGCAGGCCACTGGAAGAAGAAGTGCTGCCCCAACCCTTCAGCTCAGAGTTCAGAGCACATTTGGAAAGCCTGGGTTTGATTCTCTCCTCTGCTTAATTAATTTTCTCCTCTGCTTAAGGGGATTTGACCCACATCTCCAAAGAATATCCTGTAGGCTATTCTGGGGTTGGCAACTACTTTCCACTTCTGCCTAATCTATGCCCTCATGCAAAAAATAATTACATGTTCAGTGGGCCTGAAGAAGAGAGCAAGGGTGAGTATGACACTAAAGTCTATTAATTAGCCTACTTGGGTTACTACTTTCTGCTCCACTGATACTTAGGTATTCACTGGAACAGGGGTTGAAGCCAGGTCTTCTCCTCCCAGGTGAGCACCCTGGCCACTAAACTATGGACACACTCACTCTCACTAGTGACTCTTTAAGTATTTCATGTAAAGTGCAAGCCATGTCAGCCAAAGAGGTTGAGAACCCTGACCTTAGACCATCCCACAGCCTGGGGGTGATGACACTTTCCTTAGAGATGTGCTTCAAATTGCTTTGGACAGAGGAGGGGATTGAAGCTAGGTGCTCCACTTCCCAAGGCAGTGCTCTAAGGGCATGGGGTAATGCAACAAAGGGAATGTCCTCACCATCTCCACTGCTGTTTTGTGTGGCCTGAGCCAGTGGCTGTGCTCTGAGAACACCTACTGGACTGTGCCCCTCAGGCAAGATAGGTGGGTGGTGGTGATGCTGGGAGAGGGGCTCCAGGGGGTGGGGGTGGGGGGGAGGCTGCAGCCACCCCAAGCCCCAGCCCACAGCAGCAGCCTGCCCTCACCCCATGCGCAGATCCAGGGCACATGGCCCCCATGTCCTCCCAGGGTGTGTGCAGCAGTGGGAGCTGCTACCCCCCTCCCCACGTGCTGCCACCCCCTCCCCAGGGCATGCACATGCTCAGCCCCCACCCCCAATAATTTTTTCTCCCTCCACCTATGGGGGGGCGGGGTGGTAATAGATATGCTGGAGGACAGGGCTAGGATTCAGAGTGACCTAGACAAATTGGAGGATTGGGCTGAAAGAAATCTCATGAGGTTCAATAAGGACAAGTGTGAAGTCCTGTGCTTAGGAAAAACAATCCCGTTCACCTCTATAGCCTGGGGACTGACTGGCTAAGCAGCAGCTCTGCAGAAAAGTACTTGGGGGTTACAATGGACAGTAAGCTGGATATGAGTCAACAGTGTGCCTTTGTTGCCAAGAAAGCTAACAGCATACTGGGTTGCATTAGTAGAAGCATTGCCAGCAGATTGAGGGAAGTAATTATACCCCTCTATTCTGTACTGGTGGGGCCATATCTGGAGTACTGTGTCCAGTTTTGGGCCCCTACTATAGAAAGGATGTATCCAGTTTTGCACCCCCCCCCCAATAGAAAGGATGTGGACAAGTTGTAGAGAGCCCAGCAGAGAGCAACTAAAATGGTCTGGGGTCTGGGGGCACATGACTTACGAGGAGAGGTTGAGGGAACTAGGTTTATTTAGTTTGGAGAAGAAAAGACTGAGGGGGGATTTGGTAGCAGGCTTTAACTATCTGAAGAGGATGGATGTGGCAGTGCACCGCCTGTCACTTTAAGGACTGAGGCAGGCAGCCATTTCCAAAGGTTGACCAGGCAGAGTCAGCAGTTAGCATCACCATCCAGCTCCCTTGCAGCATGGAACATCCTAGAGGTAAGGGCAGGCTATGGAGATGGTCTGGAGGCTCCTGGTCCTGGGCATGGCTTGCAACTGCACCCTGCTGGGGATGGGTGGCCTGGTGGGGCTCCCTGTGGCAAGGGAGTCCCTAGGACATGCCAGGCCAGTTACCTCTCGGGTGAAGGGCGAGGAAGGGTGCCTCATAACCCCAGCCACCACATCCTAGTGGGTAATCCAGCAAGGAAGTCAGCAGGACCAGCGCGGGTCCAGAGTGGGGCAAGGTGCCCAGAGTGAATGATGGGAAAGGAGGCTAAAGTTTGGGAACGGGTGTGGAGCCTAGCAAGGGGTGTGGAGTCTAGTGAGGGGAAAGGAGCCCAGAGGTTAGAAGCCCAGAGTGTGTGAGGGGCATGGAGCCTGGCCAGGGACATGGAGCCTAGTGAAGAGGCATGGAGCCCAATATGAATAAGGAGCATGGAGCCCAATGAGAGAGGCCAGCGTTAGGGGCTGGGATGGAGGGGGGCGATCCCCCAGTGCCCAATCGCTGACCAGGGGGAAGGGTGCCTCCCAGCGGCTGGTTGCCAGTCGGGGTGGGGTGGGGTGGGGGGTCCCCCAGCGGCCAATCACCAAGCCAGCAGCAAAACCAGAAGTGCACTTCCAGTTTCACAGCTGGTGCTTCCAGGGGGTGCCCGGCTGATCTCAGGGGGTGCATGTGCAAGCATCTTGACTCTGACCTGGGCATTTGGGACTGAGCTGAGACAGTTCAAGTAGGTCATTAGCCAGCCATGCCACAAGAAGGTCTTGACATGACTGCTACTGTGAGGGAATTTGAACCCCTGAACTTTAAAAATTGGGTGTTATCCCCTCTTCTGTGACTGTATGTCTTAATGTTTTCTTTCTCTGGCAAACGGAGTAACTATCTAGCACAGCCAGTCATGAGGATCTAGCTATTTGACTACACCAGCAAAAACTATGATACAAGTAGTGTTTTCACATTCCCTATTTAGAATGGTGGCTCCTAGTAGCTCCACATTGTTGTTTCCTGGCACTAACCATTGCTATGTCAGAGCCAGGCCCCAAGAGAGTCTGGGATGGTAACACCGAGTGGTGATGTTCGTTGAGGAAGGGGCAGAACAATGCTTGAAGCAATGCTGTTCTCTCCAGCACAGCTCACTGCCCTTCCAGGCCCATGGATGATGTTTGGTGAGCCTGTGCCTTGCTGCAACAGGCTGGCTTGCAAAGAGCCCCCCTTTTCCTTCTGTGTCAGATCCTGGCCCAGTAAATAAGCCCTCTACTTCTGCTAGGTTTATATTCTGGTGGTGTTGCAATCAGATACCCAGACAAAGGCCTTGCTGGATCACAGGGAGCTCTACACAAAACACTTTACTGTGCAGTAGATAAATCCACTGCACAGTAAAGCATCACCATGTAACCTTGCGCAGCAGCTACTGCACAGTAAGTTAGTCTACTGTGCAGTTAGCTAGTACCTGTTAATACAGGTACTAAATTAACTGCACAGTAGTTACTGAGCAGTAGCGCTCATGTTGATGCTGACTGGAAGCAAATATGCTCCTGATCAGTCACAGCAGCAGGGGCCCGGTCCTGGTGCTGCTCAGTGCTCAGCTCCCAGCTCCCCCTGGGACCCAGGAGTCTATCAGCACCAGGATGGGGTCACTGTGTGCCCCACCCTGTCCCAGCCGGGCTGACCAGCACGGGGACTGGGAAACTCTCTGCTCCCCTGCTCAGCCGGGGATTATTGGTCCGCCAGTGGGGCACCTGGCAGCGAGCCCCGGGCTGGATGGGGATTTCCCACTCAGCGGGGGGCTGGCATGGAGCTGTCCTGCCAGGCGCTCACTGCCAGCTGCCCCAGTGGCAAGACAGCTCCCAGCCAGCCCTCTGGGTGGGAATTCCCCACCCAACTGAGGGCTCCCTGGCAGCTGTCCCACCAGCCAGTTGGGGCAGGGGATTGGGAAACATCTGTGGGGGAGGGGACCCTTTCCCACCCCTCTGCCTCCATCAGCTGATTGGGGCATAGGGCTGGAAAACAGCTGCCCTGGAGGCGGGACAGCCCCCTGCTCTCCCAGAGCCCAGGTCTGACCCTAGCACTCACTGTGAGCCCTGGACTAGCACCCCAGAGGAGCCTAGTGCTCCCCCTGGCTACCGTATGGGAGCACAGCAGGGCAAGGCAAATTTGCTCCTGATAGGTGCAGGTGTAGATGAATTCATGGTATTATCCTGTGCAGTAACCTTTCTGCACATTAATTGCACATGTAGACACACCTTCTCCCTTGGCCAGTGAGTCTGGTTGGGCATCAACATGCCCTGTTCAGACTTGATATAAGAGGAGCTTTCTAAATCCCATCATGCGAGGGTGACAGGAAAGAAACTCAGTGGTGAGTGGGTTTATCAGGCATGACAGGCTGCTCTTGCCTTGTGGCAGCATGGGCATGGGCTGGGGCCCAACGGGTCATGTTGCCACTTACAAAGCCTGAACTAGATTTTAACAGTACTGATAGGCCCAAGAGTATCTCCTTTGGCAGTCCATGACTCTAGTGACATCACCCAGGCTCCCAGGCTCAACCATGTCTCTCAGAGGAGAAATACTAGCAAAGGTTAGAGAGAAGCTTCTTCCTCATAGATGGCATCAGCACTCTTTGCTTGGGTTTTGACAGACTGGATAGCCCACTGAAATCCAGGCAGCAGGGGAGCTCAATAGGTATTACAAAACAGGAGGAGTTAGAAGGTTCATTTGGGGCTGTATGCACTCGAGCCACCCACTCGGGCAGAGGCCGTGCAGCAAGCATGGGGCTCTGAGACTGAGTCACCTGAGAGCTTGGCTTGACTCCAACCCTACCTTGAATAGAAAGATGGTCAGTGAGAGCTTTGACTCCCCATTTAGGGCTTTAGAGTCTTCTGCCCCATTACACAAGGGCCATCAATCCTCATGCTTCACAGCATAAGCTGATCTGACCACCAGCTGGTGTCCAGGAGAAATTACTCCCCATGGTGTTGAATTGCATGATATTCCTCTGAAGCATCTGGTGCTGACTGGAGTCAGCATGCTGGCTAAGGTGGGCTGCCCCAGCAGGGAAGTTTCTGTGTTCTTTTTTGGCCACGCATAACAAATCCACCCCTGAAAGCTGAGCCAGGCTGTTCTTGGTCCTGATTATTAGAAGGAAAGCATTGATATGTTCCTGGAGCACAAGAAGCAAAAGGAAGAGTTCCTACACTCTGAATCAAGGCAGTAACAGAGGCAGAAGGGAAGGAGGAGGTGGACAGTGGGTGCTGACAAAAATCGGGATGAAAAATGTTGTGTTACAGAATTGTATTTTTCTTCTGTGTTTCAAATGCCTAAAGAAAACCACAAGCTCATCTGCAGCTGGCGCCTCTGCTGATGCAAAAGAAATAGTGAAGAGGAGATTAAAATTGAACCAGCTTGGAATCTGTGTAATCAGGGAAAATATCTCGGTGATTTGCTATTATAATTTTCAATAACAAACTGCAGGGCTCCTGCTGCACTAATAATAACTGTGTGAATGAGGTGAGGAGAAGAACCTGGCTCGGGGTGTTTTGTGTTTGTGTGTGTGTGTGTATAAAGAGCTTAGAATTTTCCTTGGCTCCTAATTTTAAAGGAGTATTTTTAGCGCATGTTTCAAATAGATTTGCGTAAACACATCTGCTGGAGTTTTTGCTTGGAAATGTCTTTACAACCTTCATTTTTCCTCCCTCTCCTGGGACAAAGGAACATTTCAACCATTTTCTTTTTCAATCAGCTGAGAGGAGAGAGAGAAAATAAAAGGGTAATTTTGCTACCTAAGGCTTCTCTGCCCAAAGTAGCATTTTGCAAATGCTACTAGTATTTCCTAGTGCTATTTCTGCTTATTGCAAGCGGGAGATCTGGAAATGCAAAGGGAACACCTGCTTAGATACAGTCCAATTGCCTTAAATAATTGCATGCCATATTCGCTATTGCTGACCTTAAGCACCTGGAAGCACCTCCCTCTGCAAAGAATACTAAGGAGGAAATTAACATCATGAGGCCCAGAACAAGGCGATTTGCTTTTATATAGTATAAGCAAAGATGTCTGATTCAAGCCCTGTGTGGAAACTGAGCTCTGGGGACCCAACTGCATTAGTTTATCTGCTAAACAGCTAGCCAGCTGCATGGTTGTACTGAGTGCCTGAATAGCAATAAGTGCTAAGACGCATGTGCCAGAAGCCATCATGATGCCAGTTGGTGGCCATCTTTAACCAAATGTGTTGTTCCCCTAAAGTCCCTTCTTTGAGCAGCTTCTGTTGGAACAGCAACGTTCTGCCCATGTGTGCTGGCATAGTTGGGTGGAAGCATATGCAGCAGTGCAGCCATTTTGCCTCACGCTGGGTGTGTCTACACAAGATGCTTTACTACGCAGTAGACTAATCTACTGTGCATCTACACATGCCCATCGTTTACTGTGCAGTATATTAGTCTACTGTGCAGTTGCCTACATTAACTGTGCAGTAACACACATGTAGACAGCTGACTGGGAGCCAACTGCTCCCAGTCAGTCCAGACAGCAGGGGGCAAGGAAACTGTCTATTCCCCCAGGCTGCTGCTTCCCCGCCCCATTCCCCAATAAATAGATCTGCCTATAAGTTCATCACGAGGGCACAGAAGGGAACTGGTGAGGTTTTATTCACCAAGGCGCCCCCGGGGGTTACAAGAAATAATGGCCACAAGCTAGCAGAGAGCAGATTTAGACTAGACATTAGAAAGAACTTCTTCACAGTTCGAGTGGCCAAGGTCTGGAATGGGCTCCCAAGGGAGGTGGTGCTCTCCCCTACCCTGGGGGTCTTCAAGAGGAGGTTAGATAGGCATCTAGCTGGGGTCATCTGAACCCAG
>NW_005842238.1:1277857-1283045 GCF_000455745.1 Alligator sinensis
ACTCTTTCCTACCTATGCAGGGGGTCAGACTCGATGATCTATTGAGGTCCCTTCCGACCCTAGCATCTATGAATCTATAAGATCGGGAAATGGAAAATGTCCCCTCTCCTGGCTGCTGCTTCCCCACACCATGACCTGATCTGCTAACTGTGGCATGGAGCCTGGAAGCAACAGCTGGTGGAGGGGACATTTTCCAAGCCCCATGCCCTGATCCATAGATCAGGGTACAGGGCTGGGAGGTAGGTGCCCTGGAGGTGGAGCAGCTTCCCCAACCCCTGGAGACCAGGGCCTGACTCTGGCACCCCCTGCCAGCCTGGGGCTGGCACCCAGGGGAACTTGGAGCTCCCCCTAGCTGCTGTAGGGGGGACATAGCAGAGCTGGAGCAACCCTGCACTGAACTGTGCCCCCTTTGGAGCAAATTTGCTCCTGACAAGCCCACATGTAGATGCCCTGCAGGGGAAAGTTTACTGCACAGTATTTTACTGTGCAGTAAGTTTACAACGCATTAATAGCACATATAGATATGCCCACTGACTCTCACTTGGGTCTATTATTCTGCCTGCCAGGCTGCACAGGGGTGTGCCCTTGTAAACAGCCCTTCTAGCAATGGCACACATGCTCAGTCCTGCCAGTGACCATGTGTGCCACTTCCTTCTGGTTCTGTTCAAACTCCTATTCAGGTCAGTGAGTCTTGGCTCAGGCCTGCAAGGGCACCTCTTCCACAAGGGGCAAATGTATTCAGAAAGAGTTCGGTCTGGATGGATGCTGAGATGGACAGGTGGATAACAAGGGGCTGCTAGGATTTACACGAATAAGCACATCCTTACTGGTTTCCAGCACTGCAGAGCCAGAACATTTGGGGGCAAGAGGGAGCTGGGTACTTGTGCCTCCAAGGGTCTAACTCCCATACTGCCTCCTGTCTCATGTTATCACTTGTCTTTGTGTATGGTGAATGCACAGCGCTCCCAAATGAGAAGGCAGAGTTGTAGAGTCACTTTGCTAAGCTGCAGATGAGCAGAGAATCTGCCTTAGAAGCCCTGTCTTCCAGAGCAAGTGAAACCTACTGGTGTGAGGGGAGAAAAAGTCTGGCAAGAGAAATGAAACCCCTTTGCCATGATGACCTTACTTCTGTTTGCTCTGAAGAGCTCCCTTGAAAGCATTTAAATCATTCTAGCCTGATACTTTCTTTTAGATTGCAGGGGAGGCAACTCTCTGTTAAGCTGCAATGAACGTAAGGGGGGGAAAACAGACATCAGCCTTGCACAAAGCAGCCTAAAGAGAACAATCACAGAGGGAGGAACCTGTTCTGGGTAATTTATATGTGGGGCCACTGGACAGTGATTGCAACTCTAGCTATTTTGTGCTGTGTTTATGTGTTTGCAATAACCTAATTCCAATGGCTGGAAAGGGAAACTGATTAGACATTTAATCACATTGTGTCCATAAGCTTTTTGCACTTATCTCTGTCCAATAAACACATCATCCAGGGGGAAATGATCAGCAACAGTGTTAGGCAAGTCTTTCTTTGGTGTCATCTTTCCTTGGGAAGAGGGGGGTGGAGGGGAAATCATCAAACACTTGAAAGTGCTGGCTGCTATACCAGATCATTTCTGCTCATGGAACAGAAAAGGTCCCCTAGTCAATTACTAGTCAAGTGGAGTAATATGCATCTCATTATTGGACTCCAGCTCTAGATATACATATACGTATATAAAATGAAATGCACAGAAGTTACTGGGTTTTTTAGGTAGTGATTAGGTGCTGTAATTAAGAAAGCTTTGTGCCTGATTTCTAATCTTTCTCTATTGAAATGTAATTGATTTTCCCCTTGATTTAATCAGCCTTCATTCAGCTACCCACTTCTATCTGGGAAAAACTCAGCTCCCTTTAAAGGGGCAGCAGGCTGCTGTGGGGTTGGGATCTTCTTGTCTGCTCCTCTAGGAGGCTGTATGTTTCCAGCAGATCGTTCCTGGTGTACTTTAACAGGCAGCTGAGGAGGGGCTGCGTGACATTCTTTATTGCCAGAGTGAGGCATCCATCATTGTTTTAATGCCCAGTGAAACACTCAAAACTAATAGGCTCATTATAGATACTTTAACCTTTTTAGTATTCTCCATTCTGATTGGCTGGAGTCCACCACATTTCTTCATTGCAGGTTGTTGAGGTGGTGAGCAGGAGCAGATGGGAATCTGCAACCAATGAAACAATTCGGGGCTGAAAAGGGCAAAGTAGTAAAGTTCCCTCATTAGCTCTCCAGAATACTCTATATCGGGCTTTAAAAATCTATGTGCATAAGACTGGCAAGTGTGACTGGCATCAGTTACACCATCACAGTCTCTGAATTGTGATGTCTTTCTGGGATTGCCTTACTTCAGGGGCATGGAAATCAGTGCTCCTGGGCCCCCAAAGATGCATGCAGAGTTATAAACACTCAGCAGGGCGTTCTGTAATAGTGTTAGATTCATGGGAATCATAGAGCTAATCGCTGGGCCTGGCATAGGGAACTGTACTGCTCTGCATCCCTCTCTGATTCTCTCCCTGATTCAGAAATCCAGATCATAGTTCCTGGAAACAGAAGTCACAGAATCCAGTTGTGCTGCACCTTTGATTGGCAGTTATACTCAATTTCCAAAGAAAATTGTTAGGCAGCTGTGAATCCAGAGTAGCTTCTTAAGCCAAGCTCTCTGCTTTTGCACAGCACAAATTATAACAGGCAGGTATCTGCCTGATATTGGGACATAGCTAAGCACCTAGACATCAATGTGCCCTCTGATCAGTTCCCCCAGGAATCCTCTGCTGCTCAACTGGCCTTCCTCTGCTCTCTGAGGTGAAGTTCTGCTCCTGTGTAGGGGCAAGCAAAAAACTTGTGCATCATAGAAGTGTTTTCTTTAAGTAGTTTGTAGGCCTAGGTTTGGCCCTTTGAGCTGAAAGGAATGTCCTTCTTAGCATCATAGCACCTACTTATGCACTGAATAGGAAGTAATCATGGTGGCTCTTGGCAAAAGTTGACTTCTTATCAGTGGCCAGTGCATTTGCATGTACCCAGTTAGAGGCCAGGCTCTAGCAATTGAGCCCTGTACAATTGAACTGTCACAAGTCTGTTTTGAAAGGAATATTTTGGTCCAGATTGTCTGGGTGAGGCTTTCTGACAGCAAATGACTCGTCAAAGCAATTCTTTCAGTCATCCCTGTCTTTTGCGTGGTGTTGTCAGAATAGGCCAGGTTCAGGAAGGGGTTTTCATGTGGGGCAAGAGGAGCTGGTGAGCTGTTTTTGATACCTCTCAGAGGAAAAGGAAAGCTACCTTTAATAGGAGGCTGAAGGGGTCTAGTGAAAATATCCAGTGGCTGGAAGGTCACCCAGTCAGTATCACCTTGAGCCTGGGAGCTGAGTTACTGTGGTGAGAGAGGATGACGGATGAAATCTTATGACAGGAAACCCCCCTACTTTGGAGAGGAACTTGGTTTAGATCTAGGAACCCAAAGTCTCAGCCCTCATAGGGAGGAAAAAGCAATCACCCTTTGTCACATCAACCCACCAGCAAGACCTATCAGGTCTAATCCCAATGAGCTGTAGTGCTGTAGCACTATTGCCGATTATGTAATTGGGGGAGAGTATTACCGTGCTGCTTAAGAGAGACAGCCCAAGCAAGTGCATTAGGGTGGAGCCTGTTCACATTTGCATTACCCGATATATTTCATGAAATGAGAGTGTGTCATATCACTGCTGCTCTGTCACAATATCCCATGACAGGTGAGCAATGGTAGCTGGCCAGTTAACTCCAGCCCTCACTATATGGCTTAGCTTATAAAGGAGTGAAACATACTCTGCATGCAACTCTGGTTTTCAGTCTAGTTTCACTGAGGTCTGTTCTGATCTATGTGAAGAGACTCAGGGTGCGGAAGGGAAAAGGGTTCCCTCTCCCTTATTCCCAGGTACATGGTGGAGCCCCCAGAAATATGCAGGGGTCTCTTTCAGGTCCATATCTGCACCTCATGCCCTATCTGCTTGTAGAGGTGCTCCAGGAGAACCACTGACGTTAGGACGCTACTGCAGTAAGTGCTGTTCTGTGTGAGAGTGACAGAGCCAGCCAGGGTCCAGTCTACCACTGGGAAGCAAATATGATAAGACAGATGTCCTGAGGTTCCATGCATCCTAAATGAGGGGCAAGAGACTTGCAAGCAGTTTCTCCTCATGCTAGTTCTTTGCCTTTTTGTGTATTGGCTAAAAAAGGAGGTAACATCTTTCCAGACAACAGAGCTGGGGGTGTGAACTAGGTGAATATCAAGCAGAGACTAGGCCTGATTTAATTCACTTGAATTCACTTAACAGTGGGATTTTACACAGACTCAGTTAAACAGGTGCAAACCCCTGTGCAGACTCTCTTAGACTGACTTTAGGGCTAGGGACAGACATTAAAAAAGTCTGAGCCTAAATTTGTTCAATCTTTGCAGGTTAGTCTAACCTGGCTAGGCTAAATCAGTTTTGTAACTGGATAGACATCCCAGAAATGTAGACACATGCCTACAGTGGCTCAGGCTAGAAGCCGGGGTATGCTAGAGCAGCCCTCCCTTCACTTCCACAGGGCTGAGCTGAGAAGGGCATGGCTAGGCCCAGCAGGACACTCTGATTATTCCCCCCCTCCTAGGAAGCCCAGCAGGGGATTTTTATTAGGGGTATGCGAAGCGGGCTGTATTCAATCAGATTTGGATTTGGCCTGATTCAGGGGACAGTGATTCGATTAATTGATTTGGATCACTGTCCTGATTTGATTCAGCTGAATCCAAAAATGAAGATCAATGCTGATTCGGAGAATCAGTGATTTGGCCATAGACACAGCTTTAAATGTTTTTCTACATACCTCGAGGTACCAGGCACGGCTCATGAACACTCAGATGGTGGGGCAGATGGAGCATCCCACAGGAGCGCGGTGGGGAGGCTGCATGCTCCATGGCAGAACCTCCCTGTGTTCCCCTGGCTCATCAATTGGCCGTGGGGGGACCCCAAGTGTCCCCCCCAGGCCCAGGAGGCACCAGTCACCAAGCTGCAGGTGGAGGGGGGGCCCCCCGCATGCTCCAGAGTGGACCCAGAAGTGGACCAGAAGTGCTTCTGATCCACTTCCAGGTCCAATGCCAAGCGCACTGGGGACCCCCCTGGACTCCTGTGGGATGCTCCATCTGCCCCACCATCT
>NW_005842238.1:1283379-1292006 GCF_000455745.1 Alligator sinensis
TTCCGAGGAAGGCTATTAAGCTACCTGTTGATTAGCTCCAAAAAGCCTGTCTGCCTGTCATCTCCCACAGCACAGACTGTAACCAGCATGTAGTTTGCTAGCTAATGCTGAGGTGTTTTCATAAGGCAGAGGGGAGTGGGAAATAATCCCTGTTTAGCAGGGAGAAGCCAGGCAGACGCTCTTTTCCTGCAAGTATATGCAGGAGCTCTGGCCAGGGAGCAGAGGGGAGGGGCCAGCTGTGCTGTGGAACAGAGAGCCCTGCCAAGCCCAGAGAGCATTCCAGGATGCTGGAGGAATCTGGTTTATCTTAAACCAGCAAGCGGTCTGGGACAGACAATAAACCGGTTTGACCCAAATCAGTTAAATCTGGTACTACATTCATTCAGGTTTATCTCAAACCGGTTTCAGCCATTTTCAAACTGGTTGATGTGCACTGAGCATCTGTTCTGTTACAGGTTTGAACCAGTTTCTGATCACTTAAATCGGTTTATGCGTAATGTCTGTCCCTAGCCTAGATGTTGGTTATAAAGAATCCACATAGGTTTTTACACTGGTCTTAACTAGACAGGCGTTTACATTCATCTAAAGAGCTGTGGCTTCCAATGCAAACAAAGCCTTTGCAAATAGGTGCAAACAGCCTCAGCTCCTGCTCTCTCTAGGAAGTCCAGGCCCAGTGATAGCAATTCTGAATGCTGCACAACATATTGTGGGGATAGCTGAGTGTAATGTAAGTGCTGCAGTGTCAGCTTCTGCCTAACCTCCCCAAGAGCCTGTGATTGATTTAGCTCCATCCTGGGTAAGCTGTGATGTCCATTCAAATAAAGGGGTTGTCAAAGTGTCGCATGGAAGTTTGGGGAGGTATTTGGCAGTATCGGGCAGGCCTTGCCTCTCTGCAGAGGAAACAAAGTGGCCTTTGCTGCATTGTTAGCACAGCAGCAGCACTACTGAGAGTGGTAATGCCTCAGTGCTGTGTGGCAGTTTTCGATCTGTGTTCGCATAAGGATTCACAGTGCCATGTCCCAGCTTCCTCCTTGGGATAAGGTAGAGAAGACTATGTCAGGTTATGGCCAAAGGTATCGGGCTACATAAGGCTGCTTGGTCTCCAGTTCTGAAAACCCATCAGGGAGCTGATGTGGGCCAAGCAGAAGGTGGGGAAGGAGGGCATCAGGGAGGCACCCTAATAAAGATAAAGTCCTTCAATAAACCCACAATCCCAGGGTAATGGGTTTGACTTTTAAAAGGTAGATAAAAATTCCAGTGAGGAGAGTGTACAGCATCAGGTGTTCAATCACAATCAATGTACGGCCATCTCATGCAGGAGGCGACAGTCTCCTTGCTTATGCTGGCACTTGGGAGCAGCCTCTTAGATGTAACTACATGCAGCGTCGCTTCCCCACCCCCAGTGTTACATTATAGGTGCCACAGCTCCTCTGGCACCCCAGGGATAACATCAGTTACTCTAGGCATGTAGTCATCCTTGGGGCAGAGCTTGGGAAATGTCTTCTAACAACATGAGGTGTTTGTAATTAGGTGATGGTATGAAGAGGTTTGCCTGTTAAACCTGACTGCCTCCTGTTACTGGCAGGATGGAGAAACTAAAAGTGCGTTTTAAGGAAGCACTTTCCAAAGGAGAGTCTGTAATGAACCAAAGCGGATCCTTCCAATACATAGAGCAGTGATGCTCAACCTTTTGGCCCCACAGGATAGGGCTGTGAGCCAGATTGGGCCCACATGCCAGGATCTGGACCACACCACCCCTGCCCAACCCTGTGTGCTGGGATTAGGGACTGGGAACCCATGTTGCCCCTCCCCAGCCCTGTGTGTCATAATTAAGGCCCTGGGTCCCTGCACTGTCTCCACCTGGCCCTGCATACCAGGAGTGGGCCTTGTGCCACCCTATGCACCAGATCTCACATGCAGGGCAGCAGTCTGTGGGGCTCTCAATGGACCCAGCGGAAGCTCTGTGGGCCAGACGACAAGGCTCTGGGGGTTGGATATGGGATTCAGCACTCCTGGCATAGAGCCACAAACTGGATGTTTTGTGTCGCCATACTATCCTGATGAAATCAGTGCCTCAGTGTCTGCAGGTTACTCTTGTGCCAATGTGCTAACCGAGATCTATGGGCCTGTCATCTCTATATAATGAGCACTGAATCCATTTCTGAACAAAGCTTGATTGATAGCTTCTGTTTGTGCATCAGAGACGAATATGTAATGGAAATGGAGAAACTTCTACCCCAAGCATGCACAGTACTTTTTGGGATCCAGCTAACCCTCTGTATTTCCTGGTGCTACTGCTGCATTCAAACTGGGCTTAGGTCCTGGTCGTACTGCTTCTTGAGTGTGCAAAGGCTGGGATTGTAGCAGAGAGGAGGAAGGGTGAGTAGGTGAGTTTACTTATCCAACCAGAGAAGGGCATTTGGGTATCATGGTGATAAGTTTGTTGTGAGATCCAAGGCAGGCAAGCAACCAGAGGTCATGAGGTATCTGTGTGTGCTCTATTGTATATGCAGAAGACTAGAGCCCCAAATGGAAAAAGCAGTCTGGTCCTGCATGGTGCTGAGTACCCTCAATCCCCAGTGAAGGTAAGTAGAGTCGAAAGAAACCAAGGGTGCTTTAAAGCCAACAATGTCCCCCCCTTGATTGGACAAACCCCAAATCACCAATCACAACATGAGGTGTGTGTGTAAGCACCATTGTAGAGACAGCTTAGATCACTGTGCTGTAGATGTACAGTGGATAGATGAGTCTGCCTGTCCATGCCACACCCAGCACTAGAAGGCAAAGATCACTATGCCACCAAGGGGCAGAGTTTTCCCCTGAAGTTATACTCAAACTTTAGTTAGTCTGGTGTTAGTCTGCTGACAGTGAAGAACATTTCCTGAGGCCAGTCCTGGGGGCAAAACACTCACGCGGCCTTGGGAGGTGAGATCTACAGCCAGATTGGTTGGCAGTCTGCTGTGGAACCATGGGCACCTCTTGGGCCTCTTCTTCTCCTCCCAACTTTAGATCATCTTGCCCACTTGGACTATAAACTCTCTAGGGAAGGGGGCTACTTAATATGCACCTGCACAGTGCCTGGCACAGTGGGACTCTGTTTTTTGTTGGAGACGTGCAGTACAAGCAATTTGCCTTCTAAACCTCTTTACCAAGAAGAAAAGTCAGTCAAAGAGAACCTTGTTCAGCTGCACAGTAGCAAACATCCAAGCAAAGCCTTGACTATAATACAGGAAAATGTTTTATGAGCCAAACAAAACAATCCTGGATTACTGGGCACTGTGAGGCACAAATACTTTGTCACCTTCCCCTGCATGGAGTGATCCAAGCTCTTCTACTTGCAGTGGTGAGAAGACCCAAGTCAATTGCCTCTACTTATTTCTCCTTTTCCCTAGAAAGGGTTTATGACTATGACCATGTCTCTGATATTTGGCTTTGTAGTGTTTTCTCCTTTATTTTGTTGGAGAGAAGAGGGAGGAAAGTTTGTGATAATCCTTTCCTTTAAGACTAGAGTAATCTTTCATATTAAATTGCAAACGCTTTTCCATCAGACATGAAAGACTAAAAAACCACAAAAAATATTCAATTGACGTCTCCAGAGCTTAATCCAAAGGGATTACCAGCCGGTTTAGAGCTTTAGAGGATATGCAGTATTCATCGGAAGGGGACATTTGGTTGAAATTAAGCCAGCCTTTGATGGGATTGGAGAATAATTATTTCTATCAATAATTACTCCCAAACCCAGAGGAAATTCATTGCTTGTTCCAGGATAGTAGTCCTTGGTTGCCTCAAGGCCAAGTATAAATTAACCCTGGAAATTAAAAAAATCCTATTAGCCTAAACAGGAGTTTCGGTATTTAGACTCCCACTCCCTATAATCTGAGAAAAGAAGCTCCAGGACAACTTGAAGTACAACAGCTGAGCTACGTACCGTACTCATGGATCATGGCAGCTGGAGAACCTGGTGTGCTGACAGTGCATTAAAGAACAGCTCCTGCCCTATGAAGGGACCTTGTGTGCCTCAGTACCACTCTCTTAGCTCCCACAGTCTATCATACAAGTGGACTCTGCCTGATGTATGTTTGGGAACATGCAAAAAAGAGTAAATTCTCCTCTATTATGTCTTGCCTTTACTGCTCCATCCAGAAGTTTGTTCCATATGTCTCTACTTTGGGGAAATTTTTAATTGATCCTGAAAACTGAACCCCAAAAGTCATCTTGTCTTAAAAGGGGGTCACCAAAAGAGTCACAAGCTAATTAGTTTGAGCAAGGAAAGCAATTATCCATGTATCTTCCCACTAGGTTAAAAATAATGCAAACTCTGGATGGAGACCAACAGCTTTATTACAAATAAATTACCATTAATAGGTCTTGAAGTCAGAAGGGACCTAGATCATGTGACCTGTTCCCTGCAGGAGGTCAGATGAGTTTCACCCATTCAACCCTGTGCTGAACTTGGTAACTTGACTTGACTAAAGATTAACTTGCACTTGGTAAAAGCATAGCTTCCAGAAGCATTCAGGCTTGATTTGAAGATATCAAGAGAGAAAATCCCTCTTCCCTTGGTAGTTTGTTCCAGTGGTTAGCCAGGAAAAATACTGGTGCTTTCTTCCCTCAGCCATTAGCTCTTGTTATAGTACCTCTGCTAGATCAAAGAGCTCCCTAGTACACAGTATTTTCTCCCCACTGAGTTTCTTATGGAGAGTAATCAAATCACCTCTTGGTGTTTGTCATATACCAGCCATAAAGTAGCACTACATGTGCTGCATGTCACAGAGGTAGGGTGATGTGCACATATCATCCAGCTTGTGTCCTTTTTCTGTAAAGGCTGTTCTCCCCCCACCCCCCCCAAAGGCCCACTCCGGGAAATCATGGGGCTTAATCCAGGTTCTTCTCCTCCCAATGTCAGTTTGTGCCCGCTGCTCAGGACCTCCTTCCCAGGACAGGGGAATTCTAGGGGCCAGGCCTGGTGCTAGGGACCCCAAATCAAGATGAGACTTGTAAGCCAAGTTACTCCATATCCATCAACTACAAATACTTGCACCTTCCTCTGGAATTCGTCTTCTGGCCTCAGCTGAACTAGATGGTCCACAGGCTTGATCCAGTGAGCAGTTCCTGTGGTGCCAGCTGATGTTACCTGTTTAACACCAGCTCTTCTTTGGAGTCTCATCCCTACTCTGCTTACAAACTAGCTAGCTTGTAGGGCTGGATGGAGATTGGTTGGCATGTTCCAGGTGCAATTTAAAAAATAATGTTTTCTGTAATTCTCCCAAGAAAACTCTTTTTCATCAAAATGAAACGTCTCTCTTTTTTGGTTTAAATTGAAATCCAAATTTTAAAAAGTGAGGTTTTCTTTCTCCTTTTTCCTTCCTATGAGAAAAAGAAGAACCAAAAAAATAAAAGAGAGAAGCGTTCCTATTGAATCAAAATTTTTTTTTTCATTTTCTTTCATTAGAGGTTTGAAAATTTAGACAATACAAGCATTTATTCATTTGAAAAGACAGTTAGTACTGGGGGAAAAAACAGGCAGCTGTAGTGGAAGGGAGGGCCATCCCACCATAGGATGCACATTTTGGGGGCCTAATCCTCAAGATGCCAAGAATCAGTTCCCAGCAGCTGGCCATATTACTGCTTAACCCTACTGCTGCCCCATCCCTCTCCCCCTTCCCACTTTCTCCTTCTTGGTCTCCTGGGGTGTTTTAACACATGCTTCAGCAGGGGTTGGGGGTGCTTTAATTAGAGTGGATCCAAGAGTCGCTTTAATTAAAACACGCACAGCACCTCATGTATAGGTGTCCCTGTGCTTCAAAATGGCAGCAGGGGCACTTTAACTAAAGCTCGTCAAACAAGCTGATTGAGTTCCATCAGAAATTCAACAGTCATCATCCCTCCATCCGACTTTCTTTAGAATACTCCAGCACCGACATCCCCTTTTTAGATAATGATCAGGATCCAGAAGGGTAAAATATAGACCACAGTATACAAGAAACCCACAGACCAACATACATATCTGCACAGAACCAGCAATCACCCTAAACACACCAAAAAGCCCTCAGATACCACCACATCTGTACTGAAGAGAACACCCGGGATCGCCACCTCACCAATCTTAAAAAGGCTTTCACCCAGCAAGGACACTCCTCCAGAGAGGTAGATCGCACGTTTGAAAGAGCCACCTGGATACCACGTGAAGAACTGCTGCAGTACAGAAGAAAAACACCCACAAATCGCACACCGCTGGTTATGACCTATCACCCCTCCCTTGAACCTGTACGGAAAATCCTCAAAAAATTGCAACCCATATTAGAAAGAGACGCTATTCTTAAAAAGATCTTCCCAGAGCCACCCATCCTAGCCTTCAGACAAGCACCGAACCTCGCCAACCTCATCACCAGAAGCAAACTTTCTCAAGCCCAGAACACACCAAAAGGATCCAGACCGTGCCATGACAAGAAATGCAAAACCTGCCCCCACATCTCCACCACCCCCACTATTACTACACCCCACAACAGAGCCATCAGCATCCCAGGATCTTACAGCTGCACCTCCAGGAATGTAGTATACCTCATCCAATGCACCAAATGCCCTGATGGAAGATATGTAGGAGAGACCAGACAACAACTGCGCACCAGAATGAATGCACACACACAGCACTTTCCAGAGACGAGCCTGTGAGCTCCATTTCATCAACCTGCTGGATACTAGAGATCAGGGACTAAACATAGACATTGGATTTTTGATACATTATAATCTGCCTGGCAACTGACTCCCCAGCCCAGCCCAGCCCAGCCCCTGGCTTCTTTACTTTTCATTCCATCTGGGAAGAGCACACACCAACTGCTGAAACTTCCTTAGCCTGACGAAGGGTTTTTGAACCCGAAAGCTTGCTTAATAACTATTCTCCAACCATTTGGGTTGGTCTAATAAAAGATATCAAATTCACCCAAGGAACCTTGTCTACCTATGTCCTTAAACCAACACGGCTGCAACCTAAACCCCTGCAAGCTTTAGTTAAAGCACTCCCACCACCATTTTCAAGTACAGAGACACTGATACATGAGATGCAGAGGCTGCTGAAGCATGCTAATTAGCACGCTCCAGCAGACTTGATTAATCGATTCTGCTCTGACACACTGTAATTATAGCACATCAGAGCAGCCTCCTTGCACATCTACAGGCACCTGCTGTGGATGGTGTTACTTTCAGTCACCTTTTCCGCTCCTTGTTGAGACATCCCACAGGCCTGACCAGCATGCTGCCAACAGTGACCCAATTTGTGTTACCAAGTGTGTTACAACACCATGTGCTGCAGCTGCCATTGACAGCTGAATGGCATTGACACTGTTCTGCCCTCCCCTTTCTCCCTGCCTGGAACTGGGAGATCAGGTATCCACTGAAACCACACGTGGGTTATGCACACAGGCCTGGGATCAGGCTGCTGGATACAGGCCGCCTGGCAGTGCAGGTGCAACTGATACATACAGCCTCTACAAATAAAGAGCTACAGTACTTATTGGCTTTTCAAGCCCATCATAAATTACCCAGCTAGGAGCTGGGATAGCACCAGCCTTTCAGCCTCCTCCCTCTTTCTTGATGGAGGAATTGATTTGATTTAGAGGCCTCATCCTCCCAGTTTTCAAAACCAACTCTCTACTGAGGACAATAGGTCACAGTGACCTATTGTCACTGGCCTGGCCACAACAGTGGCCAAACATTCACAAAACAGGGTTTGTGCATCCAAAAATCATTATAAATTGGCTTACAAATAACACACACACACACACACACACACACACACACACACACAGAGTAAGCCTGGAGTTGTTTTTACTTTGCCTTCTGTTTCCGTGAGCCTCAAGAAAGGCCTTAGCTCAGCAGTTGGCAACTTTTTGGAGCCACATGCTGAACAACTTGGCTCCAGATTGAGGCGGGCCACTGTTCCAACCAGGCCACTGTTGTCACAGTTTTTCCTGCCACTGCTTATTCCCACCCCCCTAGCTGTGGAACAGGCACAGCTCCCAGCTACTCAGCCCTGGTACAGATGCAAGCAAAGCACCCCACTGTTGGAAAGCTGCCAAGCCCCGCTGGATCCACAGGCCAGATCCAGTTGCATAGAAAGATCAGGGCTGCCTGTTGCCATCTCCTCCCCTAGATCATGTTTTCCAGCTTTTCTCAACACTTGTGATGGCAGAGAACTTAACTTCTACCATGAAAACTGAGTTCTTACTGTATTGCATGCCCGCAGGAGCTGGGGTTTAAAAGAAAAACATCATAGGACTCATCAAAAAATCACAAGACTTGGCAGTACTGTCTGGAGAAGTCAAACCTCCCCACCCCCTCCCAGTTTCCTCAGCAGGTTCTGGAGGTAAATGAAGTGCTGGGCTTAACTATCGTATGTCTGCCCTCACCTCTCTCGCACAGCCTGGACTCTCATTCCACCCCCATCCAGCCCTCTGAACTACGGGATTGCCTTTCCGCTGAAGGGGAATGCTCCGCAGATCAGACTTGGGTGGGAACAGCAGTTTCCCAAGTGCAGACCTTGACCTCCTTTTTCCATCCTTCACATTTGCACAGTTAGGAATTTTACCTATAAGTGGGTTAGCTTCTGGGAGATTAAGAGAAAAGCGGTT
>NW_005842238.1:1292037-1328026 GCF_000455745.1 Alligator sinensis
ATGAGTTGTTCAGTGAATTCACTGGAATTGCCTGACTGAATAAAGAGGATCACTTTCAAGCACCTTGGGCCCAGCGTGAGTCCTAAACAACACAGTATTTACTATACATTCCTGTAATAGGAGCAGGGGACACACAGGGGCACAGTTGACTTGGCAGTATTGGACAGTCATTCTCCAGTCCATTGCCCATGCACATATGCCATCATCTTCCTTGTAAATCTCCATGTCAGGGCTATCTAACTCAGCCAATGCAAATCTTCCAGCTACCGGCCCTTGTGGAATACAGGGACACGGCAGAGGCCGATGCAGTGGCAGAGTGGCTCCATTACCCCTTCACAACCTGAGGGAAAGGTTCTTTTTCTTCACCTCCTCTTCAGCAAAAAGGGTGTGGGGCTGGAGCTAATGATAAAGATTTCTGGGTCTCAAAAGTTCAGCTGTATGCGTTCAATAGGATACCATTTGAAGGCTTGCTGCAAAGCCCATGGAAGGCAAGGAGAATCTTTTAACGGAAAGCAATAGCTTTTGAGGATCAGGACCAAAGTACTCTATTATAGGAGATTTGTATGTCAAAGAGTTTGGGGATTCTTGCTCTATGATCCAATCAGCCTAGAGTAGCTGATTGTGGCCAAAGACACCTTCAGTGTTACTCCCAACCAGGCATCCTAGTCATTTGTATTTCATAGCCAGACTGCACTGAAGATTTTGACCACGTGTGTGCATAAGAACCTGGTCACCAGCCTGGTCAGTGCTCTCATTTTGGGTCAGTTTCCCTACAGTCAAGTCTCATGCATCCAGATCAAGCGGAAAAGTTTATAAGCTTTTATTTATCTAAATAATGCTATAGGTCATACAAATACAGCCATGGTTATGGCAACCCTGTCAGGTGTGGTTTATAGCTTTCTGTTAATCTTTTTGCTCCTTGAAATACCCCATGGGCCTGAAAACCCATTTTCTTTTCTTTGGTGTGTTTAATTTGGCAAAAGCAAAACTCCTCCTTCTCCCCCTCTCCAAGCCCTGGTGTTTCTTATGAACTTTAAGCCAATGTGGTTCCCTGCCTTTCACTGTGGTTTCCTGTTTGTCTGTGCACCATCTCTGTCATTAACAGTACAGAGCTGTGAATGGTGGGGCCTGCTTGCTTCCACCAGTGCAGTCCAATGGCAAACAGTCTGTCTAGAATAGATGTGCATTTCCTCGAGCCCCCCTTCACGAGTACATTTGGATGGCATACCCCAGGGAGATGGGGCAGGGTTGGGCAGGGAAGAAACCGAGCCAAGTGCAGGGTGGAGGTACTGATTCGCCAGTTCTTTCAAGCTGACTTCCCTTCTTGGGTCTCCAAGGAAGGAATGTTCCCCTAGGTTCCACTATTTCAGCAGACACAGGACATGTAAAAGGCCTCCCCTTTGGCTCCTCTGGGGGGTCAATTAGACAATTATGGTGGGTTCATGAGGCTTGTGGGACAATGTCATAGAGCTCCTCTATATGTTACTTAGAGCCACTGAGTTTCACGTGGTTTCCATCCAAACTCATACAGCATTCATAGTTTCCTTGAAGTGAAGCTGCATTGTACAGAGTTACAAATTTCCCTAAGCTTTTTGGTCTTTGACAAAACACAAAAAACTAGCTGATTTTAACTTGATTTAGCCCCTGTTTCAAATGGACTCTGCTGCTGCTGTAGACTCTACCCAACAGCAAAGTTTCTGTCTTACCTAAATGTTGAGAATTGGGAAGAGTTTAAAATACATTGGTGGCCAGAGATTAGGTTTTGGTTTTGTGTCTAGAATGCAAAAGATTTTTCAACTAGTTTGTGATAACTTTAAAAACATGTACTTTTTTGGCCTAGAGCTACAGCAGTTGACTGCATGTCCATTAGGATGGGCTGTGTAGAAGCAAGTCTGAATAGAGTTGAGATGCTTAGTTTGTGGCAGCAATGGTAAGGTAGCTTGAGCTCAGCCCTCTTTCTTGAGTGCCCTCCACACTTCCATTGCTCGTGTGCAAGTATGTCATTAAAATGGCTGCCATGTTCTGATTTCAGTCCTATTCCCAATTAGGTCAAAATAAATCCAGGAGCATATAGACAGGCTGCAAATCAAAGTCCTCTGGCAGTTAGGAAAACAAAGATAAGGCACAAGTGAGGAAAGGTGGGAAGGGAAAGTTATGACCTGCATTCAGTTATGGTTATGTCAGGTGTAAATTGTGAGCTCCAAATTGCTGACAGGCCCCGTGAACTGTCTGACCATATCTTGTCTGATTCTGTGATGCAAAGAGTTCATTAGGGGGCTGAAAGGAGGGAGCTGTTTATACTGATGCAGCAGAATATTTGCTCTTTCTTCTGCTTTTTTTCCTTAGCTAGGAGAAATGTGACAAGCCACATTCCCTTCTGTAACACCTGATGACCAAGTGGCAGCCACCGTGCTTGATTAAACTGGCATTAGAGATGCGGAACTGTCCAAGAAGAAGGTGGCCGCAGATGGACTTTGGTCATCTACTTGCCCTTGATTTCTACTGGCACCATGCTGCCCAAGGCAGCTGCCTTCCTGAGTCTAGAAGAACAATTGTCCTTTGGCTGACAGCAAAGAACAATGCATTCGTTTATAATAGGTTAACTTGCATACAAACATGCCTGAGGCCAAACTTTTCCATGTGTAACTTGGTTACACACAGGAGAATGTCCTCTTGTCTCAGTACAAAATCTCAGCCCCAGAACCATCTTATTAAATGATCAGAATTCTCTCAAACTGATCAGGTACTGGCCTGAAAGCCCCACAGCTGAACTCTTCTAATTATTATTGAATGGGGCAGTGTGAGGCAATGGCAGAGCAAGCTTTCCCACACTGGCTCATCTCCAGTTGGAGAGATCATCTTTGCTTTCGGGAACCTTTCTGCTGATAGTCAGCTGGTCAGTGCCAATTACAATGATAGGTTTTGAGTAATATGTTCCTTATTGTCATGTATGTTGACACTCAAAATCAGCCTCTGAAGCAGCAGGTTTGGTCTTGGAAAGGCAGATATGCATAAAAGACAAAATCAAAGGGCACCTGTCTTATTGGTTGCATTTAGTATAGTTGTTGTATTGATCTCAACCAACTCCCCACCTTCCCCTCGCTCAGGAGCTCCAGCCATTCTACTATACCATTGAGTCAAAGCCACTTGAAAGCTTCTGGTTCAAGTCTGCCTGCTAACCCCACAAAACCAGAAGCCAGGAGAGGAGGAGGTCTCCAGGCAGGAGGGTTTTCTTCCTTCCAGATTTAACCATAGCTTTTGGATTAAATGAAGTCAGGGCAGGCATTTAAACCAAAAACAATCCACTGCTGGACCGTCCCAGTCAGGGCATTCTCTCTCCTGCTGGAACTGACCTAGGTCTGGTCCCTCTTCCTTTGTGGGGCCTGTTTGTACCATTAAACTGTGCTTTTCACATTGCTGCTCTCAGAAAAGACCTCTGGGTAAAGACAAAAGTTGTGCCAGCCAAGCTACTCTCTAGCACTGCCAAAGGTGCTAGTCTCAGAAGTAGGAAAACTATTCATCTTGTGCCCTGGGGGGAGAAGTTGAGGAGGAGGCACTGCCAAGAAGAAAAACAACAGCTGCACTCAGCAAATGGAAGCAGCATATTGTGGCTGGTCTACAGTAGGGCAGTTTGGCTAGTACAGTCTGAAGCCAGTGGACATTGGCGTGAAAGTCAGCAGCCCATTGACTGGGGTGAACCCAAAGACCTCTGTGTAGCCTTAGAGCTACGGCATTGGAGAATCATTGGCCTTTTCTTTTCCTTTTTCTTTCCTTCATACCTTACCTGTTAAATGAGCTGTCATCAGCTGCAGCCTCCCGCCTTGGCTTCTAAATGCTTGTGGCCCCTCTTATGTGAAGCTAGATTGAAGTGTGCCTATGTTACATCAGAGCCAGGCTTCAAACCAGGGTCGTCTTGAGTCTAGTTTGAAGTGTGAATGTTTCCCGTGACACCAAAGAGAATGGGAAAATAGTTCTCTTTGCTGAAGAATCCCCTTGTTGCTTTTATTGGATGAAGTGGTTCCTGCTTCCTTCTGTGCGCTGTTGCGAGGCACTGCTTTGTGGCGTCCCACCACGTTCTCTTCTTAAGCTTCTATTATGTTGTTGGCTTTCTGAATAGTCTGAGCTCCAGAGCTGTATTGCAAAGAAAAATGTTCAAAACAATAATTTGCCCAGAGCCTGCTGAGCCTCTTTTCTACAATGTTGTTTGTGTCACCTCTCTGACAGAGCACAGGTCTTATATACGGTATTATATTCTGTCCTGAGCCAGCAGTCCTGCAGTTAGTCTTAAACTTGGGCTTAGAAGTCAGAGGTCAGTCAATTCACGTCTCTTCCTGTGAGACTTTAGGCAAGTCATTGCTTCTGGTTGGGTCTCAGCTACTGCCTGTAGAAGGAAAGCCGCCCCCTCCCTCCCCACCATCATATCTTGGTGAGATTGTAAGCTCTCTGGTTCTCTATTCATTTGTATCTTGCCTAGCACAATGCTTGCAGATGGGGCCTTGAAGCACTGCTATGACAGAAATAATGATCATGGTAATAATTCAAAGAATGTGACCACCAGAAAGGATGATCCTGCATTGTTTTGTATCTCTGATCTGTTGCCCCAGCAGCGAGACAACAAACTGCCTGTCGTACCCAACAGAGGACAGACGCTCGGAAAAGCCAAGTGGAAACCTTGCTCAGGAGGCCTCCAAAACCAATGGCTGTGTGAAAGGAAAGGACCGCAAAGAGAATACTCACCACAGATCACGCAGGTAAAGTCCCAGCACCTGATGTCCTTTCTCAAAGCAGTTGGAAATACAAGGGGACGGTTTGTGTGAGAGCGGGTATGCAAAGCTATCTTCCTAATGTTCCCATCCATCCCTGCAGGGAGTCTCATATTTTGCAGTCTTCATTCAGTTGTACATGGGAGTCTAAGGGACTTGTCTTCGGGGGCATTCAGGGAAGTTAATCCAAATTACCTGAAAGTATAAATTTAAAATTGATTAATTAAACTTCATTAAATCCCTGTGTGGACACTCATTCAGAACTAAGCCCATTTTAATTCTTGTAAGTGTGTCCACACAGGGATTTCATAGGGTTTAATTAGTCCATTTTTCAAGTTTAATTTAGATTAATTTATCTGGCTGAGCTTCCCCCTTGGCATCCACCCTGGGCCACTAGCCCACTGTGGTCATGATGGCTTCATACCTGCTTTTAAGTGGGTGATTTTATTAACTTAGCCCCATTTCAGTATGGAGGGCACTTCATTCTCCTGCTTGTAGCAATGGCATCTTCCGCTGAACTCCTAGCATCACCGCAGTCCCCACATACTGTGAATTCCCTGGGCTGAGTTTGCAAGTGTCTGCCTGAGATGGGTACTTAAGTAAATGGTATCCAATCTGTTGTTTGTGAGCATGACCTGGCTGGTCACCATTGCAAACTGGTTTGAACACAGCATCCCAATGCCCCATGTTGGGTGGTGGTGATGGTAGTTTAGAATTGCCATAACAGAAGAGGTTCCCTTCCACCCTCCCCTCAATCACAGCCCAACAATGCAGGGCTTGTGATGGTAAAGGGGCAATTTATTACCGATTCATCTTTAGCCTCTGGAGGCTTGAACAGAGGAAAATGAATCAAAAGTTTCTAAATGAAGTGCCTAGACTTTCTGAACCCTGCCTGTTAAATTATCTCCAGGATTAAAGCCTATCTGGTTGGTTAAAGCTAGAAGAGAAAGAAAACACATTTCATATCTTTAGATTTCAGGCGAACCAGTACAATAATCTAAAGTGTATTTTTAATTAGACTTTGATTACAATCGAAGGGAAACAATTAAAGCCCAACCAGCTCAGGGAGAAAGTTTCTGCATTAAAGACAAAAGAAGTTATCAGCAGAAACTGAGAGAGGCTCTGCATGAATCTGCTGGCAGGGCTGGAGGTTAAATGCTTGTTCTCCTGTTGTCCTATGGCTGTGAGGGGCGAGGTGCCTGAGCTGAAGGTCATCTGAATAAGCTGTCAGAAAGCAGCAAAAAGGGCCAAGGACTGCATAGCCATGTTTTCAGAGGTACTGAGTGTCCACAGCACCTACTGAAGTAAATCAGTATTTAAAGTATCAGTAAAGCATACTTGGAAAGGCAGAGAAGTCAAGAGGATGGATGGTCTGTTGGGTGAGACAAGTGGGAATCCAAGTGATTGGGACTCAATTCCATGGCCTGCTACAGACCTTTAGGTGATCTCTGACAGTCTCTCCATCTCATCCTGCTTTTTGTGAAGTGGGAATAGAAACATTTCTCCTCTATGTAGTCTCTGGGCACAGAGAGAAGTGACAATTTTCATCTGATCTTGCCACAGAGAGTTGTCTATAGCTGTGACCAAACACAAGTGCACAGCTGCAGATAGCTTCAAAAGTGGCTGATCAGGTGAAAATCTGAACCCTTATTGCATGATGGTTCAGATGAAGATGTTTCAAAACAGTGACTTCTGTAACTTGTGTCTGTGCTGACTCCCAGCTTGTTGCTCTTTTCAGAATGGGAGGGGAAAAAGGAAGCAGAGAGAGTTTGGTTTGGGTTTTTTTCAGCCCCTGCTGGATGGTGGGGCAGGTGTATTGCCCCCTTCCCTTCCCCCCCCCCCCGAGGTAGAGGGGCTCCAATTCACTCACCCCACTCTCCAGTGCCTGCTGGGAAACACTAGAACGAGCTCCCCTCTGCTCCCTTTCACCCCTATTCTGAAAATAGCCGTGCCCTGCCCCCACGATGCTACAGAGGGAGAGACAAGAAGCCCTAGAAGAGGTTATTACAGAAAGTCTTGCCACAAAGTAAGTTGTTGCTTGTCTCCTGGCAGGCAGGGGTTGCCTTGTGCCCTGAATCAAAAGAGGATTTCTTTCCATTGAAAAGCAATTGGAACTTTACAATAAACCTCACAGGAGGAAGACCATGGTACTAGGCTCAGTACAGCAGAACCAGATTAAATTCTTTGGCTTGGGTTCAGCATGGTTATTACAGATATGGCACAGGGTTCAGCTGTAAGGGTGGTGGCTGTTTTACAGTCCTGCAGCTTTCCATTTCAAAGGAGCTGCCTATTGGCAGGGGTGGCAGCTGGTTTGGGAGGCAGAGCAAACACAGCATGTTGGAACAACCTCCCATGAGCTGCCTGGAAAGCTTGTTAAGGTTTGGTCTTGTTTTGTAGTTTCTTGATCAAAAATACAACTCTGTCCCTGAAAGCACCAGGTGGGCCTTTGCTTGTGGAAAACTGTCATAGACCGATTAAAGGGGAGCAAACTAATGGGGAAAATATAATGGGGAAGCAAACCAGGAGTGAACCAGTCTGAGCACGGCATCCCACAATTCAGGCAGGACAGCCTGGGGGAAATTAGCTTGCAAGGCTGACAAAAAGCCCACATGCCTCTATACTGAGACTGATGTCTGATTTTAAAGAAAAATTACAGTCTTCCTCAAAAAGACTTTTTTTTTTTTTTTTACCTTAGCACAGATAAAAGGCCCATCAAGCCCACTATCAGAAAAGCAGTGTAGTACATCTCCTAACAAATATTCCACTGGAGATTTGAATACTTGAGAGGAAAAAGCAAGAGAGGAAATATTTAAATGCTAATCAGAGGAGGAGGCTCCATTCCCCCCTTTGTTGAGCAAGAGAGGATGACTTGACGTTCACTATCGTGTACAGAGCTGGTGTCTCAGCCTGGAAAAAAGCAATCCATTGACCCATAATCGTGTTCAAAAGAACAAGTGGTTTGAAGTGAATGGGACAGATTTTGTTCCCTATTATGTCGGTATGAATCTAGAATCCATCCGCTGACCTCGGTGCCCGGAGAATGTACTGCAAAAGGATGGTGAAAGAGAATGTGTCTTAGAATGACATGGAGTTGATGCATCTAAAAAAGGGGCCCAGGAACAGGAGCAGAATATGCTTTTGATCTCTCCCATAGTCTTAGGCTATGTGTTACTGCTTTAGTTTTATGCAACTGCTGATGAAGGGCAGGGAGGCAGGATATCAAATATATCAGGAAGGGGATGCAACCTCAAAGACCCTCTGTTACATTTGCCCTCCAAGCCCTCCACTTACTTTGAACCCAAGATGGTTAAACTACACCAATAAAACATTAAGCCTTTGAGCCTCCTAGGTGTGCCATATTGTATAGCTGGACTGTAAGCCCTACAAGACAAACACAGCTGCCTGTGTTTGTGCTTAACAAATAATAAGCACTTTATTGCCAGAGGCCGCATTAAAGCAGATGTCCCGGCATGATGTTAGAATGCATCATGCACCTGGAAGCACCACCTCCCAGGTCCTCTGTGAGAGCCAGGGCCTGGCCATTCCCAGTTGCCATTTCTAGCTTTACCCCAGTTCCCAGCTTTTTCCCAGTTGCCAGGGCATTTGTCACAGGAGCAAGGGGGTTGAATGTACTTGCAGTCGCATTGGACATGGCATCTTCTGTTCACTGTTTTAAAGGGTAGAGTGCTGTTGAGGGACAGTCAGTACACACCAGACCTTACTGTTGTGGCAGCCCCATTTCAAAGGGGTGCTGTAAGTCTGCTGGTTCCAGCTGGTTCCTGCTGGAAGTCTGCTTGTTCTTGCAGTAGGGGAGCTGTGGCAACATCACTTCAGGCAGGGTGAAACCAGACAGTTTGTGTTCTTTTTCTTCTGTCATGGTGTTGTGAGCCTGTGCTGGAGAGTTTGCTTTGTAGTTGGGTTAGGCTGAGACTCTCCCAGTCTCATACATGCTGAGCAGCACCTTGCCCTGCAGCATGCTGGACTTCTCTGATCTATTCAGCAGAACCTGGTAGGGCTCCCAGGATCACGAACCCCAGGTGAGAGAGAGGCCCTGACCTAAAAAACTTGTAACTAGAAAAGAAAGGGTGGTACTAGCCATGGGAAATGAGGCCTGGAGAAATTAAATGACTGCCCACATTCATATACATAAAGCCAAGAACTGAATGGAGATCTCCCACATCTGGCATGCACCTTAGCCACAAGACTGCCCTCCTGCTGGGAGCTCAAAGTCATGTAGATGGGTGGCAGAACCAGCCTCTTTAAAGTTGTGACCCTTCTGGCTGCTTTGGAAGCATAAGACTGATGCTCTCTTGATCCTGGTAGAAATCTCTCAGTAATCCTTCCCTGATGGGGCTCATTCCCCTTGTTAAAAATAAATTAGTGAGCAGCTAGCTCTGTGGAAGGGGAGGGAGAAGCGTTCTGCTTGTTACACATTTACTGCTTGAGTCCTGATTATAAAGCTTTTTTTCAACTGTTTCAGAAATACTGTGCTGTTCAGTTATTCACGGTTCATGACCAAAGCATTAGCATAAAGTTTAGTTTTGTAGGGCAATAAAAAAGTGTATTAAAAGCACTACACAATTGGCTTTTTACAGGAGTGTAATTTTAATAGTAATTCAAGCCCTAGACAAGACCATGTCTGGCTGGGCCCCCTTCAGCATATGGAAGATCCTGAATAGGAGTTAGTGACAACTGCAGGTCAACCCTTCCTTCCCATAGCCAAGGCCAGCCCATGCTAGAGGCCAACTGGGCAGCCGCCTGACTGGCAAGATATGAGGGAGGCATTTTTTGAGCCACCTAATGATCTGCAGTTTTGGATTTGCTAGTGTAGTTAGCTCTGCAAATGGGGGAAGGGGCAGCAAAATGTAATTTGCCCAGAAGAGCAAAATAGCACGAGTCAGCCCTACCCACAGCCCTGTCAAGTGAAATGTCTTGATGCCATAGGTAGTTCCATAAGTAATAACAAGTACCTTTTCTGCAATTATTAATAGTAAATATTAATCAAGTAATAAAAATGAAAAAAAACAACTTTACATTCAGTAGTTTTAGATGTCTTATCTAAACCCTGATACAATTTGCTGGGTATGTGCAACCCCCAAGGATCACTTTGCAGATATGAGACCCCAGTAGTACTCTACAGACCTGGCCTAAACCACACACCATCCCTGTCTTCTCATTTTGTAAATGGGGAAAACAAGGCAAAGACACACCAAAGCCTGTCTTTTCAAAGGGATCTACTAATTTTAGGTGCCACCATTGCAGGCTTCCCAAATAAAGACACCTTTGAAGCTGCTTTTCAGAGGTCTTGACACTCCACAATTCCTGTTAACTTCAGTGGGAGGCTGAGATAATGAAATCTGGCTTGTATCAATGTGATATTTTCCAGTCCTCTCAGTGTTGGCTTAGATCTGCTCCACACAGTACATTATGACTTGCTCAAGGTATCATGGGAAGTCAAGATCAAAGCCAAGAACACAACCCAGGAGTCCTGATGCCCCATCACCTCCTCCATCCCTTAGCCTATACCCATTTCCTCCATTTTTAAGATTGTTTGCTTTGGTTAAAGAATAGCCACAAATCACTGTCACATTTTAAACTAAGAGTCCTACACTCGTTTAACTACAGTATTTGCTTTTAATTTAAATGCAATATGCTTATGCACCAAACGTTCAAAAATGAATTCATAGGAGCATATTTTTGAGGTTTAACAACTGTGTAAGAGATATATATCTCATTAAATTACCATAACACCTCAATAAATATTTTTTATAATCAATTGCTCTTTAACATACATTAACTCTGTTATTAAATTTAGAGAGATGTATCTAGTTGCAATAATTATTGTATGCGAATTAAATGCCAATTAATTATTTAAAACATATTTACTGAGGGTAACAAAACTTATAAATCTATTAGAGTTGTTAACCTCAAGAAATATGTTTTAAATAATCAACTGGCATATGAGCAACATACAGCAGCTATCTCATTATATCTACATTAAATCCTTAGAGGAGACAGTTAATTTAAAGCATGACCAAATTACTCATGACACGGTAATTAAGTATTCACCCTGCATTATAGATCTGCCATGAAACCCAATCTTTCATGGACAGCCCTGCTGCAAGAAATGTCCCTCAATGCGGACTAGCTGGGAATTCAGGGACTTGACAAAACCAGCATTGGCTGACACTAGTCAACCCAAGGTCCTTTTTCTTCTTCTCTCTCTCCAGCTCCCTGGGTCATGAGGAGTGCACGCCACCACCTCCCTCCAGGGGGAAGAAGAAGAAAAAGAAATCTACGCGTAAGAAGAGGAGGAGGTAAGTGCAGAAAGAAGGGAAACCACAGCCTGGAGACGGTTCAGATTCTAGTCAAAGGAAGAATTTTTGCAGGTTAGGTGAGAGCATGTGATTGTACAGGAAAGAGAATAGTAGTGCTGCAGAAGGAAGAGAACTGCGAGTGTGGTGCCAGGAGGTCAAACAAGAAAATGGAGAGAAACTAAAAACGGGCTGATGTTGGACTTTCTGTCAGTGAGATCTTGAGCGGTAGGAATAGGGATATCTGGGGAAGTCTGTGTTTTGAGCCTTCAATCTAGTCCAGGCCAAACACTATAAAGCAAACTACAGGGAGCTGTCCTGCCCTGAGTCCCCTGGTTGGAAGGAGTTAGGGAGCATGACCATGACCTCTTTGCTTATACTAGGAATATTCCAAAGAGTTTCTGAAAGCTAAGGACAGAGGATACACCTTAAGGGCCTCAGCCCAAGCTTCAGTCCTTCTCTTTGGAGTTTCATGGTGCACTTCTGATCCATGGAGGTTCTTCTACCACAAACACCACCATTCGCATGGGTGCCAGAGGGGGACTCACACCCACGGCCTGAAAGTAGCAGCTCCAGGGCAGAATTATAGGTGTGTACAGAAGTTGATTTTTCACCATTTAAAGTGCTTTATTGCCATGACTTAGGAGAAGTGCATGGCTTTACAGCACTTTAAAAATTGTTAGAGTGCTTTAAATTAACTCTTGTTAAATAAGGCCACTTCTACATGTGATGAGGGTTTAGTCCCCTAAATTGAAATGGTAGGCTTTTAATTGTGATGCTTAAAAACCCACTGTTTCAATTTAGGCTTTCATCACCGTTATAGTGCCTGCCCACCTCTCCCGTGGCCTGGTGGGGGGGTGAGCTACCAGTGGGTCAAGCTGCTGCTGATCTCTGGGGAGCCCTGGTGCTTCCCTCCATGGCAGTGGTGCCTCCTGGGGCTGTTTGGGTGGGCTGCTAATAAGCAGGTGCTGTCCAGGAGGTGCTGCCACTGTGGAGGGAAGGGCCAGAGGCCCCCACAGCTCAGGGCCTGCTGGCAGCTTGCTCCATAGCCATGGGAGAGACAGGCAGGCTCTGCAGAAAATAAAAAAGGATCAGGCCCCCCACTGTTTGTTTTTCCTCAATGGAGCCTGCCCATGCAAGCTGCCACCGGGCCGTGTAGCCCCTATGCTGCAGGGAGGCCTGGTCCTTTCCTCAGTGGCAGCGGTGCCCCCCAGGACCACCCAAGCTAGCTGCGCGGGTGCTGTCCCAGCTTGCAGGCAGCACCGGCCAGATCCAACTCTTCCCTGAGCCTGCACGCTAGAAGCCCACCAGTTGCTGCTCCTGACATGGGCTTGGGGAAGAGTTGGATCCAGTGGGTGCTGCCTGAGAGCTGGGGAGCACCTGTACAACTAGCACTCCACCCAGGCGGCCCCAGGGGGCACTGCCTTCACAGGGGGAAGGACACGGTCATCCTGCAGCTCAGGGACTGCATGGCTCAGTGGCAGCTTGCACTGGCAGGCTCCGCTGAGGAAAGAAAAGAAGTGACAAGGGGCCTGTTCCTTTTCTATTTTGTTCCATAAAGCCTGCCTGCCTCTCCCATGGCTGGGGGGTGAGTTGCCGGTGGGCCCTGAGCTGCGGGGGGCCCCAGACCTTCCCTCCACAGCAGCAGCACCCCCCAGGGCTGCCCAGGCAGGTGGCTAGCCGGCAAGTGCTACCCCAGCTCTCAGGCAGCACCCAGCCCAATCCAGCTGTTCCCTGACCCTGAGCTAGCATAGCACCCGCTCACTAGCAGCCGGCCTGGGCAGTCCCAAGGGGTGCTGCCACCGTGGAAGGAAGGACTAGGGCCCTCCACAGCTCAGGGGCCACTCAGCCCACTGGCAGTTTGCCCCCTGGCCACAGGAGGCAGGTTCTGTAGAAAAAAAATAGATTGGGCCCCTCACTGCTTCTGCCTTCAGTTTGCCTCTCCCATGGGGGGGCGAGCTGTCAAAGGCTGCAACCTTACAAATAGCTACATTGCAATCTAAACTACATGCGGATGTGGTTTAGTTTGCAACGTAGCAAACTCATTTAAATCATAAAAAAAACCCTGCACGTATACAGTGTGATGCAATTAAACCACAAAAACAGCCAATTTTCATCATGTGTACGAGCACCCTGAGGTATTAAATTTGAAGCGCTATATTTTACAGCACTTTAGCAACTTACAGGACTTCAAATAACTTCTGTATACTAGTCAAATTTCTGACCAGTGGAGAAGCCCCAGGAGGCTGTGGAGTGCCCCTGCCTCCTAGCCTGGAAAGTGCAGGAAGGCTCAGAGGTCCCCCCGCACTCATCAAACACTGCACTTCTGCCACGTTTAAGAGCACTGTAACTTTACAGTGGGATAAAAAGTGCTCTAAATTACAGCACTGTAAAACATGCACAGAGCACTTCTGTACACACCCCATGTGGGGAGAACCTGAGGCTCAGGGAAAATCCATGTGTGAAAAATCAGGGCCTATAGGTGGCAGCAATGCAAAGCTGTCACAGCCCCAGCAACCTGACCAGGAAATTCTACCCAGCTGAGTCAGCTGCTGTAGCACCTGCTGAAATGGCTTGGTTAATGTCTTTCCCTCCGATCATCTGACAGTTAAACCAGGTAGGAACCCAGGACCAGGTTACATTACAGCAAGTCACTAGAGGGCAAGAGGTCCCTGATAAAAGTAGGTCTGAGAGGGCTATGAAAATCATGATCTTGCCTTCCCCTTCTTGTGCTGCCTGTGAATGCTGATGCCCATGGAAATGCTGATGCCTGGAGCCCAGCCTGGTGCAAGCAGCTGCTGTGCACACTGACCTGCCTGAGTTCAACTGATGCATTGGAACCTGTGCACCCAGCCCCCTTGTCCTTCAAAGTTTTAGCTCTACCAGGAGCAGGGCCCTGGAACGTAAGGCCAGGCATTAACGTCCAAGATTCAGTGTGACCTGTCCCTACCCCTCATAGAGCCACTCCAGCTGCAGCAGTGTTAGGTTCAGGCTCATGTTGAGGTCTAGAACAGGAAGAAGCTAAAGGGATCATGGGATTGGAGGAAGCTTGGATGTGCCCAGCCAGAGCTATGATAATGGGAGAAAGAACCCGGTTCCCTGGGGCAGGCAAGTGCTTCAGTGACCTTGGAAATAGCATCACATTTCACCACAGAGCTTCCAGTCAGCACTGCCCAGCTTATGCTCTGTGCTACTCACTGCTGGAGCCTAAGTAGTAAGTGACACTAGCAAGTCATTGAATAGACATAGAATACATTTCCCATGGAGTGAAGGCCTTTATTTTGCAGTAAACAAGGGGTGGATACATGACACACAGCCTTGCAATGGTGTAAGTTGCTATACCTACAGGGAAATTTGCCCATCAGGAAAAGGTGTAATTTACACTGGGGGACTGATAGTATTCCTTCTTGCCTAGTCAGTTTAATCCCCAGGTAGATGTTTGCTCCATGCAAGTTCATGAAAGTGGAGACTGCAGGTAGCCAGCATGGAAAAACCAATCATTTGTCCACTTCTTATCATGAACTAAAATCTGGGTTCAGTTACTCCAAAGCAGTGGTGCTGGTGTCCCCTGGCTGTGCCTCCTGTCTGTCCAGGGTAAGGTGCAAGTACCCAGAGCCAAAAGGGCCTCTGCTACAACAGATCTGGCAGGACTCTGCAATTCAACCTGCCTTAGCTCTACCCAGGCAGCTCAATACAAACTTGCAGCTTTCTCTGCTGCCTCTGGGCTTTCCTGTACACAGCCTGGGAACTGCAGCAAAGTCAGTGAGGCTTCATGATGAGTTTCAGCTAGTCTGGCTAAGCAAGGATTTGACTGTGCTGAAAAGGGCAAGTGCATCACACTGCCATGGCCCAGGGTACTCCCATGTAGACATTCCAACTTCACTTTTTGAGTGTTCCCTGCACTAATATACTGTCACCATCCCCAGGTCTCCATCGTACAGCCCCTCACCTGTGAAGAAAAAGAAGAAGAAAAGCTCAAAGAAGCGAAAACGAAACAGGTACTCTCCTTGCGCATCTCACCCCCAGCCTCACATGCAGCCCCTGCACATTGAAGCACCAGGCTGGTCAGCACAGCTGCACTGCTATGGTCAGAAGGTCACTAAGACTAGGGACAGACATTCAGAAAGCCTGAGACTGAATTGATTCAATCTTTGACCGTTAGTCTAACCTGGTTTGGCTAAATCACTTTGTAACTCCACAGACTTCCCAGAAATAACACCACATGCCTGCATTGGCTCAGGCTAGAAGTTGGGAGGTGTTAGCACAGCCCTCCCTTCCCTTGCACACAACTGAGCTGAGGGGGGACCTGGCCAGGCCCCGGCAGGACACTCTGATTAGCACAGCAGGGAATTGATAACAGTGTTTATCACCCCTAACTCAGTGTTTATCACTCCATTAAGAAAACAACAGAGGGACATTACCAGCTACCTGTTGATTCTGCCTGTTGATTCAGAGGGACTGTAGCCAGCATGTGGTCTGCTAGCTAATACACAAACACCTCTCCACAAGGCAGAGGGGAGAGGAATTTCTGCTTAGCAGGTAGTGGCGAGGGGGAGGGGGAGAGCAGCTGCATCTCTGCCAGAGCTGCAGCCAGAGAGCAGAGGGGAGGGGCCGGCCCTGCTGTGGAGCAGAGAGCCCTGCCCGGGCTAGAGAACATGCTGGGATGCTGGGGGAGTCCCAGAGAACATGCCAGGATGCTGGGGGAGACCCCCTGATTTAATTTAAACCAGCAAGGGGTCTGGGACATGTGGTGTCCATGCCAGGTCAGCCCTACACACTGGATCTGGGGCTGGTTCAGCCTTGCATGCCAGATCCAGTGCACAGGGCTGGTCTAGCACAGGCTCCACATGCAGCATATGCCCCAGACTGGCTCTGTGTGCTGCATGAAGTACACTCCCTGACCAGCCCCTCACACCTTATGCAGCCTGTGGGGCCAGGGCCAATGAGTGCTGCATATGACGTGCAGAGCTGGAGCCAGCGTGTGCACTGCAAGTAGTACATGCAGCCAATCAAGAGCATGTGCTACAGGAAGTGCCTGCACCAGACCAGCTCTGCAGGCTGGATTCAGCAAGTATGGCTAGTCTGTGGGCCTGCCAGCCCTGCACCCCTCATCTGGCTCACAGAGCTGGATGAGTTTGACCCCTGCTATAGAATGAAGAGAATGGAGGCTGCAGAAATCAGGTTGTTGGAGAGGCAAGCCAAATCAAAGGCTACCCCTGTGCCCAGCTGTTGAGGACCACACATCTGCATTCAGAACCCACGAGAGGACACGGTCACTCCATTTCCATCTTGCTTTAATAACTATATCTGAGTGAGCCTCAAAATCACTCAAATATTGGAACCAGTGATAGGCTGTGACAGGAACCCCAGAGTCAGGACCCAGCAGCCCTCTCTCCCCTGCCCCAAGCATTCCAGCATCCCAAGTGCAAACGTCGGTCTGAATGGCACTGCCCAGACCTGTGTCTGTAAGAACCTTGACCCTCTGAAACCTTCCAGCCAGGAGACTGGCTTGCAGCTGCTCCAGATTTATGTTCTTGGGCCCATTTCTCACTTAAAGATCACAATTACATGTATAAATATCACACATATCACTATTTCCTCCCAGGCACTAAACTAATATTTGCTGAGAACAATTGGTCTCCCTCCAAAAACATGTGGATTTATACTTAGTTGAACCCACAAGATGGAACAGCTTTACAAACCTACAAATAATACAAGGCTAAACGCTGAGCCTGATGCTCTGTGGAGGGAGGTGGGAGACTGAGAGACAGATGCAGAGTAGTGGGAGAAGACAGCAGCTCCCCCAAAGCCCTTCACTTTGAAGAAGCGAGTCTTGAGCTCCTGCTTGGGGTCTGCCCTGCAGCCCTGATGCTGGGGCTGCTTGGAAGAGCCAGTTCTGCCAGTACAGAGCAGGGGGAAGCAACAACCCCATCCATATGGCAGCCTTGAACACCCACCTTGCCACAGTGTAAAAGAGTATGCCTGGGGCAAAGCACCAAGAAATCAGGCCCATTGGCTTTGAAAGAGATACTCTGAATTTACACCAAGGTCAGAATTCACCTGCACATCTAGAAGATTAAGTGGCATGTGCCCCTGTAAAATGATTCCACCTAGGAGAGAAATTGCTAGTATTGCCGAGACAGCAAATCTTCCCCTCTGCCATTGCCAACACCATCATAGGGTCTGTAGAGCAATGAGACTGGGGGGTGGGTTCCCCAAATGCCCCACCAGAGCAGTGCACTGAGGAGAGCAGCCTGGCTCCTTTTCCACCCCTCGGGATCATGTGGGGAGGATTTTCCCCTCAGGACTGCTGCTCAGTCCTTATGTGAAGCACATTTAACTCAGGGGCAATGATCTGGCCCCAAATAAAGAAAACAGAATAGGTCAGGCCCTCTTGAACACTTGAAGCAGATGGATGACAGCACATGGCTGCATGGGCTCATTTACCTGATGCAGGCCTGAGTGCTTCAATGGTGACAGCAGGGAAAATAGAGCCAAGGAGAAGAATGAGTATGCCTGCCCCAAGAGAGCTATTACACTTAGGGCTAGATTCTCAAAAGCACTTGGCCCCCAGCTGCTCCCACCTCAGTACTCCTAGGCATTTTTTCAAGAGCTCAGCTGCCTGTGTGCCAAGTGTGGCAGGGAAGACTGGTGCTCTAGCTAATCAGGAGCAGAGATCAGCCTGCCATGCTGCAAGTGGGGTTCCTCTCTTAGCCACCAAGCTGGCCTTAACTGCATGGGTCCCTGGACAAATGCAGTGGTGTGTGTTGATTCCACCTGAGCAACATCTCCACTCAGTTTCTATCTTTGTTTCTTGCAGGTTATCTTCAAAGAAGAGGAGACACAGGTAAAAAAAAACAAACCTTTGATGCTCACCTAAGAACCGTGGGGTAATTCTATTCAGGCAGCCCCCTAGGAAACACTGGAAGAGTCTCAGGGAGCCCAGACGCTCCAGTGCTGGTTTGAGGAGGTGTACATTTCCCTGAACTGAGCTTATGAAACCCTCGCCTGCCCCTTTGCACCCAGCACCTGTGGGTTTACAAGGGCAGTGTGTGCCATCTTCACCAGCAGGGTGGCATTCAGCACTCCATGCTGTTTGAGGCCAGGGGCACTTGAGCCTTCACTTTGCACTAGTAAACTTTTTGCCACTGGATGTAAGTGTAGGCTGTGCACCACTCGGGGAGTGTACATTGTGGCTTAGATAAACTCTCTTTAGAGAGGCAGACATATAAAGGATGAGCCCATTGCTTTAGAGAGACCAGCAGAGGAGTCTTAAATTTAGAGTGCTATTTTTACCTTCCCATGTGCCAGGATATTTGGAAATACTTTGGCAGTACTAACCTGTTGTGCTGTTACAGCAAAGGCTCTGTCAGCGATCTCTTTAGGAAGCCCAGCATTGAGACATTTCTAAAGCTCCTGGGTTTTTGTTTGCCCCGTGGGGACCACCACATTGTCAAAAACAGACATCTTCGGTGGCCTTGGTACCTGGCAGGGTCCAGCATCAGTAAATGGAAGCCTCCCTCTGTTCTACTTTATTGCCAGTTTGATAGTTAGAACTTCCTTGCCTACAGATACAGTTCTCACCCTAACTATCCAGTGGCCTTTCAGGCTGGCTGGACTCTTGTTTGCCTGTTTGACTTAGGGTTCAACCCACAAGCCAGTATTTATGTTAGTTTCCAGCTGCCTTGTGGCCAGATCCTAGTTGCAATAGAAGGCTCCCGATTGTAGATGTCAATGGAAAGCTTGAGGTTTCCAGTGTTTAGTAGGGAGGACATGCAGCTTCAGAAAGCTGACCTTGGCAACAGAGGCAGCCTCTGTCTAGTGGCAGATCTATTATGGCATAGATTGAATCCTAAAACTGTATTTCTTAGGGTTTAGTTTATAAAAAAACATGTAGCACCAAGCAAATCCTTCATCTGATAGACCTGGCACAGGAAGGTCATTGAACATCTCCCTGAGACCTGGGCTGAGTCACTCTAGTGTCACCCCAGATTTATGCTAGTGTAACTCTATCTATTTCAGTACAGTATAAATGTTTTATATATATATTAATCCATATTTTCCATAGAAATGAAAAAAGCTGGTGGGATTCAAGGGCGGGGGAGGGTGGTAATGGTGAAATGTACTTTTTCAATAAGCTCCATAGACCATATTCACCACAGAGGGATGCATGAGCACAGATCCATCAGCCTGAATGGCATAAGGCTTTCTCTTCCCAGGATGTATAATTCTCCATTTGGTATTTTACAATTGAGTTGTACTGTAACATTACTCTGATGACTTGGTGTGTAGTTGAAGCTGAAATCTTCCCATTAATTAGCTTTTCTTATTTAGCTCCTCAAGCCCAAAAAGTAAAAGAAAGGAAGAAAGAAAACACAAAAAACAGTAAGTAGAGATGTCCTGATCTATCTCATGTGTGTCTGGTGAACTGCCCTTTACCAGTCAGGAGTACAAGGGAGATTTTGGTGCCAGGCAGCCTCTCCGTTCTTTGTTGTGGTTCAGGGTCACTTATAAATGGGCCTCCAGCTGGTAAACTTCCAGGTGCACTTAGAATGCAGATTCTTATTTTCCCAGCTAAAATGAAGGGAAGCTTTTCTCCTTCACAGAGACTGGTCAGCAGGGCTGGTTGGCATGAGTCAAATTTCAAATTGCAACACTTGAACATTTTCTAATTAGAGGAAAAACAAAACTTAATCCCAAGGGTTTGGAAGATGCTTGTCCCTCTACCCTCTGTCTGAAGCGTAGAGATCAAAGTTTAAGGATTGCCTGTTTCAAAGGACAAGTGACAGGTGCAAGCTGTAGAGCTAGCACTTGGCTATGCTAGAGCCTTATGCAAAACTGAATGGACAGAGCCTCAGAGATAGTCATAACCCAGACATGTCAGTGGTGTCAGGAAGTGGCTTGGCACATGGAAGGCCAACTGAGCTTGCTTTCTTCATGCTGCAGGGATAAAGGGCCTGTAAATCAGCAGGGAGTTCTGATGAAACAGAATCCACGTGTGCATCAGCCCAGCCCTGGCAAAACACCTTCAATGAACAGAGAGAATAATGGTCTCAAGGGGCACATCCACACATGCAGACTGAGTAATGGGGCATACAGGTAGCAGCTTGCCTTTGCAAGTGCTGTTTACAAATGTGTTTACTCAGCCTGTGGGCATAAGTCTGGGATCTACACTTGGAACCTTTGACCCCAGATATGATAAAAAAGCGAGAGGTACATCCTGGCAAGGGGCAGAGGGATTATTTGTTTCTGTGCCATAATGGGAGCATTCGTTCTTACAAGGCATTCTGCCTTCTCCCAGGGATGGGGCTTGGAGGAAGCTGGGGAGGCCAGCCAGCACAGAACAGTGCATCCCCCACACTGTCTTAACAGGAGGTCATGAGAGGGAGGAGGATCACAGGGCTCCCTGCAGTTGGCTTAGTCTGGGATGGGGCTGTGCGAACCTTTGGGCACTGATTCGATTCGGAGGAGATTTGGCCTGATTCAGTGGCCAAATCTCTGAATCCGAATTGAACCAGGAGACCAATCAAAAGGTCCGAATAGATTTGAAGCTCTCCAAATCTTTGGAAAAGATTTGGAGAGCTTCGATGCTTCAGACAGTCCCAGTGGCTGCAGCAGGGAGCTGCAGCTGGAATCGGAGCTGGTAAGTACTAGGAGCGGGGAGGGGGGGCTGGAGGAGGAGGGACGGGACTACGGGTGGACCCCTGCCAGGCCCCATCCTGTGCCTGCTCCCCTAGCCCCCCCATGGCTGCCCTGCCTGCCCCAGCTCCCGGTGCTTTAAACAAAAGCCCCACTCACAAGGTGCTGCCGGGCGCGGGGGGGGGTGTGATCTCTGCTGCCCCCCAGTGCCTCATGCCACATGGGGGGCTCTGCCACAAGCCCCCCAACCCCTTTCCTGCTGTCCCAGCCTCCCCACTCCCGCTGCCCCACCCAGCCCAACTCCGGCCCTTTAAGAAAAAAAAAGATGGAGAAAAACCCTGGAAATCACCACTCCTGCAGCAGCCTCGGGGCTTCAGGGGGCTCGTGCAGAGCCCCCCACGTGGCGGGGCAGCAGGGATCACCCCCCACCAGGCAGGAATGGTAAGTGGCAGAGCCTTTGGCATTCCATCGAGTCTCCATGGGAGAGTGGGTGGGGAATGAGCCTGGCCTGGGTGATTTGGAGATTCAGCCGAATCAATTCAGGAGAGTGATTTGAATCACCAAATCGAATAACTGTCCCCCGAATTGGACGAATCTGAAACGCATACTAGCCACTTTGCACAGGCCTAGTCTGAGACTCAGTAAGGATGCTGCTCCCAAGAGCTTTCATTCCCCAAAGGTAGCTGCACTCTTAGGGGTACTTTACTCCAGTAGCTCTGATGACTCTAGGGCAGCTACCAGCAGTACAAGGTACAAGAGGAGATAAGAGGGGCAGAACCTGGTGCTAAAATGGGGAGGGGAATAGGAGTGAAATCAGATACAGGGAATAATCTGGTTTGAGAGCCAATCAGCAGTGGCTGCAGAGCACAACAGCACCTGCCCCAGGAAGATCACAATCCAGGTAAGTACCAATAAGGGGCATGTTGGTGTCAAGAGAGCTCGTGGGCCTCTGTATATATCTCTGGTCCAGGAGGGGAGGCTGTGAACTCTGCATGCATCTGGTGTGAGGCATGGGGAGGTCTGTATCTGCAGGCTCCAGGGAAGATCATCAGAAATAACCTCTCTGGATCACTGCCTCTGACACCTCCTAACTCAGGGAGTTTTCATTTGTTTGCCATTTGCATTATATATTCTTTCTCTTTGGCATGTGATTGGCCATCTAAGTCACATGGTATTGTTCCTTCTCCCTGGTTGAATGGCAAAAGTTTTAAAGAGGCAAGTAATGAGGATAGTTTGTTGATTTTATGTTGAGTAATTACACTTCAAGCCCCAACATCTGGACAAGAACACAAGCATTGTAAATAAAAGAATGCAAAAGGGTCAGGTAACATGGCCATGAAATCAAGAAAACATATCCCTAGCAGTTAACCAGTCACTACCTCCACCAACTGCTAGGCTGCCCCCTTCCGGCTTCCAAGTCAGGCTGAACAGATAGATCGTCTTTACACTGAACAGCCAGCATTGTCACAAAATATAGACACTGACCAGCCACAAGAGGGAAAGGATTCTGAAGCAGGCATCTACCACCAAACTCACCTGTCATCCACACTCAAGCACTCAGTCTTTAGGAATTGGTGACAAGCACATTGCAACTGATTGTAGCTGCCACAGTAGAGCAGTGGAAAAGGCAGCAAGGTACTGGGCTGGGTCCCAGCGCACACATCCGCCATATGCCTGCTATGACGTTTCGGTATTTTAAAAATGAGAGCAGAGTAGGAGTGAGCATGTGACTTACAGGAAGTCAGATATAAAGACACCTGCCTCTTAACCAGGTTCTGTCTGGCTGAGCGCTCTTTAACTAGGGGAGCTGTTTTTTGGGGGTCTCTACAAAGGCCAGGGAAGGGTCACCTAGATGGAAAGACATGCTTTCCCCTTCCCAGCAGGAGAAAGTGGGAGGGCGTCTCTGCCACCAAGGGCTCTGTATTACCTTGAGTCTTTTTTGTTCATCTTCTGTTTAGTAATAAACTGGCCGGGTGGGAAGGAGCTTAAAACTCAGCTCAAGCATTTGTTCTTTGTTTGGCCAGTCCACGCTTGTGAATATGCTCAGGAATAGAAAAGCCCCAGGCTACAGGTCATCTGCAGACAGGTGGCCAAATGTGATCTTTAGCCTGCCTAACAAGTGCATTTTCATATAGGTTAACACTAGGCAAGATTGTTATCCTCTGCTCTGGACCCGTGAATGACCCAGGCCCTGGAGCTCCACCCTCTGATTCCTGCAGCCAGATGTGAACGATAGCAGAACTCTAAGAAAGGCAGCGGGGTCCTGTTTGCAGGCTCCCATGTGATAGAGGATCCTTCACATCTCTTGGTAGCCACCCCAAAAGTTAACCAGTACTATTAACTATTTTAACTATTAAAAAACCCTGGTATTGCTTTTACAGTTTGGACTCTGCTGACTTTGCCTCCAGGTGCTATCTGTCCTGGTGCCATTGCTAGATTAACAAGTCTTTCTTTCTGCTTCACAAGCTGTCGTAGCCGGCCGCGAAAATCCCATCGACACCGCCATCGCCACTGCCACTCCCGGTCAGAGAGCTCAGGTTCCCGCTCCTCTAGCTGCCAAAGCAGGTAAGGGGCCCTTCGCTGAGTTCACTTTCCTTTCAGTCTCACTCCACAGCTGCCTTAGGGACAAAGCAACAGTTGTGTTAGCAATCACAGTGTTACCCACAGCCAATCAGCATAGTCTCCCTCTAAAAGAGGCTGAGCCAAAATTGAAGGTCATTGAGTCTGCTGGTGTCATGGCTATCAGAGCTTGGCCTTTGAGCTCAGGTAGTTGAAGCTTATGCTTCTGATACCTAATGCCAGTGATCCTCCCCATGCAGGTACAGCCTAATATCAACCCAGTGTCCCAGGCTGGCAGTCACCTCTTCACATCAGCAGCAGCAAGGCCCATGCATGACCTAAATCCCACATATCTGTTAAAATAGGTGTCCACACAGAGGTGAATGCTGTGTCTAGTTGACATGTTTGCCCAAGGCACCTGGTGAGCCATTTTTGTTGTAGGTCTGGCAAAGGGCCAGAACACCAGGTAGTGATATATGCCAGGGTTGCTGGTTTGACCCTTTTCCTGCTCAGGCTCCCATTTCTCTTAAACACTCAACTTTCAAAGAGCCTTTTTGTTTGGCTGCTTTTAAGAAGCTTTTGTTCAGGAGCAGTCACTGATCCCTGTAGGGAGAAGCAGCATGATGGTAAAGCAAAGGGGTTTGTGCCAAAGGTGTGTTCTGTTTGAGGTAGGTGGCTTTGGGGATCATAAATCCCTTCCTGAGATGGGACCAAGCCACAGTCAGTTGCAGATTCTATATCCTCCCCTAAAGCTCAGGGATACTTGAATAGAGGGTTAGTATCTAAGTTATTACAGGGTCAAGCAGGTTTGGATCCTGGACCCAAACATTGGAGGTCTTGCATCATGGCCCAGAGATAACCCAGTTTCAGACTACTAAGAGCAGTAAAACACCATTCCTGAATAGGGAGTCAGCATCTACCTTTTGCCTCAACCTCCAATAGTCAGCTGTCCCTCAAACTAGCTATCACTTAGGATGAAATCCCTTTTGGGATATAGTGGGTCAGCACAAAGCCTTTCTGGGCTCAGATGGGCTCCAGGCCTTGTGCTAGCTGCAATGAGGTAACCTTCATCCTACACCAGGAGGTGTCACTTAGGCCACTCTGAGCATTTCTATTATACAAATAAAGAGTAAGAATAGTTTGATGTTCCATTTGTCTTTTTGCAGGCACAGAGACAGATCTCGGGAGGAAAGGCATAAAGCTAGACGAAGACGCTCCCGGCACCATTCAAAGAACACTGAAAAACGAAGCATTTCTGCTGAGGTTCAGGCCAGCTATTCCTCCAGCCAAACCCTTCAGATCTACAGCTTCCTCTCAGCTAAGGAAGTAGTAAGTATTACCCATTTTGCTTCCCTGCCCAGACTAGCCACAGGAACTTGGGCAAAAAAATCAGATATGAAATTTTTATAACTCAATTACAGTTATGTTAGACAAAGTTGGTTTAAAACTGTATTATTTATTAATGATGCTGTTCTGCGATGTATTAAAAGTCATTCCTTCCCTCAGCACTTTCACACAGGGGGTGGGGTAGGACAGGGGGAAAAAATCTCCTATGGCTTTAGCCTATGAATAATGAATTGGGGACATTAAACAAAAAAGTGGCCTCCAGCGATGGTATTTTACAGGGAAATATTTGTGATGCAGTCTTTGCTCAGCTGGATGTGAACTTAATTCACTGGTCTTCATATCCACCAGTTTAGGCCTTCAGGGGAGAAAGGGAATCAAACATATATAAAAGAAACATTTACTTTTAATGAGTTGGTGATTATTGGCAGAGGATGTTTGTTGAGTCTTGGGATTCCTTTAAGATCATCATTCCCCTTTACTGACAAACCTGAGGGCCAAATTTGGAACATGTAGGCAGCTCCAGTGGTGCTAATGGGAGCTGTGTGTGCATCCAAGGGTAAAATCAAGCCCAAGGCCTTGGGATATCTTTCCATATACATAGATGATGAGGAGAGATGCTATAATAATCTGTCCCCATCAAGGGAGAGAGAGGAAGAAATTATATAAATGAAGGCCTGCTGTTCCACAGCACTGTACCTTGTGCAGCCGCTCATGCCTGTGCAGAGTGCATACAGAGAGGCTACCACATCAGAACAGGAGTATCTTCTATTCCCTTTGCACAAGTATTAAGTATTAGCCAAAGGGCAAAGCACGGAAAAATCTGTGTGTACAATATTAGAGACGGTACAAATCAAAACACTACAACTCCCACCCCCTAGAACTGGTGTGGTATAGGGGTCTGATCCTCTCACTTAGAGATTAGTTGTATAGCAGGATTAACATGACTGAATTCACTAGTTATATCAACATAAAACCAAAGTCAGTAAGAGGATAATTTGTATGTGTGCATGTGTGCATGCTCCCTTATATCTTATACTCCACTATACACACACATCATCCAGAGATATGGGTATATACGCACACCTATATATTTAACACATATAGAAGATATACACCTGTGCATATGCGTATATAGAAACAGATGTTGTGTATGTGTATGTGGAACAAGAAATACACTATGGCATGGTAAGCTATGATTTTTTTATGGGCATGAGCTTGAATGACTGCATTACTGAGGACTAGTGAAGCCATGGATAAGTTACCAGCACATTCTAAATAAGGGCCAGTAAAACTCTGGGTACCAGAAGCAGTAATAGCCACATTAGTGCAGAGCTCCATCTTGGCTAATGTACCCTGATTCTCTGCAGGGCTAACTAGCCCCAGCAGACCCCCATGCTAATGTGGCCATACTGCTCCCATTCCCTTAGTTAGCACTGTGTAGTGCAAGCCATATCCACCATATCTGAGTGGGTACCCTACTTCCTATTCACCTCTCCCTGAAGTCAGGCTCCCTGAATGTCCTGAGGCAAACATCCCACTGGAAACTCCCCCAAACAAGAGGAAAATGGAACTCAGAATTGTAGAAACCATTAAAATGGTCTAAATTGGAGCATTTGACTCTGCACTGGCTGTGCTCAGACCTAGATGACCATGCATGGTGCAAGGCAAAGAATCCAGCCCAAAGCACTTATCAACAAAGCTGCAGGTGAGGAGTCAGAAATAATAGCCACTGGGACATGGGGATAGCTTTAGGTTAATAATGTGAGCAAATATATTGACAGTAAAAAATGTATTAACGCACTCACTGTGCAATCTATCAGTGTCCTTCATCTCCCAAAAGAAATACACGCTCAGGCCATAATTCAGGAAATTACTTAAATAGTCATTTATAGTTAAGCACCTACTTAACTGCCGTCCTGAATAGTGACACTTTCCTGTACCAGGACCTTAAATGTCATGTGCAGAAAACTGGTAGTGGAGAGACATAGGTAAAATTTAATCTCATGCATTGGAGACATGCCTTATGACCAGACATAGCGATTTTGTGGCTTCATTCTGCCTTTTGTAGGATCTTTGCTCAGTCTTTATTTAAGGTTAGGTGAATTGTTCCATTCAAAAAATGTTGACAGGAATTTGGGTTTTTAATTAAATGAAAATGTTCATGAAAAGTGCCTGCACTTTTCAGAAAAAAACTCCAAAACACTAATACCTGAAAACAAAACAGGGTTTGGCCAAAATCCACATGCTTTGCTTCAGAAAGCTTTGATTCAGTGATTCATGATGACAATGATAATTGGGTTGTCCATGTCCTGTTTCTTGTTTATGGGCTGAATTTCCTCCCCACACTGCATCTCCTGCAGTCAGGGATTCCCCTGATGAACCCTCAGAGGCAGGGCCAAATTAATGGATAGGCAAACTAGGCACATGCCCAGGGCCCTAAGTGAAGAAGAGGCCCAGTTGTGCTTATTTTACATATTATAAGTATTGAGTGAAAAAAGGAGGGGCCCATGAGTTTGTTTGCCTAGGGCCCACTAAAGGGCTAATTCAGCCCTGCTCAGAGGCAACCAAGAAGGGAGATCCTGGGATATCGCAGAAGATGTAGCCCAAGCAAAGAGACTGGTCAACAGAGAGAATGCAGGGCATGGCAATGCAAAGCACGGCTCCCAGCCAGCCCTATGGGGGACACTTCCCAATCACAGGATTTGGTTTCGGGCCAATGAGTTGAACTTTTTTTGTTCAACAATGGAAATTTTCTATTTGCAAACCTTGATGATTTGTTTTTTATTTACACTGATGTTTCCCATGGGGGGAGAGAGGCATTTTTTTAACCAGTCCTATCAATACCTTGTACGAAAAAAGCATTGCATTGCCCAGGGCATCTCTGTCTCTCTCTCATGCTTACATGTGTGTGCATATGGCAGGACAAGTAATAATTTCACACTGCTTATCTTTCTGGTAACCAATGTCCTGACCTCTTTTGCTTTTAATCTTTGCTGAACAATTAATGACATGCAGCCACAATAGGAACCTATTTAGAGCTGTCCCTCAGTGCACAGAGAACTGTGGGTAATATGCAGCATTTATTTTTAAACATAATATTAACTGGCTCCCTAACTTGCTGTAGATGCTTTGATCCACACTGCTACAAATGTATTACATGCTGCTGTGCTTTCAGGACATTGTAGTCAAGCAGACCAATATAAGCACCTACAGGGTAGAAATCTAATTGCCGTTGTTGTATCTGATGAAGCGGACCACAGACTGCATGCACTCTCCTTGCCAGCTCCTCTCCTTTCACTGGCAGATCCACAGCTAAAACTAACATAGCTTGGGGCCAAATTATGAGTGAGACTATGGGGAGGCTTAGGGGACAACTATTCCAAGAAGCAGTAATTATTCCAGTGCTAATGTACCTACAAAAGGATGGAGGCAGGAAAATGGAAGTCAGACTGCAGAGTCGCTCAGCATGTGCTGGGAAGGGGATAGAAGCCTTGCAAGAAACATAAATTTGGTCTCTATGATACTTCATGTTTTCCAGCCTGTTCACTTTAAATTGTCACATTTTTTTCCACTTACCAGCCCCACAACCCCAACACACATAGTTAAAACTCAAGAATAAAAGAAGTAAAGCAATGGTGGGGATATTTGCATATATATATATATATATATATATATGCAAAACCCTCTTTTTTAATTTCAGTGAGCCTCCAAGACCCCAGTCTGTTGCCTGGTTCAGCATCGTGTTTGGGCTAAAAGAAGGATGGAAAGATCTGACTAACCTGGACAGAGGAGTGTGGGTCTGAGTGGAGAGCATCAGCTGTAGGCATGTCAGGGGGACAGATACTAGACCAGTTCTCTCACCCAGGCTGTCCTGGTGCATCTTGAACCTGATCTGCAGCACCTCTGGCTGTTTTTGTTCAGCGTTTCCATAGAGCACTGGCTGTCAGTCATGCAGGCTGGAGTGATTTTTGCAAGGCAGACAAACATCCACTTAGAAACAGGCTGAAACCTGCCACTGCAATTGATTGGTGGCCAAGTCTGTACTGGAGAGGAAACAACTAGTGCAGCAAAACACTTTCCTCACTGTAACTTTCCTGTTTTTATTGCCTGTGACAGTCAGTAGACTCAGCCTAGCTTGCATTGTACCAGGGGTTCAATCCCCTACTCTCGGTGCAGGTAAGAGTCCCATTAAAGTCGAGGAGGATCGATTCACTGAATTTTGCTTGAGTCAGGAATCCGTAATTAGGCACTGTGGGGTTATATTTCCATCCACTGATATCTTTGTTCAAAATTAGTTATTTAAATATAGGGTGACCATATGGGACAATGAAATCTGGGACATTGCTCCCATCCCCCTTCGGCTCTCAAGTCAGTAGCACTGCTGCAGGCAGAGGTGGACCAGGGTGTCATGGTGCAGCTCTGGTATTAATATTCAGGCCGCTAAGAGTGTCAATGGATTAGTGGAATGGCCTGTCAATGACGTATTGTTCTTTACTTCACAGGTGTTAACAATCACTTCTCCTTTTTAATGGCCATTCCACTAATCAAGCTAACCTATTTTAGGGCAATCTTGCTGTCTGCTAGGGCTTCCTATTTCACAGCTTCTGCCGCTCTACTTTCCCACTCTGTGCCCTGCACCCAGGACACTCATTTTAATTTTCACCAGCCAGCCAGGACCAGCCTTCAAAATCTGGGACTGTTCTGGCCAAATCAGGATGTGTGGTCACCCTACTTACATAGGATTTAAACAGAAAGGGTCATATCCTCAGCTACAGTTAATCAGCAGGCTTCCAGTGAGGCCAGTGGAATGAGGCTGGTTTACCCCAGCTAAGAGTCTGGACCTAAACTCCCCCCATTAGTAGAATATACCCCTAAAACCTAACACATGCTCTCACTGTCCCAAGTGGTGTCTAACAGCAGGTGTTGCATCTGACTTTAGAAGCCCATCAGCAAAATGCTCTTGCTCTTTAACCTGCTGCTACAATGATGAAGATGACTCGGTGGGATCATTGACGCACGTTCTTCATTCTTTGCATTATTAGAATGCAAAAAAAGAGATTAGGCACCTCCAGAAAAATTAACATTTCTTGGAAATAGATTGTAAAGAAGAAAAATATCCAAGGAAAAAATGCTCCATCTCTAAGCCAGACCATGCAGAGCTACTCGCAGCAAAATCTCAGCCCCTGGATGGCTGAGAAAATTTATGGTCATATCTCTCTACGGAGCCATTTGAAGCACAGTAAATGGACTTGTTCAGTTTAATTGGAATACTCTTAGTGATTGTATTTTTGTAACCTATTAGGCTGTGCTTCCTCTTGATCTACAAATTCAGTCGAAATTAAATTCTGAAGTATAAGCAAGGGCCTCATTTTTTCGCCCTTCATTTTGATTAAATAATGATTTCAAACAAAAAACCCCCAATAAATAAGTATGTTAGGCTCCCCTGAGGGCGGCTGTAGATCTCCCCAGTGAAAGCCAATGGAAGCAAAGTTCACTGTGAGTATTTAATTACTTATTAGAGCAAAGAAAAAAACCTAAATGGTTCACACAGAGCAAATCTGGACCATAAAAGACCAAGCACGTTTAAGACACCCAAGGAAAAAAAAAACAACTGTTAGGATTCAATTGTACTGTGTATGGTATTTTCAAATATGGGTCTTGGTTTATCATTTGTATGGCTGTGGCTTCCTGACATGCAGCTAAATGGAACAAGATAATAAGTTATGTTCAGCAGTGATTTATTTCACCACAGTGCCTAGGGATATTCACCATTATTTGCCCTGTGTAAGTCCTGTTTGGAAGGCTTCAGTAGTTCATACACTGGTGCTTGGAATATGGATGAGCTTTACCTTAGTTGTCCAAGAAATCATGGAAGGCTTTGCAGATACCTATATAATTCTGGTTATTGTTAAGGCTTGGGCGGGGGGTGGACAGAGGTACTTAGACAGCCTGACCACCTACCATTATGCCAGGCTATGTTCTTCAGCCCTCAGATGGAAGGTATGCAGCACAGGTGATTCCTGTTACCCTAGAGTTGCTAGCATAGAGGCTAGGTAATGGAAGGGATACTTGGGTTGAATATAGAACTACTATTTCCATGCACCTAAGAAGAATCACCAGTAGCTCTAGGAGAGAAGATAGCCTCAGAAAAAAACTGAGGCAAAGCTTCCAGTATAGTTGAAACTTAATGAAGAACTTGGGGGTTTGACCCAACAAGAGCAAGGTGCCAGGGGTAAGATTTTTGGGTCCTCTCTCTAGAAAGTTATTAGGCCCTTAACTAAGGCAGGAGCAGGTACTGGGAAAAAAGGACAATGATCCCCAGTCACTGATTTCTATTAGATTGACTTGACATTTTTAAAAAGTCCAGTTTAAAATGGTGAGGAAGGAATAAAATTTGCAAGAGGAAAAAGAGAATATTGACCCCATTTAGCAAAACCCATAAGCGTGTGCTTCACTTTAAGTCCACTTGACTTCGATGGAAATGAACCAGGAGTTTGATCTTTCTATTTGCTGAGAACAGCAGTGACTAATAGGCAGATTTTAGCAAAAGCTAAACAAAAGCAGGTACCTCTTATAGGTGCCTTTAAAGGGCTGGTTCAGAAATACTGGAACAGGAAAAGGAAAATGTACTATGTTTTCTATCACCTACAAGGAATTGAAACTGGAAGTTAGATCCAGATGCAAACTACAAACCATTCTCACTGTGTCACAGACTCATAGAAAATCAGGGTTAGAAGGGACCTCAGGAGGTCATCTAGTCCAACCCCCTGCTCAAAGCAGGACCATCCCCTACTAGATCATCCCAGCCAAGGCTTTGTCTAGCCGGGTCTTAAAAACCTCCAAGGAGTGAGACTCCACAACCTTTCTAGGTAACTTGCTCCAGTTTTTTTTACTACCCTCCTAGTAAGAAGATCTTCCTAATATCTAATCTAAACCTCCCTTGCTGCAACTTGAGCCCATTGCTCCTTGTTCTGTCATCTGCCACCACTGAGAACAGTCCAGCTCCATCCTCTTTGGAATCACCCTTCAGGTAGTTGAAGGCTGTTATCCCCTCTCAGTCTTCTCTTCTGCAGACTCAGTGGGTGCCTATACACATGCAGAGAGGCTGCTCTGATGCACTGTGATTACAATGTGTTGCTGCAGATTCAGTTAGTCCAGTTTGCTGGAGCATGGTAATTACCACGCTTCAGCAGACTCCAGCATCATGTGTATCAGCATCCCCATGTTGAAAAATGGTGGTGGGGTGCTTTAACTAAAGCTCATTTGACTCATTTGACAAGCTTTAGTTAAAAGTGCCCTGGCTTCCATTTTTCAGTGCAGGGACGCTGTTACACGTGATGCTCCGGATGCTTTAATTAGAGCAGCTCTTGGAGCTGCTCTAATTAAAGCACCCCTCCCCCTCACCTCCCAGATTATGTCTATAAACACCCAATAAGCTCACTTCCCTCAGCCTCTCCTCAGAAGTCACATGCCCCAGCCCCCAAACCATTTTTATTGCTGTCTGCTGGATTCTCTCCAATTTGTCCACATCCTTCCTGTAGTGGAGGCCCCAAAACTGGATACAGTACTCTAGATGTGGCCTCCCCAGTTCTGAGCAGACAGGAATAATCACATACCTTGATCTGCTGGCAACACTCCTACTAATGGTGCCCAGCATGCTGTTAGCTTTCTTTATGACAAGGGCACACTGTTAATTCATATTCGGCTTATTATCCACTGTAATCCCCAGGTCCTTTTCTGCCGAACTGCTGCCCAGCCACTCAGCCCCCAGCCTGTACTGATACATGGGATTGTGCCATTCTAAATACAAGACTTTGCATTTGTTCTTATTGAACCTCATGACATTTCTTTTGGTCCAATTCTCCAATTTGTCAAGGTCTCTCTGAATCGTAACCCTACCCTCCAGTGTATCTACTACTCCCCCCAGCTTGATGTCATCTGCAAACTTGCTGAGGGTGCGCCTATCCCATCTTTTAGGTCATTGATGAAAATATTGAAAAAATGTGAGGGAATTGGACATCCTCCTCCTTTCATTCTATTCATGTCCGATCTAAACAGAAAAATCTGCCTGCACATCAGAGTATAGGAACAGATCTCAAGAATGCAGAAGCTAACTGTGGTTTTACATGCAATATAAACCCCCTCTTCAAGGGCTTTTGGGCACTGTGGCAGGGCTCTTCTACTGAATCCAAGTTACAAGTAGTAATCCAATTACAAATTGATGCCAATATGACAGAAGAGGGATGTCCAATTCCCTCACACTCTTCTGAAACTCTATTTTTCCCTTAATATACAATGGCAATGTGATATATAACAAGAAAAGTTATCATCATACACAAATTTGGAGACCGTGGGTTCTTTTTCAGCCCCAATCTGGTGTGTGGTCTGGGGCTGATCACTCCCCTTGGCATCTGGTGAAATCTCCCCTAGAGCATCTGGGCCCATAACTAATTTGGGAACAAAAGCTTTTCAGGAACCAATTCTGTGATGGAAGAAGGGAGCATTTGTTCAGAGGAAAATTTCTGTTCCTTATAGGGTGTTTTCCATTTTCCAGCCAGCTCTAGATAAAACATATAAGCTGGTCTAATAAAAGATATCACCCTAAATCTCATGTCTTTTTCTGGGGCTACCTGTGCCCCAAAGAGTGGGGCCCAAAATAAAGGGACAGCACAGTTGGATTTTGTCCTCGTCTCTGCCACCAAAGTGCCGTGTGATCTTACACCATGCACTTCTCCCTTGTTATGCCTTAATAATCCCCACTGCTAAATGAGGCAGCACGTAAAGTACTTTGAGATCCTGATTCAAGGCCCTGTTGGACGGCAGAGCAATCACAGCATCACTACACAGTGTTCACCAAGGCATGGCTCTCCACAGCCTGCTCCTGTTCCAAAAGCTTTTCCCTCCGAGGAACTCCAGTTCTGCTTTCACAGTCATTGACTGTAGCCAACTGTTGGGATGCTGCTTGTCCATGGAGTGCTGCTGAACCAGACCTCGTGCTCCATTTAGCAACCCTTGGATTAGGGCATGGGAGCAGCCAGCAGTGAGGTGAAACACATGATGCGAGCAAGTAGGCATTCTGGGGAAGCACCATCTGACTGGATGCAAAAAGCGTAATGCAAGCGGTGACAGTTAGAGCAGGGTTGGGCAATTATTTTGGGCGAAGGGCCACTTAGGGAGTTTTGGCAAACCATCAAGGGCCACATGACAGGCAGCCAAGGGCAGATAAATAGTAATTTTCTAAATTTCTAGGGGCCCTGTGGGCCAGATAAAATGGCTGCATTTTGCCCACCCCTGAACCAAGATTGGTTCTGACCCTGATGAGGGGCCGAGGCAACACACCTCCATTGCAAAGGACCTGCAACCAAGGTTACAAGCAAATAGGCTAAGCATATTTAAGGTTACCATATTTCCAGTTCTAAAACAGAAGACATGTCATGCTAGGGGGAGGAGGTATATGATTGTGGGGGGCAGTGATATCCTGATGCCCTGCCCCTGCCCATTCCATTGCCCCTCACTCCCAAGCAACAGCCCCTGCCCCCCTGCTGCTGCCCCTTACTCTCAATCCAAAGTACCCGGCCCCCCTGGGCTATGCTGGTGCCCCTCACTCCCAACCTGCAGCCCCCTGGTGCTGCCAGTGCCCACACTCCTGACCAACAGTCCTCTGCCCCCCAGTGCCCCCCACTTCCAAGACACAGCCCCCACAGCCCTGCTGGTGCCCCTCACGCAGCCCCCTGTTCCCTCCAGGTGGCTCTCTGCTGCCCCTGAAGGGCCCCTCCACCCATCTTCCTCTGCTGGAGGGGCAGGTGCCTCCCCACACCTCTTCTGCCCTGCTGCAGCCCCAGTGCCTGGACAACTTCCCCCAGTGCTGGCAGGCACCCCCCCCCGCCCCCAAACACACACCCATCCCCTCCACACACACCCCCCAACAGTCCCCAAACCCTGGCCCTCCAATGCCATGCCCCACAGACTTACCTGCATGCAGCTACCAGAGCTGCTCCCACCCTCCTGCCTGGCTGCATGCCAGTCACGTGTATGTGCACCCTGCCTCCAGTCGCCCTCCCCTCACGCCCTCCAGCCCCAAGCAGGTCTTTGCTAGGCAAGCTGGGAAAAACTTCAAAGCTAAGCTGACCAAAATCTCAGACATTTGATCACATTTTTAAAAAACTGCCCGGACAGAGATGGGAGGACCCAAAAAGAAGACATGTCTGGGAAAACCCGGACTTACGGTAACCCTAAGCATATTGTGATATGTCTCTGTGAGGGAGACTGTAAATAACACCCCTCTCTTTTATACCCGTCCTGCACAGGAGCCTGCACAGATTGTCCCACATGTAGTCTGACTCCCCTCTGTACAGAGCAAAGATGCATTCTGCTTTATGTGTCAGGTAGAGGGAGGCTGTATACATCTGGTGAGCCAGATCCTTAGGTGGTATAAATCACTGTAGCACAAGGGCAGCAATGACTTACACTAGTGGAGGTTCTGACCCTGGAGCTTTATAGTAAAGCAATATATTTCCACAGGCCCTAATCCTACAGCCTTGCTGTAATCAGTGTGGCCAGTGACAGAAGGACCACTTGTCTGAGGGAGGCTTGCAGGGCCACTCCCAAGTTATTTATTAAATCAAGATACTCCAACCCACTCTACAACCCTGCCAAAAAACAAAACTCGCTGCAGTCAAAGTGCTCTGATAAGCAGTAGCGTATTTATTACCTTGGACTTCAACTCCCATCAAACTGACTGCTGCTTTGGAAGATAAGCAAGCTTCTACTGAAGTCACCGGCATGTCTTCCATTGAATTTGGTGGGACTTGGGTCACGCTTGCGACTGGCATCTGTAGAACTTGGCTCTGGCACTGCACACGGGGACCCTACGGTCACACAGAGTCCTGTTAGCTTCAGTGAGACTGCACATAGGATACGGAGCCCTGCCTTCCCACAGCCCCTATGAAACCAAACAAAAATAAGGCCTTTACAGAAAGTGACCAGGTGGCAGGATCAGAGCTTTGCTTTGCCCCTACCATTCTCTAGCATGCAATAGGGAAAAAAAGATTTTTTTTCTTCTCCCTTTTTTTTTAACTTTCCCTCTATTTTATTTTATTTTTTAACTTCAGTGTGTCTGTGGGCCAGCATGAAATCAAAGGGGATTGAGTCAAAACAGTGATTTTTCGTCCCGAGTAATCAGCCAGAAGGAATTGACTAGGCAACTTGATTAAAAACAATTAACAGATAAACAAAGCAAAAAAGAATTCTTGAAATTTAAAGGGAAAAGAGTCAAGCGAGCGATTGACGATGAGGATTTGAAGAGAGGGTTTATGTTTTTTCTTGTAATTTGAGACTCTAATGATGGACTTATGTTGCCCGCTCTTC
>NW_005842238.1:1328036-1391439 GCF_000455745.1 Alligator sinensis
CTTCCCTTTTTCTTACACCTTACCTACTAAAGGAGGAATTCTTGATTGGTAAGTGGATACTATCCGCAAGACACTAGGGAATTTATTAGAGGTCACTCAAGAGCATTAGCTGTACCTTCTACAGGGGGAAAAAAAGCACACAAAGAAATATCTGTATATCTTTTATTTCCAGAGGGATTTTTCTTTTTCTTATTTTTTTTCTTTTTTTCCTTTTTTTTTTTAGTTTCAAAGTGCTAAACTTGTTTGTTTGCCAGTTTTTACTTTGTACATAAACCTCTTTTTTTCTTTTTCTTTTTTGGTAACATTTGTTCAGTCTCCTTATTAAGGAAACTAAAAAAAGAAAGAATCATTTAGGTTTTTGTTCCATTTTTGTTTTATTTCCAAGGAGTATGTAGTTTTTTTGTATGTATAGTCCTGTTTCTTTTTTTTCCCCTCTTTTAGATTAAATAAGGGTTATTTTCTCTGTTTTATCTTCCTTATTTTTTATTTACTCCTTTGTTTCCCGATATTTTTTTAAATCTTTTGTTCAACATGACTCGCATGCTAATACTCTTTGCATGATGTCTAAATCTTCCAGTTATCATATCAGGGGGCAAAGAAGTTTCTTCTTACTGTGGTTTTCTTTCAGGGATATGTGCTTTTGTTTTCTTCTCCTCTTTCTTCTTTTCTTGCTTTGTTTCTTTCTTTCTTTTTGTTACAGTGCATCATGACGGTAAAATTTCTTGGTTTATTTAAAAAAAAAAAAGTCAGACAGAATAAAACCACCATTGAAAAAAGTTCAAACAATGCCAAATGGCTTTTTTGCTTTCAGATCTCTCAGTCAGGGTCTTCTGCTGACCTCTTTACCAAAACAGACAGCCCGCTTGACAACCTAGCCAGTCAGAATGGAGGGTCCCATGAATATGACTCAGGAAACGATACTTCTTCTCCTCCCTCCACTCAAACAAGCTCATCCAGGTCAAAGGACATCCAGGAGAAAAGAAATGTAGCGCACGATGGCTTTGGCCACTCCTTCTCCTCTGGGAAGCCTAAACTGGCCAACAGTGATAACAGCTCTGATTCAGGAAATTCCTTCACCAGTTGCTTTTCCCAGGTCAAGGGAACAGCTTTGGAAAATCTCTCTCCAGATGCCCAGGGACAGGATCAAAGGTCAGTGATCACCAACCATTGCAACCTCCATTCCTGGAATGGCTTAGTGTTTCCTGCTCATTTATCTGTTGCAATGGGAACTTACCCCCATTCTGCAAGTCAGACCAGTGGTCCAGCAGGTGCGGTGTTCCAACACAAGCATTTCCTTAGGTTTCTGAGGAAGGTGCATGACAATTCGCAGCTTACCTGAGCAATGGCACAGGGTCTGTGCAGAATTCCTCTCTCAGCCCCATGGTAACAGCTTATCCTTTGGAGCACGAGATTTGACCATTCTTATCATAGCCCGTTAATTCTTCTCTTTGTCCATGGCCTTCCCCATGCAGCAAGACCCCTCAGAACAGATTCCGCCTGGATCCAAATACAGGCAGGAATCAAAGGCCTAGACCCAAACCCTGTGATTTTTGTCAGTCTGTATCTAGATGTCACCTGAAATCATCTACATTTGGCTTGTTGTGACCTTGTAGCAAAAGTGCTGGGAAGGTCACTGGCACATTTGGGTAAACTTTCAAAGGATGGATGGATGGGTGGATTCAACACTCCTCTGTCTCATTAAATTCATTGTCAGGAACCAGAACCATTGGCATTTAAATTAAAGCTTTACAATCAGCTTGCTCCTCCAGACTGATTCACTAGGCTGAATCCTGAGTGTTCCTGCACGGCTCCTGCACACTTACTACACAAAGAATTGCTGCATTTCCTCTGGGTAAGAGCAAAGCAGTGCAGGGAAAGCTTTGTGTATTATTCTGTATGCAGTAGCCCAGTGATGGCTCTCTGCACTGGAACACAGATGAGAGCAGTGGGATCATGCTCAGATCAGCCTCACATGGCCAAATTGCCAAGGGAAAGTGGATGCCAACCCACAGCATCTACTGCCCATTTGCATACACTTGCCCAACTACACGTAGGGGCTGAAGACTCTTCCCCCTGGGTCGACATGTATGTTTCCATGAGCACAGAACTGAACCATTGTTGATGAAGCTTAGTGTTGTGGTGTCTTATGGTTGCACTGGCTGGGCCGGAGAAGGGCAATGCACCTCTCTTGCCAGCGCCAGTGACTGTCATGTTTGCATTAAAAAGCATCAGGTGGGTCAGTGCAGGGTCAGTTTGGTCGAGTGCTTCCCAGCTGCAAATGTGCATGGCTGCATATATAGCACCATGTGCTATTTCCTGTGAAGCACTGGTTTTGTGGCTGGGATAAGTGCAGCGACACCTTAGATGTGTGCTTTCTCCTCTGTAAATGAGGATTAGCATAATTAAAGTCAAGGGTGTTTTACCAGCATAAACCCAGAATAATTGAGAACAAGAGAGACGGGACCTGACTTCTCATCTTCAAGGCAAAATCCTGCCCTCAGGTACATGGGTAAAACTCCCCTTGACCTTGGTGGGACTCAAACCCATTTAACTGAATGCATAATTTACTCTTTAGGGTTAAACACAGCTTTCCTGTACCATTGCCAGCGGTGGGGTAGCTCCTTTGAAACCTGACCCTTCATTTTGACAGACGCTGAAACCAGGGAGGAGACTGGAATGACTTGGGCCCAGTTAGCTGAAGTCAGTGCCTTAGGACTGCATAGCAGTGATCACTGCTTTGTAACGCCTTCAATGAGTGGGGACATCTCTTTTCAGAGGATGCCTGTCCCCCTGTCTCGGCTGCTCAGAAGAAAAGAAGCAGAGGCCCCTCCCTTCCCCAGCCCACAGCTCCCCTCTGAGACTGTGCTCTCGCAGTGGGTCCTACACCAGCACGGGAAGGTCCTCCCAAGGGTCCAGCCGCTCCACCCGGTCCCACTCGCTGCATCACAAGGCCACACCCAGGTACTCCCGAAGCAGATCCTGCTCCTCAGGGAAAAGGTGAGGTCAAGTCAAATGGCTGTCTCTGTTATTGCTGGCAATTCTCAGGTGTTACAGTGGTGGCCAGGCCCGGGCATGGACCACAGAACCTTAGAATACAGCTTGGCTTATGCTGCAAGGGCACACAGATAGTGCTGGGAATGCCAACACACTTGCTTCTGACTAGATGGAAAGGCACGAGCAGAGCCCCATGTTTGAGGAGAAATGCATGGCTTGATTACTTTCAGGATGCCCAGCCTTCCTCAGGTCTGGGCTGAGCTCATGAAGCTCATTTTCATTTGGGACCGTATTTCCTTTTCAGCTCTGATTCTGAAAAGGAGCCTTGCACACCCTCACTTGGAGTTTGATAACCCTTCTCTGGTTTATGCCTACTTTCAGGTCCTATTCACGTTCCCCAAGCTACTCATCCAAGTCCTGCAGAAGAAGTCCCGGAAGCAGGAACTCAAGGCCACGTCGAAGCCCCAGTTACTCCCGCTACAGCCCTAGCAGGTACTGCTGGCTCCTGGGGTATAATACTGCATTCTATGAGCATCTCGGGCTTTTACACTGCTTCAGTTCACAGCTGTAATTACAGCACACGTGCATCCATTTACAACACGTCCCTCAGCCTAGTAGCCGAGCACTGAATGCAAACTTGGAGTGAGGGAGGTATGTACATGAGGCCTGCTCTCTGTCTCCCTCCCTGTTTGTGACAGAGCACCCCAAGCGCAGCCAGTTGCTTCCGCTGATGCCACCCGACACTGATCACTGACAGGAGAGACCGGAGCAGAGAGCAGAGCTAGGCAATCCGCCTGGAAGGCAGCCAGACAAAGCTGCCTCCTGCAGCATGGGTTTTCTGCAACCTGCACTTGCTAACCTGGCCTGACCTGCCTCAGTTCATAAGATTTAAACCCCATTAAGCAGCTGTTGTGGAGCATGATGGAGAAAGAGGGTTTGAAGGTCTAGTCCCTTGAAATGTGTCTTGAATATGGGTAGCTAGTGCAGCCTGATGGGTGTGCTGTCTTTCCTCTGGACACTTTAAGAGGCAGCCTGCTAATCTACTCCATCTATGTCACATGGTAATTGGTAGTTTTAGAGCCATACCACAGGTGAGCAGTGGAAACCAGAAAGAAAAAGGAAAAGTGCTCTCTACAGTGCCTGTCAGGTCAGCCCTGACAGGAGCAGTGGAATCAGAGAGGGGCTGAATGGAGGGTTGACTACAGGCCTGGATGGCACCAGTGTTAGACTTGGATGGATTTAGTCTCTGTGCCATGAAAATCTTTGACTTAGCCTAGGCAAAGTGATTGTAACAACCTGCAAGCTAAATCCTGTGGAGAGCTTGAGCCATTGTCAGAGAGAGGTTTTCCTGAAGTGAGAAAAGAGAAATTTCCCACTATGTGGAGCAAAAGATACCAGCTGTTGGGACCGCTGGAGTTCTTGAAATGTTCCTCTCTGGGGAGGGCACAGTCTGGCCTGGTGAAGTGGTCTATTTATATAACAAATGAGCAGCAGTAGAGAAGGGTGTCTGCTCTGACCCAGTGCAGAAATCTTTGTTCTCCTCACCAAGTACCACAAAGCCCCCACTTATGCCCTTAGTCCCTTTATTAACCCACGTGGGGTTAGACTGGCTCAAACACAGGAAAAAACAAGGACTCTCATTGGGAATGTGACGTGTTAAGCATTGCTTTCAGCTGGAAAAAAAAGATCTTTTTTTGCCAATATGTGGTGGCAGCTTTCCTGGCCAGAATAACCTAGCAGAGAGGCACACAGCCACTTGGCATAGGTTAGCTGGAATTGTGTTCCAGGAACAGAAGAGCAGGAGGCAGTCTGGGATCGCCTGCATGGGAAATAAAGATGATGGCCCAGATTCAGTGTTGGGGGGGTCACTGTATGGCTACAGAAAGGAAGCTGATGCAGTACATAAGTTGTGCACAAGCTATGGTGGAAGGCAGGTAACCAAAGCACGGCACACTTGTAGAGCAGTGGGAGTGGTGGAAGGCTGGTGCAGGGTTCCAGCAGATCCCAGGTTCACAATCACTGTACAGTCTTTGTCATCCTGGGTTGTTCTTGCATGATGCAGGAGTGTTAGGGGAAGAAATTCCTTTCCTTCATTATATGCAGAGCTCACACCCAAAGGAGTTTTCCATCAGTTTCAGGCAGGATAATCTTTGGGTTTTAGATTTAGTAAAAGATAAGGCAAAAAAGAACAGGAGTCAGCTCTGCCTGAGAGAGAGCACTGTGTGCATCTCATCTGAGCACAAAATAGCAGCTGCATCTGCAGCAAGGATCCCACCCTCTTCTCACCATTTCAAGGTTCAGTACTCAAAAAACAAGGCTTAGCAGGCATCAAGCATAAACGTCCCAGAGCTAATTCAAATATACACTAATTGGGCAGTTCTTCCCTCAAGGCTGTGACAGTGCACAGGGCAGTAGTCATAGTGGGGCTGCCTCTGGCAGCCGGGAGAAGAGTGGCAGTGTCTGCTATTTTTGCACCCTTCTACACTGCCACCCGGGGTTGTTGCCCCAGTTTCCCCTCCTTAGTTATCCAGATGTTTCAAATCAGGTAGTTAGCTGCTTAAAGTCTTCTCAGTATAGGGCATGTGATAACTTGGAGTCCTCAGGGCTAGAGACCCTTCTGTCTCCCTAGACTAGGGGCGAGCAATTATTTTGGGCAGAAGGCTGCTTATTGAGTTTTGGCAAGCCATCGAGGGCCGCATGACAGGCAGCCCAGGGCAGATAAATATTAATTTTCTACATTTTTTAGGGGCCCTGCGGGCCAGATAGAATGGCCTAGCAAGCCACATCCAGCCTCCAAGACGCATTTTGCCCATCTCTGCCCTAGACGCAGCACAGAGTCCACAGCCCAGGGGCTGGGCTAGGGACCCAAGCCTGTCCCCTGCTTAGCAAACCCCCTCACAAACACACTTCTTTCACATGAAAGTCTGTTATTTCTGAGACTGAGAAAATTGTAGCAAAGAAGCTGAGATAGAATAAAACTATATTAAAATCTGACCAAAACCAAGGCAGCATTGCTCTGTTTAAATGTATGAGAGCTTTTAACTGCACCGTCCTAATACACCTTCCAAATTCACCAAGGGTGTTTGCTTTCAAAACTTACCTAAGCACATAATAAACCTAGCAAGCAAACTCCCCTCTCCAAAGCACAGTCTAGCCTATTAAATGCATTCAACCCTAGCCAGGACCTTCCAATATCCCCAGCTGTCACTGAGTACCTCATAAACATTCTTGCATACTTAAAAAGTCATTGTATTCTCCAGGTCCCATACTTGTTGGCAGCATAGGCCCCTTTATGCCACTCGGTTAGTGTGAAGGGGCCTCATTGGAATGAACTCATCATTTCGCAAAGTGCTTTGAGTGTGAAGGGCGCTATGCGAAACCAGATTGACTCCATTCCCAACGGACACCATCAGGGCGGTACAGAGGAAGGGCCTGTGTTGAAGTATAGAGAGACCCTCTGAAACAAAAAGCCAGCAATCCCCAGTGAGGGATCCAGCACTCATTCTGGATATCTGAGGCCTGCAGAACAGATGTGCCACACAGAAATAGCCCACACCTGTTACAACTTTGCAGACCTCACATTTCTACAGGCAGACAGGTTAAATCTGCCCCTCCAGCCATGTGGGCGCTGTTCCTCTGTGTTGCAATGTAGTGCAGGGTTTGGCAGGTGCAGTGGCTAAGGCCTCTCTTTGTACAGTCTACAACAGTCTATGGTTTGTTGCTGCAGAGACGGTCACCTGGAAACTGAGATCGTCCACATGGAAAAAGTGTTGAAAACCCACTCCCTAGTCAATTTGTGAGCAGCTGCGTAGCAGGCTAGCTCAGTCAGTGTCTGTACACGGCTAGCCTGTTTGAAGGCGAGTAATAGAATTGTCCTTTTACCACAGGGGTGGATCCTGCTTTGCTTTGGGCCCTGTTTCAAGCCCCACTGCTGAGTTGCTATACATCTCTGCCTGGTGCATGCAATCTAAACCCCATGTGCGCAAAACCAGGCAGTGACAGCTCCAAAACTGGTTGTTCCTTAGGGATCGCGAGAGAGAGCACAAGTATGGCTCCAGTGAGAAGGAGTCCCACAGAGAGCGTGACCGACGGCGGCAGCGGCGACAGTCCTACTCACCCCTGAGGAAACGCAGGAGAGACTCTCCCAGCCACCTTGAAGCTCGGCGGATCACAAGGTAAGAGGCGAGCAAGACTCCTCTTGGTCTGTCTAGGAGACAGGCATGTGCAGCAACCCTGGGCTCACCTCTGACTTGCTTGGTCAAGCCTGTGGGTAGCTGTGGTAGGGATCTGCTTTAAACCCATCTTACAAGGACAGGCCTCCCTCCATGCACCGCACTACAGTCCAGCAGAGGTAGAGTCCCCATGACACAGAGCTGTTCCTCCAGCCATTCCACTGCCTTGATGGTTCAGTTCCCTGCTCTAACGATAGTTTTTCCTCAGAGAACTCTAACTTTTTAAAACTGAATCCTTTTTTGAGAACCAATCCGATTGGCTGGGAAAGGAGATTCAGAGGGGCAGAAGCAAGACTGAAGGAGACCCCAGAAGAGCCAATAGCTCGCTGCTTCAGGTGATCACTTATGACATGGGAGAGCTGGTCAGATGTATGATCTGGACACAGAACCCTAAGATCAGATGAATGGTTTGGCCAGAAGGCTATCCTGGGATGGATCAATGTCTCTCTCTCACCTGGAGATGATCCACTTTGTATAAATAATCAAATGCAGAGATGCAAACCCAGGTCTCCCTCAAGCCAGGTGAGTTCCCAAACCACTGGGCTATGGCCAGGCTCTGAGCCTCTCTTCCCCAAAGAATACGTAATACAAGGTGAAACAACTCTAACAGTAGAGACTGAGAGAGACCCATCCCAGAACGGCCTGGGGTGAAGGCATTCCCTTGAGCTGGGAGGCAGAAGTTCAAATCCCTGGTTTCTCTCTTGTGCTTTGCAAAGCACTTCAGAACTTTTTGGTTCTGTCCCATGGAGGATGGAAACAGGTTTGAAAGCTCAGAAATGTTTTCAGGGTAGGAAACCTCTCCCCCTGCCGCCGCCCCCACTCCATGCTTTCCACCACTGTCACCTGTAACAGAGGCTGCTCTTCTCCCTTTGTGCCCGCAGCGCCCGGAAACGCCCCATCCCATACTACAGGCCCAGTCCTTCCTCCTCCAGCAGTGTCAGCAGCTATTCCTCATGGTACAGCAGCTTTAGCCGCTCTCCCAGTCGCAGTCGGAGTTACTCCAGCTACAGGAGCAGTCGGAGCCGGAGCCGAAGCCGGAGCCGGAGCTGGAGCAGCAGTAGTGACAGCGGCAGGAGCCGAAGCCGGAGTTCATGCCCAAGAAGCAGCCACAGCAGAAGCAAGAGCTATGGCTCAATAGGCAGCTATGACAGCATGCGGCGCTAGGGAGGCCCTCACTGCCACATGCTCCAGTGTCATCTCTTTAAATCCCTGGTGTTATCCACTCCCCTTCTGCCTCCCAACCATAGGTTATTATTATTGTGTAATATTATGGCAGTGCTTAGGCCTCCTTGGTGCTAGGTGCTGCAGAAACAGAGAGGCAGAAGGTGTCCTTGCTGCCATGTAGTGTACATGGATATATCACCACTCCCCAGAGATGGGGATACAGGACAGGTCAGCATTTTAGGGAGGGTCCATCAACAATAAACCAGCCCCATCCATTTTGGGCCTGTCTCCATGCAAGCATTTCCCTGCTGCTGATGCATAGGGCAAGTTCAGCTCCTTGTTTTTTCCTGGTGGGCAGAGGGCAAGCAACATTCTCTTTGTGTCAGGGAAAAAGAAGAGTGAAGATTGAAGAGAGCCTCACAAAGGCGTGTTATGTGCTGGGCCTGATCCCACCCCCAGTGAAGTCAATGGCCTAGCTCCCCTTGACTTTAGGGTGCCAGCATGGGCCCTTGAAGTATAGCAGCCCTCTATACAGAGGAAAGGCAGAGGCCTCCAGAGAGAATCACATCTTCTCATTTCGTTGCTTTCCCTCTTTGCCTCTTCAGATCTAGGACAGAAGTTCCACAAACGTGTTTAATCTAAACCAGTTAATTCTGATACTACATCCAACCAGGTTTATCATAAACCTGTTTTGGCCATTTTGAAAGCAGTTTACACACACTGAACTTCCGTTCTGTTACAGGTTTAAACCAGTTTCTAATCACTTAAACTGGTTTATGTGCAACTTCTGTCTTTAGTCTTAGGGAGAAAATAGTTATTCACTAAGGGTCAGCCAGTTCCTGCTAGAAATATAACCTATAAATATAAAGCAAGAAACCCATTCTGACATGAATTGCTTGAGAGAAGAGGCCAATTCCCCTTCTCCAGCCATGCACTGATTGCTGTGTCATGAGTTTATTCCTCCCAGAAGCCTGACTCAGTTTTGGTGGTGCTGGGGAGATTTTTCATGCAAGTGGGAACAATCAAGGATCCGGGTCTGGAAACCTAGGCACACCATCAGGATGGAGGAGGGAGCCAATTCTCATTGCTACATTTAAGAGTCATTTCTCAGCACTTTGCCTATGAGCTGTCAATTCCAGTCTTACATTTCCACCTTTAGGAAGAATCCTGTTGTTTTAAGTAGATTAAAAGGAAGTTTGGGTCCCACACTACAGAAAGGATGTGGACAAATTGGAGAGAGTGGAGGGTGACAAAAATGATGGGGGGCTAGAGGATGTGACTTATGAGGAAAAACTGAGGGAACTGGGCTATTTCGTCTAGAGAAGAGGAGACTGAGAGGGGACTTAATAGCAGCCTTCAACTACCTGAAAGGAGGTTCAAAAGAGGATGGAGCTAGACTATTTTCAGTGGTGGCAGGTGACAGAACAAGGAGCAATGATCTCAAGTTGCAGCAAGGGAAGTTTAGGTTAGATATTAGAAAGAATTTTCTCCCTAGGATAGTAAAACACTGGAACAGGTTACCCAGAGAGGTGGTGAAAGCTCCATCCTTGGAGGTTTTCAAAACCTGGCTAGACAGAGCTTTGACTGGGATGATCCAGTTGGGGATGGTCATGCTTTGAGCAGGGGGTTTGACTAGATGTGACCTCCTGAGGTCCTTTCCAACCCTAATGTTCTGTGATTCTGTTTTAGACAAGCCAGGTGGGATTGGATGATTTCAGGGCAGTCTGATCTACAGTCACAGCCCATGTGAGTAACAGTCCCCTTCCCCAGAGATGTTTCATATTGGAAGTAGCAAGGGACAGCAGGATGGGAAACACTCTGGCTGGCCTGTATCCAAGTCCAGGCCCTGTGTGATGGGCCTACATGGTGCTTTGACTTAGCCAGCTGAGGGCGATGCCCCTCTGTAAAGCAGAGTCAAAAAAAGGTAGAACAAATGAGAACAAAAACAACTCATCTGCACTTCCAGGAGGCAGCTAAGAATCAGGGATGCCTGTCCTTGGATTCCTGCCTCTTAGCACCAGCTTCCTGCCATGGAGACACTTGTTAGTCCTCTGCGCCTTAGATGCTGGGAGCCATACAGCGCCAGGCTCAGAGGCTCAATTCAGGTGGTGCGGGCTTCCCGCCCTGCCTTCCTACTCGCACATTTCCCTTCTGTTTTAGGCAGTGCTGCTGGTTCCTCCCCCAGAATGGCAGCCTCCCTTTGCAGGAAGGATGGGCACCTCTCTGTCTCTCCCCCACTATTCAAGGCAATGGGACATTTTCCATTCAGTGCATTAGACTCAGCTCTGAGGAATGAGGTTTTGGGTCCAGGCACAGGGTGACCACATGATGCCTTGGCTTGCTGGCTCACAGTGCATCAAAACACCACCTCATTTAACCTTTTCCTGCCCTCCGGATGGTTATGAGAAGCACCTCAGCTCCATCCAACTCCCTTCCCCCTGATCCATCTCCTAGTACCTGCTCCCCTTGACATAGTTGTTACATGGAGCAGTGGAGCTCTTCACCAGATCAATACTGGTCATGGAGTATGGGGAAGCATCAGAAAGGGGGTGTTTCTGTCTGTCACTCATTTCCCGAGGAGTCACAAGCAGTTCTGTGGGAGGGCAGGGGTCGTCCTTCTGGTCTTTGTGTGCCAGGCCTGCCTTTGTTTTCCCTTTGCAGTGGGTGCCAGCACAGCCGGCTATGCAATTACTGTGTTTTGCAGGCTGACAAAGGCCTCTCCCAGCTGCAGACTGAGATGGCAGCAAGGAGTTTATTTTTTTCTTGCAACAGCTGGGTGCTTAGAGCCCCTCATTTGGGAATAAGACATGTTCCCCTCCCACACACCCTGCATAGTTGTTATCCGCTTCAGTCTTAATGACTCAAGGATACAGGGTCTTAAGTGTTCCAAGGGGGCAAGTGGAAATTATATCTGCCACCGCGGAGGAGGAGGAGGCAGCGGCAGCTTTGGCATGTAAAGAGATGCAAATCCTTTGGTTAAAGAGCCACCTGCAACCCTGAACTCCAGGGACATGGAGGGAATGGCAGAGCTGTGACCTGGGGGGAGAGATGAATGGAATGTGTATGCATGTGTGCAGTGAAATATATATACCACAGCTCAGTGCCCTTCAGGTCTATTGGCAGCTGTTATTTTCAGTGGTTCAATAGGAGACATGCAACCATCTTGCTAAAAGCTCTTTCACAGAAGAGATGCCATCTGTTCCAGAACGGCTGAGGGTTCCCTCTTCTGCTCGCCTGTCTTGTAGCTAAGGTGGTTTTACTAGCATTTCAGTTTCCCCAGACGCAAGGTGCCTGTCAAGTGGTAGCTCAACTCCGTGTGTTTCCCTGCTCACAGGTGCTCTTCTCCTCCCACAGAGGGATGTGATTGCTCCTGTTAGCTATAGCAAAGGGTCCAGGCAGTTCCCACTTTCCATTCCCTGTAGAAATAGAAAACTGGGATGCTGAACAGTGCTGGGCCTGCAGACTTCCACAAGTGGCTCAATATCATCTCCCCCCAACACTGTGTGCTGTATGGCATGTAGGGAAGAGCTTTCACCTGGGGAAAGGGGGGTGGGAGGAATCATTTAACTCCTTTGCTTTTAGCTAGATATAAGAAATAGCTCCTTTTCCTTCAGTGTCTTACAGCAAAATCTACATCCTAAGCAACCGAAGACCCATCCTCACTCACGCGGCCTCTCCCAGGCTGATGCTCAAACACACTGTACTTTTGTTTTCCCAGCAAGATGGTGTTGCAGTTATTGGACTGAGGTCTCAATCACCTCCTTGCTGAGAGAGCAGACCCTGACCGCTTTGAGTGCCCAACCACGCTGGTAGTGATACAGTGTAAGGCCAGGTAGTTAAAAGGGGGTACTGAAAAGGGGCTTGTAAAACTAGTGTAAATACAAACCATTACGTTGACTTGACTTCCTTACTGATGGGGACCTACGAACAAAGCACCACATGCCGGCCTCGGTCCATGTCACAAGAGTAGCGCACTTGGATCGAGAGCAAAAGAGGTAGCTCCTTGGATGACACTGAGCCTTCAGCATCCTTCATGAGAGGACTGCTGATCCATGCTACAAGGACTGCCTCTTCTCATATGGTCCCATGGCAGCTAAAGCTCTCTAGGTTTCCCAATCAGACTGGTATTGGAGTAAACCTCTTAAATTATTTATTAATTATTATTATTATTGTTATTATTCTATTTTTAATTGTATGTCAGAATGGATGCGATTGGTCACCATTACAGTATTTATTTATTATATTTTTGGAACAATAAGTTATTTTTGGATTTGTTTGTTCGTTTTAATGTATCCATGTCACTGTTCAAGCTTCAAGGTTTACGAGTTTGGCCTCAGAACTCTATGAACCCTCCGTGCCCAGGGAAGGCACTGAAGAATTAGACTTTGGCTCACATTAAAAGTTTGTGGTGAGGCAGTGCTGAACAAGCGCAGTTCATTGTGCCAGAAGGATCGGAGTGAAAGGTTAACTGTTATTAAATGAACACACAGTCTTTTTCCTTGGAAAATTTAGGGCTTCTCACAGAATCTTTGTCCGTTCTTGTCTCTACTGGAGTCCAATGGATCTGAGCAGCGATGCTGAAAAACTATTACTTGATCACACCAAGGCACAGCACTCTAGAGGCCTGTTGCTTCTTGTCTTGTTAAATGAAAGAGCAAAGGGAAAATTTGCAATCCCAACGAGGGGAATAACAGAGCAACCCTTTGCTGGTGTCATCGCTGAATGGGCGCCAGCTGGCTGAAATGCATGTTTCCCTTGGCTCATCATGTCAGAGCACAAAATGTAACCTGGCTTCTCTGAAAAAGAAACTCTGGTTCCCTTTGTGGCTGCTGCCTACAGGACTGTTGTATGTTGTCTGTTACCGAGTGACGACCTACCTATGGAAAATAAAGGAAATGACAATATGGAAGAACCAACAGCACTGAAGGTGGTTCAAAATCAGATCTCCAGTGACAAGACCTAACCAAGGGTTTTATTCTGTTTGGGTTTTTTTCTAGTGGCACTATCTTTTTTTTTTTTTTAACTTATTGAAACTTCCAGTGCAATCCAGCCCTCCTTATCGGTTGATATTTGCAAATTCTGCCAGTTTGCAAAATCCCTGCAAGCTTTTCTGTCTGTGTGCCTTTTGCCAGCTGCTTTTTAAAGTGTTGTTTTGCTTGTTTGTTGCCTTTTGAAGAAATTGTGCCCCACATCTGGCATCTCAGACAGCTGCCAATTCTCTGCGAGGGCATCTTTCATTTAGTGATAATGCATCTTGATTGTTTAAGAGTACATGAATCACTGCTAATTTGAGCCTAGCCAGTTGATCCCCAGGGAGGGGGATTCCCAAGGATATCTGGAATGTATCAGATGGCTCCGAGGGTTTCACAAAACATCTGAACCATTTCTTGGAAATGTTCTCTCCGAAGGATTCTTTTCCTCTGCACGCGTGCCCTTCCCCTCTCTCTGTCTGGTTCCCGTCTCTTCATAAACTTCTAAAAGTTTCTTCTTTCTAGAATCCAGGAAATACCCAAGATTCCCAGGTTTAGAATACGCTCTGTTTAGTAGCAGCTCAGTTATGTTGTTCTGGGTTCTACTGTTCAAAACTGCCAGACAGGGCAAATCTGCTCTTTTAATCTCGACTAGCCCCCCTTGACATTGGAACCCTCACTTCTGTTCAATTCTCCAGGCCCTGTTTATGCTTTGTGCTTGTAATACATCCCTGAGCGATGGTAATTTTCCACTCCTGGTTCAAATAATGCAGGCTAGGCTGCAGAATCCCAGCAGACCCTGGCGCTGCAGCTTCTGTTGCTGAAGAGCAAGGAGTCGGGGGCAGCTCTAAGGTTTGTCATGCACTTGCTATCCTCAGGGGGCTATAGCACTTCAAGTCTTTTCCTTTATGCTGGTTTTAATTGTTTAAATGTGTTTGTTTGCTAAGTTATACCAAACTGTTGTTTGCAAACAGCCGACCAATGTTATTTTGCTATGCATTGTGTACATATGCCGAAGAGGCTAATAGGACTTAGCTCGTTATTTAATATTTATTGCTTCTATTTATTGAGCATTATTTAAAAAGGATATTCAGGTCCTGCCATTGCGGTCCTCACAGACAGGCACCTCTCACATAATTTAGAGTGTTGCCTTTTACATCAAGGGAGACATTATCGAAAGGTAGTCAACTACGCTATAGGGCAGACTGTAGTCTGTCAAAACAGAGGCTTCAGTCATATAAACCACGGTAGGATTGAGCTATATAACGTCAGGAATTTATGAGGAAGTGTCATTTAGATGGAATTGAATAGAGGAGGTGAAAATCCTTTGCCACTTTGCATCCACAAGTTATAGTTTCTTGAAGAGGCCTTTGAAGTATTTGGAAGCAATGGTTTAGCCTTTTATTTAGGGTGCAGGCAGAAGTGCAGCTCCCAGCTGTAACTCAAAATGATTTCTGCAAAGCGTTTTGAGTTACAACTAGACCAAACAGAAGTTCACTGTTGGTTGGTTCCAGGAGAGAAGGGAATCTAGCTCGGGGCTGGAAGCCTGTAGCCATGTTCTCCTAGCAATGGCCACAGCTCCCTGCCAGTGCTCCCTGTTTTCAGAATGGGAGCGGGGAAAGGCAGCAGAAGGAGCTCATTCTTGGGGCTCCCCAGCTGGTGCTGAAGGGTGGGTGAATTGGAGCCCTCCAACCTCAGAGGGGCTGCAATACATCCACCCCACCCTCCAGGGAGGGCATGAAAACCCCCCAGACTAAACTCTGCTCCCTTCCCCACATCCCATTCCGAAAACATGGACAGGCTGGGCAGACACAAATTACAAAAGAGGCTACATTTTGTAACATCTTTATCTGATACCTCATGCAATCACTGACTATCATGCATCTTAAATCACTGACTATCATGCATCTTCCACCTGAGTGCTTATAGGCCCATATCCCCTTGGGCCACCGGAGCACCCCAGAGTCAGTACCTTAGGTACCTCTGTAACGAAGGGCAGTAGTCTAAGCCTATGGAGTAAGTCTCTGGCTGATCCAGGAATTAAACTATGGTCTCTAATATCCATTAAATCATCCTTCCTTTTATCCTTATCCAGCTTTACCATTTTCAACACAAGCTTCACGTTGAAGCTAAACAGGGCAGTTGTCAGGAAATCCTAGGTGAGGCCTTGTCTGCACTGGGTTTTAGCCACTGGGTGAGATGCACCAGGGTAGATGCCTTACATCATCAGTGAAGCATGGATAAAAACTGTGACTTGTCTCAATGCAGCTCACCCTGGAATAAAACCATGTGACACCTTAATAATGTGGCAGAGTTCCTCAGGGGCTGTAAATCAGTGTAGCTCCATTGAAGTCAATGATAACTCTCCCATTAACTTCTGTGGAAAGTGCTTGGAACTTAGGGTCAAGATTTTCTAATATGGGTGCCTAAATTTCAGCCTCTTTGTTCATATTTAGATATCTAAATAAACAGGTTGATTTTCAAGGTGCTGAGCCACAGTGACTTGCTAGGAGTTATTGGGTGTTTGGCCTTATTTAGATGTCTAACAGAATAAGTATGTAGATGCCTAATTTAGGGCATTCAAATTCGGAGGTTTAGCCCAAGGTCTAAATGTTCAGTGGTTTCTATGACCTCCTTGCCTGAGAGCAAACAGCTCATATGACTTTTGCTGCTGTATTAAAATTATGTGCATGACAAAAAGAGAAGGTCATTTCCAAACATATTGGAACTTCAACATATTAAAATGAACTTAAAATACAATGGATGGTTTCCTTCCAGAGTGACAGGTGCATTCCCTTAGCTGGCCTCCATTACCAGGGAATAGATCCCATTGTCAGATTTCTAGGAAGCCACATCCAGTAGGACCTGTTTGAAGGTCTGTGGCTGACAACCTGGACATTCCCAAACTCAGGGCCCCAATGGCAGGTACAAATTTCAAACATCGTTATCCAAGAAGACTTAGAACAAAGCTAACAAGAGAGGAGCCATTAAGGGAATAATGTGTATCCATGACTCTTGTCTGTTGGTCAACCCCTACAAAATTATACTGAGGTGTCTGTTCATTTTATTTAATTGTAAAACTACCTTTGATCTCCACTGGAAAGCATACTGTATTCTTTAGTCTTCCTGAGGTATTTAATTTATTAACCTGTTTAAAACAAAAGGGTTCAAATAAAGGTTCAGACAGTTTTTAGTTCTCATGAAAAGGTCATCTTTCATGTTCTTTTCAGATACAATGAAGGAGGATTTGGGTGATGTGAGAGATTTAGGTTCTGATCCAGCTTCTGTAGAAGCGAATGGGAATCCTTCCATTGACATTACTTGAAGCTGAACTCAGTCCTTAAAGCATTGGCTGAGGCGAAACAGATACATGAAGGTGCTTTTGTGAGTCTCCCTTCCCCACTTTGCCTATACACCTCACTCCTCCTCCTATTCCTTGCTGGCAGGTCAGCAAATGAATCTCCTGACCAGAAATACACACAGTATTTCAAGAGTGGTTGCCATTCAGCTTGGCCCACGTTCTTTGGTTCTGACTTGCAACACAACTCAGCTTTGCCAATATAGTTATTTAATCAGGGAGCTGACTAGAAGCCCTCTGGAAGTCCCTTTCAGTCCTACCATTCTTTGATTCTCTGATTCTAATCCTGACACACTATTACCCTAAGGTCCCAGTAGCATCCTCCAAGTCCTGCCAAAGGGATAGCGTTCCAGGATCTTGCAAGCACTCCCTGCCCACCTCTATCCATGCACATGCACCTTTCGATGGTATCACACCATTGAATAATACCTCCCCTCCATTCCACATCCAGAATCCATCGATACACTTTGGGTAGAATACAGATGTCCGAAATGCTACCAGCACCAGCAATACAAACTATCAAAGAACAAAATGCTCTAAATAACCAAGTCTAATGTGAAATATTTGGCAGCCCTCCATGCCCCTTAGTGTTGCTGTGTCTAGGCAGATTATGGGGGAAATTATCATCACCCAGCACAATGGATTACACAGGCTACACCCATTAGCAATAATGGGAGTTACAAGTTTAATCTGCTGTGCTGTACAAGGAGCCAGAGTTGTAAGCCAGGGAGAGATATTTCCTCTCCTCTTATCGTGTTACAAAAACATGATTTATGCTTTGGAGAAAAGTTTGCCATTTTATGGATCTAAAAACAGCAGTCTGCCTGTCAGAGGTATTTACAAGGCATCACTTCCCTTGCTGCTGTCTGGAGCCTTGCAATCCCACACATTTTATAGGAAAGGAATGTCTCCCAGTCAGAGGAATCCATTTTCCAAGCCAGGAGCCTCCTACAGAACAGGTGGAATGGGCAGGGTTTGGGACTGTGTATAAGCTCCAGCCCTGGACAGGGTCTTCCTATGCACCCTTCTCCCAAACCATCATTGCTACCATTATTCCAGGCCAGACTGACAACCCTGAGGGATGTCCTGCCAGTGGATGATTCTGATTTTCATGGCTTTGCTACATTCTGCAAGCAAAGCCATCCATTCTACAAGCCCTGCTGGCATGACAATTAGAGATAGCCCTGCATTTATTTGGACATCACCACACAGTGACATGTCAATAAAACTGTATCTCCATGCAGTACAGCTGAAAAATATTGTAGGGGCCTTCTGTCAGTGGCTCACATTATGCTGCAGTGAACTGAGGGTGCAAAGTCACTGTGCAGTGATGCAACCTTGGCCATTCATACATATATATCAGGATGTAGTCCACAATGGTCCGGGAAGATTATTCTCCAGCAAGAAAAATGCAATTGAACAATTGCCCTACAAGTGGCCATGGCTGGCTCTAGAACCAGTTAATACTGCCTCTCCAGGCAAATAATCTGCTGTCAGAGACAAGGCATTCTCCCTCCTCCCCACCAGTTTTGGAGATGTGTGTGCTGCCTCTGCAGTATACCTGTTTTGCACCAACATATGTATTAAAAGCTCTTGAACAGGAAACAGAGCTGCCTGTCCTGGACAGGAGATGTGGGGCCTTGTGACTTGAACCTCAGAGTTGAGTCCTGTTCCCTGCTTTGCCTCCGACCTGGAACAGGACTGGGCTCCCCACAGTCTCCTTCCAGCTGAGTTAAGGCAGGCGCTCAAAGAAGTTTCCTTCCTGAAGTTGACTGGCAGGTACTGTCTTTCCCCTGCTGCCTGTGGACATGGTGCTTTCTGCCTGATGAGTTACATGGGACTGGGCAGTGCCTTTTATTGCCTGGTGCATGCCTGTCTCACATTCATGCCCCACCAACTGCATGAGGCTCTGCAACCTCCACCCTGATACCTGCATCCATCCCTCCCAGCAGCACTCACTAGCGCTGCACCCAGCTGGCAATAGTGGTGCCTACCCCTGATTTACACACACCTCATAAAAATGTCATTTTGGCAAAAACCAGGGGCTGCCAAGCCGAAGATAAGTGGCAGAAAGATACAGAGCAGAGATCCTCTGCTTTGAATTGCCAGTAACACAGAACTTAGTTACATATACTGGCTAGGGACTGAGACTGAAAGAGAATGGATTCCATCCCCCTTCCCTTTCCGGAGTTATATTAATAAGGGTCGAGTTCACTGGGATTAATGCTATTAGCCTGAATGAACTTCAGCTGAATTAAGCAATGATTAATGATTTAGAGCCTCCTTCTCTCCTCCCTGCAGATAGAAAACAGCCAGCACTGTATAGCCAAGTCAGGGATGGTTAAGATGAGAAGCCAAACCTAATGCCCTAAGAACCTGCCCAGTTGTGGAGTTCTGACCCCACTGAATAGGTTAGAAGGCAGTCAGCTATGCCAGCTGGCTGGGCACAGTGAAGGAGAACAGCACCCACCACTTGTGGGTGCAAAGGGGGCTGCTTTCCCACATGCCCATCAGTTCTGAGCACGCTAAAGCAGTTTCCATATGAAACAACAGAGGTTTCCTAGATTCCCCCAGGATTCCCTTGGTCATTGGATAAATTCTTTTAGGCAATGAATGCCAAGTGCCAGAGGAAGTGAGCTCCAGGGTCAACACATAGAAAAAGCTCTAAAAAGACTGATACTGTTTGAAGAGTTGAATGGGCAAATGATTCCTACCACTGGGACAGACACATCTGCACACAGAGCTGTCTCTGATTCTTCTAAGCTGGCATTGAGGTATGAGATAGCTGGTGTTACAAGAACTCCATTGGGACTTGTCAGAATCCTACCCAGCTCATCTGACAAAATGTGTGGACAGGTGGCTGGGGAGATCAGTAAAGTGAGAGGTCATGCACTTTTGACATATTGCCATTCAGTAGCTGTTGATCACTGTTTACTTTAGATACAACTAACCCTTAACACTAGAAGAAGGGAGGGGGGAAAGGACAGAGATGGGTCCAAAACTAACCCAAAAGCTCCAAACCTCAGAGAAGTTGGGATATGGGCCTGTCTAGATCCAGATATCATTGCTGGACCGTAACGGACTGAGTGCAAAACTGCACTGAACTATGGGAAAAGCTGGAGAGCAATAGGTCCAGATCTGAACACTGTAGGTGACCTATCTAGGAGTGAAGAGACTTCTCCAAAGAGCCTAACTGGCTTATCAGGAAATGTTTAGGGGGGAAGACAGGAATGATACAACCCCACTCCCCAATGATTTCTTCTATAAACAAACCACAGGGACTAAGGTAAAAAAGGGCAGGACTAGCATTATGGGGATTGGGGCCACCTGGGCACAAAGGGCAAGGCAGTGGAGTTTTATTGTGAAGGCACCCAATCTCATTGGTTAGCAGGAAGGCAGCAATCTCATTGGTTAGCAGATCACGGAGGGCAGGTATCATTAATTTGGTGTTGCAGTATCAATGATTTCATCCCTCCAGGTCGTTCTGGCAGGATCAGCTCCTGCTTCTCAGGAAGGAGGGTTAGGCAGCAAAGCAAGGGCAGTTTAGCATTGTTACCCCAGAGACACACACCACTCTCCCTCCTCCTACCCCCTGCTAGGGTTTCCCCAGCCAGCACCAGCCTCTGCAGGGAATGAACCCAAGTACGTTTGATCTGATCCTAGTCTGGAGCTGCAGCCTTTCCTAAAGACAAAGAAGCTGTTGGGATCCAGACTATAGATGCAGGGCCATTACTAATACATCTGCAGAAGCTGTAACACAGTGCATGTGGTCTGTCAGCAGCAGCACATGGCCTCCCACATGGAAAATGCGGTGAGTCTTATGAATGGGTTTATGCCTGGGTGTGCAGAGGTGGCTATCTATTCATTCCCTGGGCCCAAAGAGCAGGAGGAAGCTTTAACATCTCCCTGAGCTCTCCGGCTCCCTGATATGTGAGGTGGAGCAAGCCTGGTGAACTGAAATGCAGCAGTTTGTGAGTGTGGAGCTAAGGGAGCTAAATCTAGGTAACACTGAAAAGCCAAGAGCCAGTGGGAGGGGAACTACAGATCAGTTCAGATAAGTAAAAGGAGCATTCCTGGCCTGGGAGGGTTAGGGAGATCTGAAGCAATGGCCTGGGGCTGAAGAAGAAAAATACTGAAAGGGGGGCAGCCTGAACTCCTAACAAGGACAGCAATTGGTAGTAAAACAAATGAGTAAGGGAGGCAGAATTTGGAGAACAGGTTAAACAAAGCATTGAAGTATTCAAGAGTCCAAGAAAATCCCGATACCAGACACAATGACCTAAGCCTTGTAACTCATCATCAACCTTTTTCTTCCCCTCCCTATTGTCATGCATTTGTTATCTCCTTTTCACAATGCTCCTGAGCCATCTTTCCCTTTACCTCCTGATTTGTCTCTTTTTTTTTGCCCTGATGCTGCTAGCGCTGATCCAGCTGTATGGAAATAGTTCCCTAGTCTGGCTTAAGGCTTTCTTTAATAACGGCAAAGGGTCTTGGGGCTGATTCTTCTAAAGACTTTTGTTGTTTTCTTTGGGAGCTGTTGTAAGTTGACCTCTTTTGAAAATCTAGATGCGTGGTTACAGGTTTTTTTCTGCAAGTAACAGACATCATAAGCCTTCTTGCTGCTTGCTGGCCATACTGTTTGAGGGGGTAAAAAGCCTGTGATGAACCCAGCAGACAGCTAGTGCAAAGGAAAGACAGGCTCCCTTCTGATGAGAGCCAAGAGGCCAAATCATGCCAAGTATTGTCTCAGAAAGAAAGAGCAGTCGTAACTGAGCAGTCTAGTCAAGAGCAGATAAATGGAAGTTGTCACAATTGTGGGTGTCTTGTTTTTCTCTTGCTGTCCCTTTCCCCTTTGGCCTGGGGCAGGCTACAGGCATAATTCTATTCTCTCGCCAGACAGACAGATGTCTAGTACAGGCACAGACTATGCTCTAGCACAATTATTTAATCTTCACTTCTCAGCCCTCACAGAGCACAAATCCTCAGCGAATACATGAGAGTAAGTGGAGACTATCCACAAAGTCCAACAGACTTTAGGCAGGCCACTTCCTGAGGCTGTTCTTCCAGGAGCAGAGAGAGGTAGTTGGTTAGCTGTGTTAGCCTGAACTCAGGCAGAAGGCAGGATGGAGTTGCACCTTAGACTAACTAAATCAGAGATGAATAAGCTTCCGTAAGCAGTGGCCGACTTCATCAGATGCTATCATCTGAGTCATCTTCCTCAGAAGCATCAAGTGTTGCCCGTGGCCGGCAGCAGGATGCTTTGGTGCAACTCTGGGCTGTTTCCACCCAATCAGTTCCCTGGCTCTCCAGTTGTCTACTCCCTACTGTTCCTTCTGTGGCCTCAACACTTTAGCTTAGGCCTCCCCAGCAGGCCTTATTCCAGGCTGTCAGCATCACAGAAGGTTGCTTTGCAACTTTCCCTCCCAAGTGCATTAAACCCAGCTTCCACATGTTGCAGAAAACCTTTCAGGATATAAATCAAAGCCCCCTCTAGGCGATGAACAAACTTGGTGACTAGTACATGAAATAACTGTTCAACATGCCAATGGGATTGTGCTCACTTTCCCATTAATACCACATTAATTCATTATGATTAATGTTATTACGGTGACCACCAAATGAATTAATGATGGCCCTGCAGTACATTAAAATGTTACTGGTATAATTAATTCCATCAAGTCTATTAGAAAAATTGTAGATGTTGGGAGCAAGGAGCAGAGAGCACAGATACAAGGAGGATAAGGTATGAGAAGTGGTTCCATCATCTGTCAAAAGCATTAGCATCTGTCACAGGCTTCTGCAGGGCCTATGCCTGGGGCACTGAGCCAAGGAACGTACAGTTGATCTTTACAGATATGGGGGCAGGTTCTCTCTGTCCAGCTTGAATTATGCTGCCCTGGGGGCTAAGGTGATGGTAAAGCCTGAGAATAGTGCATATTGGCCCAGAAACCCTGATAAAACAGTATTTGCCCACAACATGTAGTGATAACAATGCCTTCCTCCAAATGCTTACCAAAAGAAATGATCTCGGCTCTTCCAGAATTAACTGGAGCAAATTTGCTTGTGTTTTGGGTCAAACAAGCAGAAATCCCACATGCTCTCACTTGAGACCCCTCAGGGAAGATGAGCGCTTGCCCATCACTATCTTGGCAGAACTCTGAAATGCAGAAGTGAACAGGCTGTCTCATCCACACAAGCACATGCCCCAAGTGAATCAACAAGACTTCCTTGCCAATGCTACTTACAACTGTGGAGGTCCCAAAGGGGCAGCAGGAACATCTTGCCCTTCACCCATAGCTAAAGTACATCCAAGTGAGGTTGTTAGCCATCTTAGTCTGAAGTCAAGCAGTGAACTAGTTCTTGCTCATAAAAGTTAATGCATCTCTGACTTAATCTATAAGGTGCATCTCTACCCTGCCTTCTGCCTAAAGTACACAAGTTAATTCCATACCTAGACTGAGCACAGGCTGTGATGGACTAGGGAAATCCAAATGTGGTCTCCCCACCCCCCTCCCCCCAGCCTGTCACTACCTCAGTTATCATCCTGGTGACTGGGACCTTCAAGAGAAGCCAGCAGGGTTAACATATTGTGAGTGGTAACAGTACCTGTCTTCATTCACAAATGGTAGAGGTTTGGCATAATGGCCTCACCACTGTCTGGCAGAGGGCCAAATTCTGATACCTGCCTGCATGTACAGTCCCACTGACTTTCCAGGGACCATATACAGGGCAAGCTACTACCCAGCAGGACCACATCTCTTGGAAGCCACCCAGAAAGCAAGTATAAATGGACCCAATCGCTAATGAATATGTGGGAAACAGAATCGGTGCAATCTTGCACCCCTGAGGAAAGAAAAGGTCCGGGATAAGACAGCCACAAAAGCCAAGGGGCAGAGGAACTGCTGAGCCCGCATCCTCGCAGTGCTTCCATGGGAGGATGGTGGTGTGACCCCACTGAAATCCAAGGGCTTCCATCAGGCAGCATATGGATCATGTGAAGGGACTCAGGCCCTGTGATTATTTTTCCTTCCTGTTTTTATCAACGGCCTTCAACACAGGGTCTCTAGATGCTGCTGGGAATGGTTGATTGATCAAGTCTAAAAAGTAGCTCCTCAGACTAACTGTGAATTCATTATGAAGCTGGGAGCGACCCTGCCCTGAGCTTGTGCTGAGAGGAAGCGTCTGTGTGTGTCTTGCTCCATGTTTTATTGCTGGCTCCAAGCGTCTTCCCCTTTAATTAGTACCAAACCTTATGTACTGTTAGAAGTGACTCCTAACATCACTGCCTCACCCCCTCAGATGTAGCTAGTAAAGGATGACTCCGGGGAGAAGGTGGAGAACAAAGCATCTGAGGGAGGGGAACAGGTAGAGTAACGGGGTGAAGGGACATCGGTAAACTAAGATGGGACATCAGAAAGAGTTTTCTAGCAGTGTTGGTGATCCTCAACCTCGTTAGGCTCAGGGCACTCCTTGGAAAACGTCAGCTCTTAGTCTTCTCTTGTTTTTTGACTACAGAAAAATAATACAGCAATCCTTTGGTTGGAACGAACTCAAAAAGCCCACAACAGTCAGTATGTTCTTAATCCAATGGATTCCCATTTGTAACCTCTGGGCTTATATTGTGAATTATGTTTGCACACCTAACAGTGCTAACATCATGTGGCACTGTGCAGCACCCTGGAAAGGCTTTCAAGGCACCCCAAGGTGCTGTGGCACCCTGTGTGAGACAGCTGGTCTAGAACAACCCAGCAGGGAAAGTGGAGGGAGCACAGCTTAGAAAACAGTAAGAGAATCCTTCACTGGCAGGAGGAATGGACTGGGTAACCTAGCAGGAACTTCACATGGTTAATGCCTGCCTTTGTAAGGACTGCTCTGCCTTTTATAACTATGGGCTAATTCTGGATGAGCAGAAACACAAGGGCCACATAGGCCCCTCCTGCCCCTCTATAGTCCCCTGCATGCATGCACGCGCACATCCCTGCCAGCGAGGGGCCCTGTGGGGAGGTGGCTGTTGTTTTGGCAAGGCCTCGGCAGGGTCTGATGCATTCCAGGTGAGTTTCGACAGATTTTTCTTTCTGCTTAACACAGCTGTCTATGGGCCCACACCCCGAGTGCCGTGGGGAGTCTTTCCATTGATTTCAAAGGGCAATTGATCAGACCGCACATTAAAGCACTTGAGTCAGGAGAGAGATGGGAAGACGCACGGTGAACTGGTTGTTGCTCCCTTCTCATTTCAGGGAGGCAGGGAGGAGCCTGACCTGTCAGGCCTCATCATGTGTGTAATTATAGAACGTATTTGCTGCCCCTGGAATTGCAGCCGGCCCAAGCATTACAATCTCCTGCTGGGCCAGGCATCTCTAGGGAGAGCAGGGAAACGAGGAATGAAAAGCACCAGTACCAGGTAGGTTAATATTCCTGGATCAGGGCAGATGATCGCAGGGTATGCTACAGCCAAACTCCCCCTTTTCCTCTCTTTACGCCGACTTCAGCACTTTAGGCAATCCCAGTCACCTCACGCTGCTCCTGAGAACAGATCCTGGCTCTGTCCTGAACAGTCGCTCAGAATATCCCAGCAGCCTCAGCTGGGGCTAGCAGCAGAGACTGGAAGAGCCCTGAACTAGGAAGAGCCTAAGAGATGTGTGCACTGTGCGCTGGTACCTGCCACACTCCCGACAACTTCCCTAAGAGCACTGGCATCTGTTACAGCATCCCCCCGATATGGCCACGAAACCACGAGGGAATAACAAGCAGGGGTGGTGACACATACTGTGTTGTACAGTGCATTTCTAAATCAGCTCCTCACACATGTCCTGTACAGTGAAGGGAAGGCCTCTACAAGCTCCTGAGTGAGGGAGTGGGTATTTTCAAATGGTGACATTATGAAGGGAATAGTCAGGCCTGAGCCCCAGAGCTATTAATAGCATGGCCTGTATTGCTGGCTGCAGGCTGCCTGTCCACTGGGTAGGAGCGCGGTGATAGAGAGGGAGGGTGGGAGCAGAGAGGGAGGAGGGGCAAGTGAGGAAGGCTGCCTAAACTTGGATGTCCCAAGTACGTAAGTATCCCGGTCCCGGAGGGGGAGGTCAGCTGTCGCAGCACAGATTCTCTGAGGGTGTTTCATCCCCTCTAAAATACTCAGCTGACAGGGCAAGGATTGCAAAACACAGCCCCCATCACTCCACTACCTATAAATAGAAGGCACTCAGCTGGTTGGAAAGTTAGAGAAGTTTCTCGGCTCTGAGCACGAACATTTATTTAGGCTCTTTCCTGAGACCTAAAAGGAAGGTTTGAGAGACGGAGAGGAAACAGGCTTTGTAACCTCAGAAGTTCTTTTTTTCCTCTGCTTCTGAAAAGTTTTTATTACCAAAGTTTTCTTTTCTCTCCTCTCCTTCCCTTGTGTGCAATTCAAACAAATAGGAAGCTGTTTTCTCTCCGCTGCCTCGCTGCCTGGAGACTTGTTTTGTCCCTCTGTTTTTAAACTTTTGAATGATAAAGCCCTGATTTTTGTTTTTTAAGCTTGTTTTTGGAGAGAGCCGAGATTCTGGTATAAGCAGCCAGAAGCTGAAATTCCAGTCCGCCCAGCTGCTGGTGAGTGGATTTACTGCATCACGTGAAAGTTTACAGCCAGGAACACCAAGGCAAACATTGACATTTCAGAGGGGAACGTGCAGCCTAGAGCCAGAGAAAGTTGGAGGACTTCTGTTTTGCTCTTGGTTTTGACTTAGAAGAAAACTATGGCCGACGGCCAGATGCCCTTTTCCTGCCATTATCCCACCAGGCACCGAAGTGTCCGGGACCCATTCAGAGAGACTGGCTTGACCTCTCGCCTGCTGGACGATGACTTTGGCATGTCCCCATTCTCTGGGGATCTAACTGCAGACTGGCCAGACTGGGCACGACCACGACTGACCACGACATGGCCAGGCCCTTTGCGATCAGGAATGACCCGAAGCAGTGGCATGTCCCCTCCTGGATACGGCACCAGATTCAGCAGCTACCCTGAGAGCCGGAGTCCCACTGCCTTCTCAAGGGAGCCCTGGAAGGTGTGTGTCAACGTGCACAGTTTTAAACCTGAGGAGCTGACAGTGAAGACCAAGGATGGCTATGTGGAAGTGTCAGGTGAGTGAATGGTACGGGACAAGGGAAAGTAAGAGGGGAGGAAAGGAACCCAGGGGAAGGAAATTAAGGTAGGTCCTAGGATTTAAAAAAAAAAAAAAAGCCCTCACAACAACTAAGTTTCAAAGCAAATACCTGAAATGCCAGTATAAATGTTGTTTGAAAAAAGACTGATTTCTGCAGAGTTTGCAACCCAAACAACAGAGCCGGGTGCCTCTTCCCAAGAACATGAACCTAGAACAAAAAGCTGTGTGACACTATTCATGCTGAGGGAGTTATTACTTGTTGACACCCGTGCAAGTGAGTGGACACCCAAGGCCCGGAGGTTTCAGTGTTCTTCGTTTCACCAATCTAGGTGGCTGCTGAGAAAGGAAAGGTGTTTTCTTAAACTAGGCACAATTAAAGTCCAAACACAGGGCAAGAAGCAACTGGGTTTTCAAAGTTGCCTCAGGACTGGCAGCTGAGCTCCCAAATCACAGAGGGGAGCTTTGAAAATCTCGGTTCACAACACATAAAGTGAACACCTGATCCTGCTTGCTGCTGTGACGAGGGCAGAGGAATCGGTCCCAAACATAGGAGGACAGATCATACCCACTTCTGCACTTTGCCTACAGCTGCACCAGTCTCACTGGATTGAACTGCATTGATTAGTCTCACCAGCCCCTGTGGGACCACCCTTAATAGCTAGAACTACACACAGAAGCCTGAGTTTGCAGGACCAGACTCCAATTGTATCCTGTTAATTATAGATCATTACAGAGGCTTGGTAGCTAAGGGAGTTTCCCTTAAAGGGACAAAGTCCTCAGGAACTCACCAGAAGTCAGGAATGGTGCAATACTCTTTTGACCCTCCCCTAAACACTTGCAAACAAGGGGCAGAAAACCATGCCCATAAATGGTTAAGAAGAGGTTTTAAAATAATGCAGGAATAACAACCCAGGAGGAAAACACATGCATGTGAGTGCAATCAAGTTAGATAAGGGTGATGGAAAAAGAACATAAAGCTGGGGAACAAAGGGAGAGGTTAGCAGAGTAGAAACAACAAAAGAAATAACTTGGGAGAAAAAAAACCCCACCTCTTTATATTGTGTCTAATTGTTAATTCATTTAGCAGCCCCTACAATAACATTAATGACAGAGCAAATTCAGCGGTGCTGAATAAGAAGGCCATAAGCACTTCCATAAAAATTCAATCGTGATTCCCCAACAATTAATGTAGCATTAAAAATAATGTGTTGCCAGGAAAATATAAAACAGACCGAAAGCGAATAAAAAGGATGAGATTGCCTTTGTGCATCCTTGCTAACAAGCACCAGGGGAAGGAAGCCCTTTCTTCTCCTTGTGACAAGGTATTTAGTGCAATTTGCAGATTCATTGGAATCTGATGGGGCTGTGCTGGGGGTACTTTTGCTACGGCCTTGAGCTTGCAACCTCTGGGCTGTCAACTATGCACCTTAGCACCCCCCTTCCCCCCAACCCCCCTCCAATGGGTTGAAGAGCCTAAAAAAAAGAGGAGGGAGAGATGTATGGGACCCAGGGCTAGAGCTTCAGCTGCCATAAATAAAGGGAGGTCCTGTGACTTCAGAAGAGCAGTGCCAGTCTACTGCAGCTGAGGGTGTGACTGTGCTGAGCTGTAAGTGCTGTAGCCAAGAGCAGGATCCCTGGGGGTGGAGGCTAGAGGAGGGTGCTGGTGGGAAAGGAGCGGCTGGGCTGCCAGCATAGGATTCAGTCTGAACTTGGAGGCTGGTAGTGAAGAAAAACAACATGAAGGCTGGTCAGGAGCAGACTCACAGTGCCTGCCAGCAGTCACAGCACCGTGCAAGAGCCTAGGGAAGCAGGACACACCTGCTCCAGGCACAGGGCTCCCCAGAAGAATGCAGTGTAACTGCACTTAGCACGGCACAGAGCCTGGGCCAGCTAGCGCACCTCACACAGGGGCTCTTGGCATGTGCCCAGGGCCACACTAACATCCTTTGTTCTGTGTGCTACACGCCACGGCTTGCCATACTTTGCTGTATGCTCCTCAATGCTGTCCTTTGATGGTGTGGACAAGCATAGGTGATGCGTAGGGAGGGCACGGGGGGGGCACATACCCCTTGCCTAAAGTGCTGGTGCCCCCCCTGACAGCGAGCCCTCCTGCTGGTAGGGGGGCACAGAGAGCGCTAGTGCCTCCCCTGAAATTGGCTCCACCAGCAGCTCCACCAACCGGCTGCCATGCCACCAGTTGGCCACTGGGGGACCCCCATGGTCATGCCCCGCTGGTGCCCCCCAGACTCGGGAGGCACAAGTCACCCATGTGGACAAACCTGCAGATTTAGAGCAAGCAAAGCCTCAGAACAGCCCCATGCTAATGCAGGAATGGATCAGTCTAACCTGGGGCTCTTCTAACTTGGACCTCTATGATCCAAAGAGGGAGGTTTAGGGACTCGACAAGAGTGACCATGACCAGGACAAATCTAGTGTTACCAGTTGCTTTCTCATAAATCCTTCCAGAGGAGCAGGGTAAACTAAGGGAAAGGGCCTTTCCCCTTCCAGGGAGTTCAGTGCAAGGAACTCTGCGTTAGAGTGGAGATGAGCCTAGAATCAAAGTGAGACACTCTCCTCTAAAAAGCCACGTAATCTTGGGATAGATTTTAGTCAAAGGAAACGCCACTCTCCTCTCTCCCAATCCCTCCTCACTTTTGGACAGCAGGGAGGGTGGGGAGGCTCTCCATGTGCTTGGTAGCTCAGCTTTTAATTCGCAGTTGGCATCCCTGAGCTGCCGGCTGGTGACAGCCTGTCTCGTGGAACATGAGAGGGTGCCTGATACTTGCTCTTTGGGCTGCTCCAGCCTGGAATATAAAAGCTCTCTCTCCTACAATCTGAAGCCACTGGCACTTCCATTCATTTACACAAGAGCTGAATCTGCCTTGAATATGGAGCCCAGGAACAACACCTAAAAACCAGTTTCCTTTCTAATTTTTGCTGAAGTTCTTTCTCACCCCCATAAATAGAGCTGGGGCTGAATCCTGAGGCTGGGGTGACAGCAGTGAGATGTGGCTGGGTGCTGATTCTGGACATGCATCAGTATTGTACCAGTGTATGAGCACTTCTGATTCACACACACTGACTCATAATTTTATTCCTTCCTCCAGACTGTAGCATTTTTATCATAAGAGATATACATCTCTACCTGGTAAGAGAGAATATCTAAGCACCTGCTTTGATTTTAAACTTTCACCAGACAGAAGGCTTTCAGTCATTTTATTGCCTTATACACACACCCAGTGTTTAATTAGAGACCTTTCTCTGTGACAAGTAGTAATAATGCTTCACCTTTACCACCAGTCTCTGGCTCCCACAGTCTAATTAAGCCAGAGTCACCTGGAATGGAATTAACCCTGTGGCTGCCAAATTGGAATATTGTGCATTATGTAGGACTACATTCATTATGAATATTTAAGAACAAAAAGTATGCTGATTACAGACAAATAAGGGAATGAAGTCTCTGCCCTGTGTTAAATAAAGAGCAATCCAGTAAAGGGTCGAAGAGAGAACATTCCCACCTCTTAACATTTTTATCACGAGTCTTGCAATATTTTGTGGGATTTTTTTAAAGCCCCAGGTCCAGGAGCCATGTGATTAAATGAGACTCTCATCTCAGCCTTCCTTTCAAAATAAAGTTAATTGTCCAAATATCTTTGTGAAAGGAAGTCTGAAAATACCCTTCCAAAAGCTTAGAAGGCAAAGAGAATGAGCTTTTCTTCTTTACTATTTCAGCAGTTTTAAGCTGACATCATGACTTCTGCATCATGTTTTTTTAAACACTAGGTACAGACAAATCATGGTTATTAGCATGGTCGTCCCATACCTTCACCACCCACAGTGCAGGTTTGTGCACTAAAAAAAATAATTGTTCCTACTAGCTAAAAGAGACTGTTGAGAAGAACCAGGGCTTCATACAAAGAAACTGCCTGCTGTAGAGTTTCTAAAATAACCTAGTTAAGGGAAACACAGTTAGTCCCATGTGTTGGGCTGTATACTGAATGATTCATTTAGCAGCCCCTGCAATAGCATTAGGGAAGGTCACAGGGACTAGAGTCAAAGGTTTTATGCAGAAAGTGACTTTAGGGAGGGATTTTAAATAGAACATGGAAACAGTGCAGGCACCAGAGACACAGAATCCAGCCTACTGGTTCCAAAATCCTTCCACATAATTTATAGCCACATTTCTTGAACTACAGCTACTTCCCTCACAGCAGCACTGTTCCTTTTGGGATCATTCTCTGTAAGGCACTGGGAAAGAACGCCTCTGCAGGGTAATTTACTGGTCATCAATGGGGGCACAGGATGTGCTTTAAATTCTTCAGCTACACCCACTCTTAGATGCCATCAGATACTTCCCCAACTGCAGGTCTGGAACTTTTCCCAGGATATGACATTCTCTGCTCACTACAGACATATCAGGCAACCAGCAGTATCAGACAACTGGGATCTGCAAAGGCCCTTCCTGTCAACAGTTCTTACTTGCCTATGACTTCTAAATAGCTATTTTTAGCTATTTAATTGATCTGTCCTAACTGGAAGCAACAGCAAAGCTCTCATGGACTTTTACATCCTCAGGTAGCTTTGAGTTCTTAATTATCTCATTGCTGTTTTGGAACTTGAATATTGTATGGGGGGGGGTTGCCATTAGAAAAATAAGTTCTAGGTTGTGTGAAAATATGGTAATACTCAACATGAATGCTAATAAGGTGGGTGGATGAAAGCAGGTTTTATATTTGGCCTATCTAGTGCCTGAATTGTCTTCATGCTGTCGATATTAATAAACTTAGATCTTTAGCAAAGGTTGTCATGAAGTAGTGGTTCATGACCTCTTCCAAACCAGGAATTTTTCCTGAGCCCTCCTTTCCATATGATCAGGACCATCCTCCTTTTGGCAATATAGGAAGTGCAGACTCACCATGACTCCATGATCCCTGCAGATGACGCTCTGGGAGTTGCATGTCTAAAGATGAGAATTGTTATCTTAAGTTTCTCTAGGTCTGATTTTCTTCCCAGACTTGCATAAATCAGAAGTAACTCCACTGAAGCTGCAAGGTATACTTGCGCTGAAGTATACCTACCTGGTCTAGGCAAGATATAACCTGAAGCAGAAGGCAGCGTTCCTTCTCTCATGCTGCCTGTTTACTGCAAAATGCTAGGCTTAGTACTGCAGGTTCCTTTGCCATTATCTTTTCAGATTATTTCCCTCCTGGAAGAATTCTTGCTGGAAGACAAATGCAAACACTCTGCTGGGTTTACTTGTGAAGATGGATTTGAACTTGTGGGAAGATGGGAAAGCAAAATCCAAACAGAGCTATTTTTGTCTGTTTAAAAAAAATAGACTGTGCAATAATAATTGAATGTTCTCATCCCATCCAGGCAAACATGAAGAGCAACAGGAAGAAGGAGGGATTGTCTCCAAGAACTTCACCAAGAAAATCCAGTACGTACCATACTATATATGCAGCTATTACTTTGTGCTTTCTAATGGGGCTTCCTCGTTCAGAGAGATTCTCATGGGAGAGAACAGAGGTTAGAAACGACAGCAAGACTGTTCTTAAGAGCACACAATGATCCTCTTAACAAGCCATCAGGTCACCCTGCTCTCCTCTCTGTGCTCTCAACTCCCTAGGATCTGTGAAAGGATTAGCAATTCTTCTCCCAAACACACAGGGTTTAGGGATTAGCCTAAAACAGAATGTATCCCTAATGTACATCCTCCTGATATCCAGATAGAAGGGATATGGATGGCTAATGTACTATCACCAGCCTGTGCTCATGGGGAATCTGCTAACCTTGCTAGCTTGAAGTGGTGACTTGTAAGTGCATGTATGAAGCCAATTACAGAAGCTTCATAAAATTCCTTCCTAACAGAGAATTTAACCCTACGAGATGCCAGGTGCTAGCATCTGCATGGACTCAAGGTGAGGACCCTGGCACCTCACAGGAACAAAACAATAAATAGATAAGCTCAGAATTTTGAAACAGAATAAGTGATTTAGAAATCGAAGGTGTGCATCTAAATCCTCCTAGCAGCTTTGAAAATCTCAACTATAAAGGCAGGTTCAGTTGGGAAGATGGGCGGGAAATATTCATCAGGTAAGGTGTGTTTGAAGCACATTGGACTCCCCGTCTGCAAACCACATTCCTTAAGGATTTATTATTATAAGCCTGAGTGTATGTTTATGCGATAGATTACAGGGGCCAAATATATCCCTGACAGACTCATAGTATTACTTCAGTAATATTACATCATGACTGACTCCACAATATATTTATGTGTATGTGAGTATTAAAAACTCATTTACGTCCTCAATATTTAGATTACACGAATGAGTCACACTGCAGAACTCTTGCCAAATGATATGAATCAGTGTGTCTTAGCCCAGTGCCTAGTGAGCGGGTATCTATATAAAAACAGGTCCCCTTTCTGTCAATCTTGAGAGAGGCCACTTGGTGAGAAACCCACGGAAAACAAATTCCCCCTTATTATTTTTTTTTCAATTTTGTGTCTCTGGCCAAATCAGCCAAATCAGTTCTGAACTCCCTCGACTGAGCAGAGCTCAATCATTCAAACCTGTGTGGCGCTACCACCAGCAAGCATCCTCCCTCCCAGACTCTTCAGCCTGGGGCTTCAGATACTCCAAAATCCATGGCAGGCATCTTATGCGCAAGCCCGGAGCCTGGAGGCCTTGGAGTTCAGATGCCTCCTAGTCTCGCTTGCTCCTAGGCAAAAGGCTGAAGGAGCACGCTAGAGGGAAAGCCCAAGAGCAATCCTCCTGAATCACTATAAATTGTGTAGCCAAGATCCTCCCATTGGGAGGCTATAGTAATATCTCATAGGGGTGCCCACCCACAATGCAAGGGACAGGTCTCCACTTTCAGTTACACCAAGACATTCAAGGCCAGGAAGAAGGGGATCTCCCCTGCCAGGTACAGTTAAACCACCTGTCCAACATCATCCTCATGGTATCTCTTCTGCCCTCTTAGTGTATAAAGTGATCTCTGATCTCTCCTCTAGCCCCAAACAGTCCTCAAATTCACAGCCAGCTTCTAAATAACTGAGAGACGGGTTTCAGTTCAGAACCCAGATCCAAATTCCCCCCATTGGTGAATCAATAGAGGAAAATGTCATTACAATTCAGTTTGGATGGCAGGAGCCCTGGCTTCTATTCCCTGCTCTGTTATTGACTTGTGTCACTTAACCACTCTATGCCTCAGTTTACCCACCTGTAGAACAAGAGTAATGCCACATGCAGCTTTGAAAAGCATTTTAAGGTCTATAGATGACTAGCTCTACAGAAGGACTAAGTATTAGAGATCAACAGGCATCAGACAATCCCAAGCTAAAGCTGACAACTCCACTATTTTAAAGTTTCTTTCCCCCTGCAAAGAAACAGATCTTGGCTGGGTTGTCTGTGTTTAACTTCAATGCACATGCTTTGGCTTGATTGTGTACACGTGTGTATTACGTAGGCAGAGATAGCCCTGCACACTGCAGTTTGTTTTTCCATTGGCAGGAAAGTGAATGCTGGATTTGGAGGAAAACAAGGCTGGGCAAGGCAGAGAGGGTACAGGTGGTGGGTGTTTTCATCTCACAGAAGGACTTGACAGATTTATTTCCTGTGATATTTCTGGCTATGAATGATCTAGTCCTGTGGTGGATCTGTAATGCAGGGCAAATGCCTCATTGGCTCATGGTGCTTATAAATATTTCACGACTGGGGCAAAACAAAAGATTTTTTTGTAAGGCTTACCCAGCCATCATCCCAACTGCATTCATTGTGGCTACCATCTACAATCGGCTGGTACATTTATGTTGTGGGTGGGAATAAAGGAGAAGGGAAAATAAGCAAGGAAATCATGTCAAGGAACGGATTTATAAACTCCATGGATTAACTGGCTGGGTGGAGCTAAAAGTAGTAGGAGAATGGCTGTCAGACTCCAAAAAGAAGTTGCCAATGAGATGTTTTGATAACTCTCAACAATTGCTCTCTCTTAGAGAGACAATGAAAAAAGGCCCTAAATAGAAATTAAAGTCCCAGGCCAGGAAAACACAGAAGGATGTTCATAACTGAGTGGATGAGTAGTCCTGTAGAGTCAATGGGACTACTCATGCATTTTGTCATGCACATGATTTAATTCTTTGCTGAGCTGGGACTAAATCTCTAAATGCACCAGATTAAATGCATTAATCTTCCAGTTGGGCCACGGTATTTTTTTAACCAAAGTGAGAAGCAGCAAGTATGCTGATTTTTTTTTTACAGCCCCCAGTTTATCTCCTGGCAAAAATGTCTGATCAAAACTGGCCAAAGGAGGATTCTTTCAGGAAAAAGCAAAAGAGTCAGGATAGCCTATGAAGCCTTAACTGAGCTGAGATCCACTAGAAAAGCCAAATACACCCATTCTCCAAAGTCAGAATCACCTCAATAAGTGTGTGCAGCTGTGATTGCACAGCCAGTCCTCCAACCTGCCTGCCCTGAGGGCAGCTGTAATGGTGCAGCCCACTTCAACATAGTCCCAAAGAAAGCACCTTGGGAGTGAAAGCACTGATGTCAGTGGAGTTTCATAGTTTCATAGTTGGCAGGGTTGGAAGGGACCCGAGCAGATCATCAAGTCCGACCCCCTGCCATGGGCAGGAAAGAGTACTGGGGTCAAACAACCCCGGCAAGGTGTCTATCTAGCCTCCTTTTGAAGACCCCCAGGGTAGGAGCAAGCACCACTTCCCCTGGAAGTTGGTTCCAGATCCTAGCCACCCTGACTGTGAAGTAGTGCCTCCTGTTATCTAGCCTGAATCTACTCTCCGTCAACTTATGGCCATTATTCCTTGTTGCTCCCGGTAGTGCTCAGGGGAACAGGGACTCTCCTATTGCCTGCTGGTCTCCCTTGGCAAGTTTATAGACAGCCACCAGATCCCCTCTCAGCCTTACCTGAGATCCTGGGGGCCTTCTGGGGCAGCAGCAGCGGTAATCTAGGCACGCAGGACCTGGCCGGCAGCCAGAGCATGACTTTGGCTGGCCAGGTTCTGGTTTCGGACAGTGCACTTTGCAGCCACATGCACCGCCCTGCTTTTTTCTGCTGCAGCTTTTTAGATACTGGGATTTCCCAGTATCTAATTTTGTCACCGTGCTGCAAATACGCAGCACAGCAAACATTCACAAGTGCTGCATGTGTTTTGCAGCACCTCAAAAGGTTTTGAGGTGCCGCAAACCTCACATTCCCCCTTGTAGGGACGCAGTCACAGAGTTCATAGTAAAACCCTACCAAACTTCCCACGGAGGCTTTTCTGTCCAAATATTAGCAGACTGATGTGTCTGGGTACAAACTGGTTGAGTGAGACTGGAGAGGCTGGTACCAAAACAGAGCCTGCAGAGATCTCACCTCCTTACCAATCCAGGGCAGCTATTTAATAACAAGGCAGAGAGGCTCCTTATATGGACATGGGTTTTTTGCCATGACGCATGCTGCAACATAAAAATGATTTAACTTGTGCTTTGCAGAAGCTCTGGCTGCAAAAGCTGTGAGTGACATCCAGTCAAACATATCTGCAGAGGAGATTAAACAGAGAGCCTTTCAGAGAATGGGGGACAAAGAAACCTCTTTAAAAATACACAGAACATCCACAGTCTTAAGCATAAGAGCAGCAGACTTTACTGATTTCCAGACAGGTAACCCGTGGGCAAACACAAGCCTGCATATTTTAGTTATATTAATTTAACATTAACAATTCTTTGCACTTTACAAATAGTGCCTTCCAGTCCCCTTAAAACACTACCAGCATGAATTAACTTGAGCCCACAACAGCCAATAAAGTAAGTACATATTATCATCATCGTTTTACACATGGGGGACGGAGACGGGGGACGGGGGACTGAGGGCAGGACAGATCTAATTGACTTGACTGAGATCTCACAAGAAACGTGAGGTAGAGGTGGGTAGGAAGTTCAGGATGCTTGAATGCCAGTCCCATGCTATAACCAGTCTTTGTAAACAGGGCGAGTCTTCATAAACTCATTTAGGGCAGCTCACAGAATATAGTGATCTGTAGGCTTCTGGGTGAACAATAAAAGGATTGTTTGCCAAGAAAAATATATAACTGAATAGCTGAAATGTAACCCTAAGCATTTCATGGAAGTTTATTAGGAAACGATAGAATGTCCCCTGGTGCTTCTTCATGTTGAATAAGGAAGCTATTTTCCTAGACATAGTGATCCATGCAGCTAAACAATTTATCTTCTGTTTATGCTTGGGTTGCTACCCTGAAAGATTTGTATCTGCTTTTCTTGTGGAACAGCTCTGTTATCTAGCATCTATTGTGGCCAGTCCCAGGTATGCTTTTTCAAGTATAAAGTACAAAGAATAGACAGGTAAGTAGTGTGTAGGAGCCATTATGGTGCTGTGCCAAATGTCCAACTTGGGAAATGTAACACAGGCAGCATCCATTAGTGCCTGTATTCCAAGTGCAGGGCAAAATGGTCTGTACACACTGAAGAAAGAGTGGCCTGGAGAATATCAACACTATCTCATTTTCTGTTCCTCTTTTCAGACTCCCCTATGAGGTGGATCCTGTCACAGTTTTTGCATCCTTATCTCCAGAAGGGCTGCTGATCATCGAAGCGCCACAGATACCTCCGTACCAGCAGTACGGAGACAGCAGCTGTGGTAACGAGATACCAATGGACAACCAAGAAGCAACCTGTGCTTGATGCATCTTCCCTGTTTCCCTTTTTCCCCCTCTCCCTTCTCAAACAGATTTCTCTTGATTCCAGCTGTAATTGCATTAGCTGAACAAACATGTACATTGGATCTTGTATATTCTCTTAAAGGGGCTCTGCTTCATCACATCCTACAGACATATTCCCTTGTCCTACTCCTGTTCTAATCAGAGTAAGTTTGCACTTAGACAAGGTGGTTGACTGTAGGGCTCCAGTATCATCACTGTGGTTGTTGTTACTTGTATTACAGTTGCACTTAGCGGGCCCAACAGAGGTGAAGGCCCCACTGTGCTAGAACTGTACTTATAGTAAGAGACAGTCCTTGCCCCAAAGAACTTACAGTCTAAAAAGACAAGATAAATAAAGGCTGAGGGGAGAAACAGTGGCTCAAGCAAGTGAAGTCACTTAGGAAATAATTTGCAGAGCCAGGTATAGTACCCAGGTCTCCTGGCTCCTAGGCCAATACATTATCCTCTACACAACACTTCCTCTTGTATTACTTGTCATTTTTTTCTCTACTGGCTGAAAACAACCAGGATATGGCAGAGAATTTATCATGGCAAGATCCAAAGAGTGGTTGAAATTCCCTAACAAGCTGCTTATGGGCTCTGCTGGCTCCAAACAAAATCAAATCACAGGGCCTGGGAGAGGTGACTCCGTAACTCCAGCTTCTCTTTGGCATTTCTCCCTTAGTAGTGTCCCAATATGGCCCACAGTTTCACCAAGGTTTTATTGAGGTCTTACATGCGCCAATATCGTTTATCTGTATATCGTACATAATAAAACAGATGTCTTGTTTGTTGTTGTTTTTTGCTATAAGTTAATAAGATGGAATATTTATGACACTCACAAAACTTTCTCCTCTTAAATTAAAGTGCAACTCTTGCAGTCATATTCTACATGTGTCTCTTTCTTTTCCATTTCATGAATGATTGCTCTTTAAACAGCCTCTTACCAGTGTCAAGATTAGTTTTTTGGTGATGGAAAGACTGGCAAGTATTGTTGTTTTGTAGACAGACAACCTGAAAGACCAGACATATTCAGAAATGTAACTTGTCTGCATGTTTTGACCCTCTTATTTTATTATCCAGAAAGGATTTGTGCTTTTATTTGACAAACATGATGAATAAAACCTAGTGGATGTTCTTAGCTTTTGTGTTTGCCTTTCTGGAATCAAATCGAGATCTGATAGGTTTGGTTTGTCACATAAAGCCTAGTTTCCCAAGTGGAAGGCTAGTGCATGCAGGGGGGAGGTACAGAATATGTCAGGGAGATGATAATTAAATAAAGCTGTTTGAGACTTTCACTGTGAATTTAATTTTAAAAGAAAAATTAAATGATTGAAAAATTGAAACTTTCCACTTGGAAACAAAACATTTATTTTTGGGTCAGTGTCACATTGACCTGCACCTGTGTAAACTGTCACAGGTCCTCATAGTAGCTGTAATTAATGTAGTCCATAAGGTGCCTCGTTCTTGATTTATTAGCTGGACTATATCTCCAGTTACACCCTCTTTTCCATTCTGGTCAAATCCATGGCTGCAGTGCATCATGGAAAATGCAGTCCAATCAAGGAAGATCCCCCATAGAGAAAAACAGGGCACTCGAACAATTGTCATGAAGTGGTACCTCAGCAGTTTAGGTAGAAAAAAAGTTCAGGTCGAATCAAGCTAAAACAAAGCATTTCAGTTTAGCCCAACAAACCCAAATGAAATATTTTGACATTCAGAGGCCTTCAGTTCTCTGGAGCATTTAGATATTTTGACTCCTTATCCTAATTTAGGATGGAAACGCATCTCAAAATATGAGAATTTCTTGCAGGATGGAAACGGATTTTCAACAAATTCTACTGCTGTGGTTTGTGAGTGGTCCCAGGATTCCCTTGTTTCATCCTACAGCCAAGCAAAAGAGGAGCATGCTTCTATTACTGTGTCTATTACAGTAATTCCCAGGTCCCATAACAATTATGCTGAAGTCTCTGAGGACAGCACATTCCCAGCAGTTAGTTGCATATGTTGTGCCTGCACACAAGATGATTAATAGGACTACAAACCACAGTGGCTAACTAGGTGCTGCCCTTACCAATAGTCCAGGCTGCAACATGTCCCTCTCCCTGTAACCCAGACACAACCTAGGTTCATGTATTTTGGCTAGATCTCCTGAGTTTCTGAATTCAGACCAGTCATTTGACCTTCCTCCCTGCTCCGTACACAACAAGAAATTCCAGAGCTTAATGCCCTATTTGCTGCTGAAGCCCCTCTCTGTGCCTACATCCTACTCAGGCAGTGATTGGGTACAGAGCCAGGCCCATGAATGGTGAGGAAACAGTTAATCCCTGTTTCCAATGATGATAGGTAGGACTAGCTGTTGTTTTGTTTGTTTGTTGTTTTTGTATGTGTATATATATGTAGCTTTCCGTGCCTATCTGCCCAAGTGTCGTGCCTGTGGGTCTCCTTTGAACCTTGCCATCGCCTTTGGGGCTGCACGGTCGGGCTACCGGGAGCAGCCTTGGGTCAGCTCCCCCAGGGGTCTCTCCTGCCACGTCTTTGCTGGTAATTAGTCTTCTAGGAGGAAGGTGTTTGGTCCTGTCTCCCCTGGAACCTCCCCTCGGTCGTCCTCATGGCCTTTGCTTCTCAGGGCTCCACGTCCCCTACACCCTGCCTAATGCTAACCGTGATGTTAACTGTCAGGGCTGGTGTTATGGCCCTCACTGACGCCCAGTTTCTCAAGGGCTGTGGCTGTGGGCTACAGATCGCACTGGTGCCGAGCATCGACCACTGCCCTTCAGTGCTCCCTGGTTCACATGGGGTCTGGCTGCACCCGGGCTTCGGGTCCCCTTGGCAGGTTCCTCCCTCCCCGGGTTCAGTACCTGTTGCCCATCGTCCGTGTCCAGGTTCTGGCTTTGTTGTCTCCGTAGGTGTCCCAGTCACTGCTACTGCTGGCCTCCGTCCATGCCGATCTTGTAGGTGACTCCTTGGGCCCTCGCTGGCCTGACTTGTCTTCCGTGGCTCCGTCTCTGGGGTGCCACCACATCTCCTCCGCTGCAGGACCTGTGGTCCTCCCCAATCCCTCCGGGCTGGTTAAGGACGCCACTTCCTTTTCCTTTTCCTCTTCTGCTTCTTCTTCTTCTCTCCCCGGCTTCCTTCCTGCTGGGCTTTTTATCCCGACTCTAGGTGGTCACCTGGCTAATTGCCCTCGGCACGCTCTAACAAAGCACGACCAAACAGATGCAGGAGCTGTTCCTGGCTCCTCCTGGCTCCATCACGGGTTTTCCCTTTGATCTTGAACCACGTCAGCTTCCACCACCACGGTTTCACTTTCGCTGTTGCCAGCCGCCAGCGCAGCATCCCGCTGCCTTTCTCCTGCCAAGTTTTCTCTACAATATATATATATATGTGTGTGTGTGTATATATATATATATAAGATTATATATATCTACACTCCCTAGTCTCACACCGCAAAAAGAAAATCCTTCACCCATTACAAAACTGCACCCGTGCACCTGTACAAAGGCCCGCTGGCCACCCAAACCCATTACAATATCTGCATCGCGGGCAACACACACAAAACAAATAAGTCCTTCCTGGTCCCTCAGACCAGGCAACACTTCCTTTCCATCCCCACTCTGTTTGCGGGGTGACATACTCAGTTCAAGTGTCTTCATCATTGTCATTCCAGCTCCTGCTGGAGAACCCGCTGCTGCTGCTGTCCTCTGTTCCACTTGTCCCTTCCTCTTCTTCGCTGCCTTCACCCCCCCTCTCCACTTAGGGAGGAGGGCAGGAGGGAGTTGTATGATCCTGTGCCACATGTCTCTGTGCCAGGTGACTTTGGCTGCCTCTTTCCCATCCTCCTCTACCAATTTCTGGTAGTAGGTCTGGAGTTCGCTCAGTGCCATTTTCACACAGCCCACTACCTCTACGTCCATTTGCCTGTAAAACAGGAGGTTCCTGGCCTTCCACAAGGCACTCCTGATGCAGGATGCAAACTGGTCAAAATGGGGCGCCAGACTCCCCTGATGTTTGGCAAGGTGCCCATACAGCACCGCTTCTCTGGTTAGCTGGCTGATGCTGGTCACTGCTTTGCAGAGCCGCTTCACCCTTTTCCATACCTCCTTGGCGCAGATGCAGATCCAAAGGAGGTGCTTAATTGTCTCGGTGGCTCCATGGCAGTTGGGCCATGGGAAGCTGGGTCTCCCCAATTGCCCCTCTCTATTTTTCTGGGCCCTCACTGGTAGAGCTCAGTGGGCTATGAGCCAGTTCAGGTCCTTGTGATTTTTGCGCAGCTCCTTGTGGTGGATGAGCTCCCACACGGCCTGGCATGCGCTGCCCGGGAGCAGGTCTACGGGTGACGTGATGTCCCTTAGTCTCACCATCTCCTGGATCTCCCTGTGGCTTCTCATGGTCACTGGGCTCATGTTCTGCAGGCTGTACACACTTTGGTGCTGGTTCAGGGTCTTATAGAACCACAGTGCACCCATGATCCACGGTCTATGGTTGGTCAGGGTGAATACCCCCCAGTGTCTTAGGATGTACCCTGCAAAGTACCTCACGAGGCAAGTGGTTTTGGCTTCTGCGTCCATTGCCAGCTTGCAGATCATGCTCGAATACTTGGCCCATAGGAACAGGAGGATGTCTGGCATGCCCCTGCCCCCAGCCCTCTTGTCCTTGTACAGGGTCTTCGGGGTGACTTTTTTCCATCTGGAGCCCCAGAAGAAAATGCACACAGCCCTCTGGATCCTGTGGGTGACACGCTCGGAAGGGGGGGGGGAATACCAGTGCTGCGTACAGAAGCACTGATAACAATACTGCCTTCACGAGCATGACACACTCCCACATGGAGAGGGAATGCGTGTGCCACAAGCCCAGTTTCTGCTTTACCTTGGCCTCTGTCTTCTCCCATGCTGTCCTGCCACTCAGATCCAGGTAAAAATCTATCCCCAGGATCCTGACCTCTTTGCGGGGGACCGAGACCCCCCCAGGAACTCCAGGTCCCTGCCCTTGCCCATGGCTAAGCAAGTGCTCTTGCTCACATTGAGCTTGGTCCCCGCTATCACCTCATACACCTGCGTGTGTGCCAGGGCTTCCTCTACCGAGCCCCTGTTCTGGCACAGGATGTCCAAATCATCCATGTAGGCCAGGACCTTGGCCTCTCGGTTGCTGCTTCCTGGGATGTGGACTCTGCAGATCCCTGGGTCCTGCCTCATGCACTGGGCCAGGGGCTTGATGGCACAGATGACCAGGATCAGGGAGAGTGGGCAGCCCTGCTGGACTCCCGACTCCACCGCAAACCTGGCACTCAGGAAACCATTGATCTGCACTTCACTGCTCACTTCTGTGTACAGGGCCCTGATCCATCTGACGCAGATCAAGGGGACTCCCATCCACTCCAGGGTCTGGAAGAGGAGCCAATGGGACACTAGGACTACAGCTTTGCATCTTCATGCTAAAGACCCTCAGGAGAAGGTGGACACAGCTGTGATGGAAGGCCTGCCTTCTATGCTCTCTATAAGCAGCCAGCAGGCTGGGGCGATTCAATTCTTTGCACATTAGAGCAAAGAGCAAGACATCTCCTTGGAAGGATGGGGTGTTTTGTTTACTCTCTTCTATAAACTAAGTTGAGACAAATGTTTTGTAATTCCAGATCTTCAGAGGGCCAACACCCAGAAAGAAGCACTGGAAGGAGCGGTTCTTTATTATAGCTCTTTGAGGGTGTGGATGAGGTAAATTAGGCTTTATTTGAATTTACAGGCTGGGTCTTTGAAAGTACAGGTCTTTGTTGAAACCTGCAGAGAAGGCTATCAAAAGTAGCTTATCATTTTTTTTAGATGCCTACCTACAGGCTTCTTAAAGAGTTTGTTTTTAGATGGTGCTAAATATCTGCTCTCTGAAAAAAGAGTTCTCCAATATCTCTTAGTTGGAGCAGAGTTGTGGCCTGTACATTGTGTTAGCCCAACTCACTTAAAACTCTAGCAGAACCAGGGTCCTATAGTGGGGAAGAAGGAGGGGGCAGAACCCATATCCTACCACGCTACAGGGTTGTGGTATATTCACCTTGTGTGTCTCTAGTTATCCTTTCCCAGATATACTGCCTTAGAACAGGTAGTATTTGATAACTGCCCAGAGATTTTCTTTTCCCAGAGTGCACCCTTATAAGCACAGCTGTGCAACGTCCCAATGTATACACTTGCTCACGTACATGTATTGAAGATGTTTTGTGCGGACAAAGCTCAGCTACGTGTGGCTGTCATCAGATCAGGCATAAGCTGCTAATAAACGCGTGTGCACATGAAGCTTTTGCAGCATCTATGTTTAAGCTTTTCCAATGTGTGTGTGTGTTGGGGTGGGGGGGATGACAGCACCCTACGCCCTGTTCAGTATTCGGTTCCACCAGGGGCTGTTGCTATTTTTTCCTAATCAGAACCAGTGAACTAGGCAGGATCTGGGAGCAATAGAACATCCTTTAAAATGAAGGGGCATGACCCACCCCCTGTCCTCCCTTGCAGCCTTTCTCTGAACTTGAGCCTCCCCTTGGGTCAGGGAGACTTTTCTTCCCACAGTTTCCACAGGATAAAAGAACTTACTGCAACCAGCTAGTTGCTTATTAGAACAGTTATTATTTGACATGACCCTGGAGGCAAAACTTGCATTAATATTGCCATGGCAAATCACATGCTGCTTTGTTTCACCTCCAGAGTCTCTGGTCTCTCAATACAGCTACAGCATCGGTAGTGATCATGTCTGGAATCCAGCATCCTGAACCTACCCTGATGACACTTGCAAATAGTATATGGTGCGCACAGTGTGGTCAGACTCCAGAGCAACTTTTCAAGGCATTTCCCCAAATGAAAACAGTTGACACAGTCTATGTGCAGGTTGATGACCCTTGCAGCATGCTACGTGGCCTCATGTGAGTGCAAGTCCCCACACTAGAGATCTAACCCAAAAGACTAGAATGCTGATTAAATAGGATCCCTCAAAAAAAAAAGGGATGGCAAGAAGTTAGGGTGTGGACATACAACATGTTCACATCAAATTGATTTACAGCAGTTTGTATGCTGCTGCAAGTTACACTAGCTCTCTAAAGGTAACTACATGCAATAGATATTGCTATGGGACTTACTACAGGTAGCAGCGGAACTGATATGCGCCTGTTTGCAGTGAACAAATGACCACTCCAAGATGAGGCTGGCTACAGCTGCGAACACACAAGCTGGATATCAGTGCAATTTATGCTGGTCTATAGCTGCTCTAACTTTATCCTGGAGTAGAGCAGATCACAAAGGTGTAAAGCGGTATGTCAGCTCTCTGCACACTTTGTTTGCATGGAGGCAGGCTACACTGATGTGAACGTGTCATGTGCCCGCGCTCGCTGTCATGGAATGTCCTGAGTGACATCTGCATTGAGGGCTGGGGACAGGGTTGCTACAGCAAATGACTCCCTGAGATAAACAAAAGTGTAGATCTAGGCCTCCTCTGCCCATAACATTACTGGAAAGAATTTGGAGAGGAGGGGTAAAAATATAGATGGGAGCAAGATCTTGCCAAACTTCCCCAAGTCATTTAATTTTTTCCTGACTGAGAGCCTACTCCAGCTCCCACTGCTGTCAATCAAAAGACTCTCTATTGACTTCAAAGGGGCTTGGAGAGGGCTTTAGGGCAAAAAGAGTCAGGTGTCAAGTCATATTTCAGCAAAAGGATCTGATGAAGATCTATTGCAGCTGGTTGGTATTAGTATTGACCCTTTATATTGCAGCAGTGCCAGGAGACCTTGAGTAGACTAGGTTCTTTGCAAACCTGGAAAACAACAGTTCCTGCCCCCAAAAGCTTGCAGTCCAGAAGACAAGCCATGAGTTGGAAGAGGCAAATGAGCAGGTGGCTGTGGGGTGCCGGAGGAGGAGAACAGGGTAACAGATGTAACAGGATGTTTTAACATGGGCAAACTCTGCACTATTCAGAGCTGATCAGAAACAGCAATTGTAACTCACTGCCTGCCAAGCAGCAAACAGATGGCGATTTTCTGTATGCGTTATGGAAGAGGTAATTTTAAGGAAAAAAACAGAAGGGGGAATGTGGTTCTTCTGCAGACAGTTAGAAGCCTTGCTCTTAGTGGAAAAGTGTCCTCAGAGCAAAAAAACCTCCACAAACCCTTCCTGGAGAGAACTGACTCCTTACTGGAAGTCTCGGCAAAGGAATGAAGTCTGGAAAGAACAGATCATAAACTGAGCTCCACACAACCAGGGAAAGTGCCTCATTCTAGTTTGGAGTCGAGGCGCACACACAGCCCAACGTGGGAGAGAAAGATTGTGACTCAAGCTGATCACCCCTGCCCCACCTGGGACATCAGTAAGCCTATGCATTCCCCAGGCCCTAACCTGTAGATCACATTACCGCTGTCTGAAAATGAGCCTCTTGACACTTTCCTCCACTCAGGAACAATACAAGCTCCTTTTTATTACTCTGGTACAGGTGCAAAATGATTCCCTACCCTGTGGTACAAAATCAGCTTCTGGACTGTGAATTGCAACAGCTTCCTGTAACCAGCAGGACAGCAAACCCTCTCAACTCTCATCTCTTCTTGCCCCATTGATAGCTCCTGTGGATGAAGCAATTGCCAGCTAATTATCTGGCTATAGTATTGACAAATGATTTATGCTGGAATCTTGAGCACCTCTATAAAAACCTCTGTGGAGGTGGAAGCAGTAGCTAAGATTTGTTAATAGGACTTTATGAGGAATTGGCACACTTCTCCCCCTGTTCATCTCCTTCTAGTGTGTGCTGCTTCTGTTTAGGAGCCTGCTGATTTTATTTTTAATTAAATTGGAGGACACTGAGAAGAAAGCAATTTGGTTTGTTACAGGTAAAGGACTGCTCGAAGAGAACCACTTCCTCCCATCAGCATGGATGTGAATTGGTGAACTTGCCTTGAACTTCTCCAGGCAGACTCATGGAATTAGGTTTCTTTCCTTGTAATCATTTAAAAGGTTTGTTGAAACCCACTTCTCATCTAAAGTATTTTCTCGCAAGACACATCACATGATCATTTGCTTATTTAAATAATGCTATTTTTCCTTGTCCTGCCTATATTGAATGGAAGGATTTGTCACCTGAGATTAGCAGCACTGGGATTGTTTTCACTGAGAAACTGTTGAATCACTCTTCACTGAGCCAGATTGCCAGCTGATGTAAACTGCCTTATGTTCACTGATGTAAACTGAATTACACCAGCTGAGCATCTGCCTCATGGTTTTGCAGAGAGAGATCCTGGACTGAACCTTTTCTAGTCTTTGAAAAAGAGTAGATTTTGAAACAAACTGCTCATTTGAGGCCCCTCTCTCTCAGCCTGAATCAAAACAGTTGAGAAGATGCCACCCCCACCCCCCAGCTGTCCCCCTCTTGCACCTCCCACCCCGCTTCTGGCCTGAGCCACTGCAGGCATGTGCCTGCATTTCCTGAATGTCTGTTCATTTGCAAATTGGTTCAATCTAGGCAGGATAAACTAACCTGCAAAGATTGAATCAATTCAAGCTCTGGCTTTTTTGAATGTCTGTCCCTAGCCCAAATAGTCCTTGCCAAATTTTGTGTGAGACCAGTGTAGGAAGGAGTGGAGGGGGGGTTGGGAGTTGAAGCCATGCTGCACAGATACCTTTGCAGCAGAGCTGTGATTAATAAACATGATTTTTATGTATTTCTGTAGCCTACCTTTATGCTTCAGGTTAAGCTGCTTGCCCCCTCCCCCTCCAGGTAAGCTAGAGGACACTACCCTCTCCAAGCACAGAAGATCTGTCAAGCACAGAGCCTCTGTCCTCTGATAACTAATGGTAACTGCTTCTTGTCAAACCATGTGTAGCCATGATAATGAATAACAGAAGTGAGGCAGCATGGTCCAGTGGCTAGACCAGGGGCGGGCAATTATTTTGGGCGGAGGGGTGCTTACCAAGTTTTGGCAAGCTGTCAAGGGCTGCAGTGGTAGCCCCACCTCTTGACAGGTGCCCCACCCCCTGGTCGCCATCTTGTGACCAGAAGTCCCACCCCCTAACCCCTGACCTTTGTCACCAGAAGTCCTTCCCCATGCCCCCAGAAATTCTCCTTTCAGCAGGGGGTCTTGCAATCTCAGAACAAGAAAAATACCAACTTATATTCTAAAAATTGAACATGTACAACATTCATTAATTCAATTAAAAATATATTTTTGTCCTGGTTTACATGTGTTTGTGTAGTGTACACAGAGGGGATTGCACAATAGCTTAAAATTAAGTCCTACTCTTGTATATTGTGGGGGGCTGTTAGTATGTGGGTATGTGGAGGAGGATGTGGGGGTGTGAGTGTGGGGTGATGGAGCAAGTGGGTGTGTGTGTGGATATGTGGGGTATGGGTGGGTATGGGGTTTGTGGGGGGCTTTGTGTTGGGGGAGGGTGGCTGGGGTGTGTGAGGGGGTATGGGTGTGGGGGTCTGCATGTATGGCAGTGCGAGGGTGGTGTGGGTGCACATGTATGGTGGGGTGTGTGGGTGGGACTTGCCCTCTTAACATACACACAGCCTCTGCCCCCTCACCCCCCCCCACACACACACACACAGAGCTTCTCCCTCCCTCATTGCTCTCTCTGTCTCTCTCTCCCCCTCCCTCATTGCAGGGACACACATGCACATACATGCGCGCATGTACCCGCACCCACACCGCCTCCCACTTCTGGCCCCAGAGTACCAGCGGGGTCCCATGCTCCTGTGGTCCGGCCATGCAGCCAGGGTCCATGTGGTGCTAGAAGCAGCCCATGTGCACAGGGAAGACAGAGACTTCTGGGTGGGGGTGTGGTGGTAGGGTGGGGCCCAGCTGGCTTTGTTAGCGAGTGCTGCTGGCTTCCCCTGGGTCCTACTGCCCCTGGTTCCTGTCATCTTTGAGAGGCTGCCAGGAGCAGATAAATATACATTCTCTAAATTTTTTAGGGGCCCCGCAGCCCGGATAGAATGGCCTGGCGGGCTGGATTCGGCCTGCATGCCGTATTTTGCCCACCCCTGGGCTAGACCCTCTGGGGACCTGAGTTTTAACCTAAGCCCTGTCACTGACCTGCTGTGTAACATTGAGCAGGCCACTTCACCTCTTTGCGCCTGTTTCCTTTCCCATTTCTCGTTGTCTTTTCTAGTTAAACTCTGGGCTTTTATTAGGGTATGCATAGTACCTAGCCAAATGGATCCCAGTCTCTGAGATCTGTAGTTGCTTCTGTAATTCAAACAGCCAATAGAAGGGAAACCACTTGGCTCAGATTGGTATTAAGCTTGCTGTTTGCTAAATCACTGAATTTGCAACCCAGTTCATTTCTGTCAGTGGTCAGTTCATTTTTAAAACTGTATTTCAGGGAGGGTAGCTGAACTCATCTCCAGTTACTCAGAAGCTCATCAGCCTTGCCCTTCTCCCTGCTGCAAGCCCCTGCTTTGTATCTGCACAGGGCCTGGAGATATCTCCAGAGCCCTGGACCTTTGTCTAACCCCTTAGCTGGGTGGCTGGGATTAATGCTCAGGTTACTAATGCCATTGTTTATAACTTCTTCTCCTGTTAGTTCTCATGCTTGTCCTATCCTGTGGCAGCCACTCTTGGCATCCGATAGTCTGGCTCCACTTGTGCCAGGATCATAGTGGTCATGCAGCACAACATCCGCATTAGGTTACACTGGAGACACTGCCACTCTTATTGTGGGAGGCAATGGTTAGAAACAGGCTCAGTGTTTCCTCAGTGTTCATCTGCCGGCTGTAAAGTCTGTGCTTTGCATCATCCTAATCTCTTTGGTTGTGATATTGCAACCAGTTGCTGTGGAGATGAGTGTGACGTCATATACACAAGGTGGAATATTCAGCTCAGTGGAAACAGGGCTCCTCTGATCTCCTCCTCCACCTTTTTTCACTACAGGGGCTCTCCCAGGTCTCTCCAGGGTGATTGCTTTGTTTCTTTCCACTTCCTTTCAGTCTGCCCCATGGGTTGGGAGTGGCAGCCTCCCCAGTGGCATCTGCTAATCATCACCTCCCCTCTCTTGCAGAAGCCTCCTAAATACTTGCCCCGCCCCAGGCAGTGTTCTGATCCAAGGACCTCACCCCTCGGTGAGGTAATGCTGTATATAGTCTGTTATATAATTATACTGTATGCCCATGAGGGTTTTTACTGCAACATATTTGGAGCAAGGATGCTGATTTTTTTGGTTAGCAACTCCTAACCTGATAGTGTTGTGAAGATAATCAGAGAGCCTTTCGTTCTGTTCAATATAGAACAGATACGATAGAAGCCTGATTATGAGCTCCTACTACTTTCTTCAAATGTTTAAATCCTCCTCCTGAGGAATGAGTCTTCTCTGTTCAGTGTCTCCGTTTCTACTTCTTCTTAATGAAGTTCCTCTCTGTGCCCACAAATCTTAGGATTATCTGTGATGCACAACCTTATTTTCCCACTGACACTCACTGTGTCTTTAAGTTGCCTATTAGCTCTTCTGGAACAGTGCTGGCACTTGTCCTTTCCATGACCCTGCTGGGTGTCTTCACTATCCACTTTATTCTGGGTCTATAATCGCTTTTCTGTTCCATGGGTGCAGTTTTTCCTTTTATGATCTGACCATTAATAGTCTTGTTTTGATGAACCTTGGCTCATGCTACGATGTTGCTTTGTAGTAGTTGACATAGACGTTTGGAAAAACATTATCCTAATGTGATGTTTTCTTTCTCAGAAGTTTGAGCCTGGATGATTTTTTTTTATAATGACCTAAAGAGTGCTCCTCTGTGAGCTCATTCAAATCCTGACTGCCAAAGAATAGCTATAGTGACCTAGAGCAGTGGTTCTCCACCTTTTTGGTACCGGGACCTATCTGTAAACATTGAAGGCCAGTCCTGACCCAGCGCCTCTCACTCATGACCCACAGCCCCCCTGCCCCCAGGTGCCAACCCCCCCAGTGTGCGGGGCAACGGGCGGGTGAGGCAGGGGGAGCCCCAAGCAGCCCCTCGCAGGCTGGAAGTCTGACAGCCTGCAAGAGAAAAGCCAAGGTTTCCCACGTTTTTCTCCTTTAAAAGGAGAATCCATTTTTAAAGTTTGTTCGCCTTTTAAAGTTTGTTGACCCTTTCCTATATTCTTGCGGCCCACTTTTGGGTTGCGAACCACGGGTTGAGAAACACTGACACTGAGATCTTCTCTGTGCCTTCATTCCCACATTTGTACACTGAGGATAATGCTTTACCTACCCAATTCCCAAAGAAGCTATGAGATTTTTCAATAGTAAATGTTCTGTGCTTCCCTGTTGCAAGAGCTAATTTACTGGCTTCCCTGAGTCCGTGTTGCCTACTGAATAGACTATGCTTTATCCAGGACTTGGGAAAAGACAGCTCTGTTCCTGGCCTGGTACGTGCCTCAGGTATCTTTTTTTAATGGATTTGTTTTCTTTCCTGTAAAATGGGGACGACGATATTGATTTCTTTTGCAAAACATTCTGAGTTGTACTGATTACAAGTGCCACCTAAGAGCATCGCTCATTTGTAGTCTCATGTAGCTGTGACACAATGCCTGATAAAACAGAGTTTTACTTTGAGATTTGGAGTTTGGTTAGTGTTACCATAAAGGGGCACAAGGTCTCTCACAGAAATGGAGTAAAATGATTGTGAAAGGAAGCCAATGAGTCTAACATGCTAAGAGTGAAAAATTCACCACTAGAGCAGTGGTCAGTGAGTTTTAATTGTTCAAAGCTTCTTTCAAGTTGTAATCCTGTTGTTATTAGTATTGCAGTAGCAACTGAGGCCTCAGCCCCATTGCACCAGGCACACTGTACAAGCTTCTCAATTACTAACTAGCTGTTGGTTACTGTAAGAGTACGTTTAGTAGCGCTGTGTGAAGCAGCTAGTATTCGTTTCGGATTCAGACTTGGCGGATTCGAGGGACAGTGATTCAATTTGGGGATTCGAATCACTGTCCTGATTTGATTTGGCTGAATCTGATTTAGAGATTTGGCTGCTGCCAAATCTCTGAATCAGTCAGGCCCATCCCCCGCCCCTCTCCCAACCTGGCAAGGGCTGCCCCAGCTCCAGGCACTTGTTTCAAAAAAAGCCCCAGTGCTCACCATGTGCTGCCAGGCAGGGGGTGATTCCCGCGACCCCCTACTACCCCATGCTGCGTGGGGAGCTCTGCACGAGCCCCCTGACCTCCCTATAAAAACCCTGAGACTCACCACTCCTGCCAACGGGGAACGATCCTCGCTGCCCCCTATTGCCCCACACCACATGGGGGGGGCTCTGCACAAGCCCCCAAGCCGCTGCAGGAATGGTGAGTCCCGGGGTTTTTCTTGGCTTTGTTTTTTCTTAAAGGGCTGGAGCTGGCCCAACCCAGGCAGCCATGGACGGGCTGCAGGAGTGAAGGCAGGGTTGGGGGGCTCATGGAGAGCCCCACATGCAGCATGGGGGGGGCAGCGGGGATCACCCCCCACCCAGCAGCACCCGGTGGCTTTTTATTAAAGTACCAAGCTGGGGTGGGTAGGGCAGCCATGGTGGGGGCTGGGGGGGGGGGGTCAGCAGGGCTGGCAGGGGGCCCCCCCTGGTCCCCCCCCCCAGCCATCCTCCCCCGCCCCTAGTACTTACCAGCTCAGAGTCAGCTGCAGCTCCCTGCTGCAGCCACCGGGAACTGTCCAAATCATCAAAGCTCTCCAAATTTTTTCTGAAGATTTGGAGAGCTTTGAATCGATTTGGACCTTTAAATTGATCCCCTGATTTGATTCAGATTCGGCCACCAAATCAGGCCAAATCTCTTCCAAATCACATCACCGCCTGAAGCTCTGCACAGCCCTAATGTTTAGCCTTCTGGTTGTACTATCTGGTTGCCATTCAGAGAAAAGGTGTTCATGTGGTGCCTGATCCAAAGCTCACTGAAATCAAAATAGGAGCCTTCAATGACTTTAAGAAGCTTTGGGTCGGGTCCATAGTTTTTTTCACATCATCAGAAATTCTGAGTTAAAAATAAGCCTCATAAAATTTATGACATGGTTACCAACACTGAAAATTGTTTGCTGTAAATAAAGTCTTTAGCATCCGCTCTGCAAGACTTTCCTTGTGTTCTCCTTCATTTGAGTTGCCTAATTGAATTCAATGGGAGAATTCTGGTGAGTAACAGCTCACAGACCTTTAATTTTTATTCAACGGTTTATACAACTTTTAATCTTCATAAAAGTTTGGTCCTCCACTGCAGCGTGGATAATGCAGTTCATTTATAAAAATATGGGTTCTGAATGTGACATCACGTCTTGTGTTAATATAGGATGTGACAGTATGACTTGGGAAGATATATTGTAACATCACAAGAAAGTCCATCATACTGTGAAATGCACATGTGTAAAGCCTACTATGTATAGAGCTCTCTCATTTACAGGTACATTTTTCTAATGCCAATATAAATCATTGTTGTCGGTTTATAAGCCTATGAGAAACAGGTTATGATTTCCTACTTGTGTACATATAAACTTTATTTATAAAAGTAAATAGCTTTAATATTACATTTCAATACAAAAAAAAAGAACTGAAAAGGAAGAAAGCAGGTTACATATGAGACATTTCCTTTGGGATACTCCAGGTCATTCAGTCCCAGAGTTGACATCTATCCATCACAAACAAATCCATTTTTTCATCATATGAAAGTCAGAATTGTGGGATTTGTTTGTTGTTTTTTTCTTAAATAAAACCCACCAGCAGCCTTCAGGATCCACAGTTTGGGGGAACTTATCTGATTGACCAACAATGTTTTCATTGAGATGTCAGTAGGACAAAATCTACCTGCCACATTCAGCGGACTTAACTATCTGTCCAGAACTAAGAAGATGAGTAGGTCTGCAAGCCCATAGGAATACAGACTGAGCTTTGGTACAAGGAAACAAGGTTTAATTGGCAAGAATCAGAAGCAGCTATTAGCTCCCAGGCTGCACTATATATAAGAAGGAGTAAGAAGCTGACTGATGGGAATTTGAGCATCTGTGCTGTGGAAAGTCAGACATTTGCAAAAGGAAGGGCTGCTACTCTTGGTATACCTGGGGTATTTGTTGTTTTCTTGTGGGTTTTTTTGTTTTTTTGTTTTGTTTGTTGGGTTTTTGGGGGAGGGGGGGCAGGGTTGCTGAAGGACGGTACAAGCTAAGAGACCAGTTCCTAATCCACCCTTGTCTCCCATCACTATTATTTTATAATTTACTTTGCTTTGACCACCAGATGTCCCTCCTATCCATTACTTAGTACTTCCACATTTTTGGATCTCTGTCTTTTGGACTTCTCCCTTGACTTTGTTGTTCTTGACTTAATAACAGAGCTCAGCTTTGCTATGGTTACTGCCTTGTTGTTATAGCCATGTCTAAGGATGCTGTCATGGTTCTTGTGTAACTCATGCTCATGTTGCAGACCACGCGAGCCTGAGATTTCTTGCCTTTGGGAGGCGCTGATGCCAGTGGGAACTGGAGATATTTGCAGTTGCGCAGAATTGTGCCCTTTGGTAACCAGCTCTAGCAAAAGAAGTACTTTGTAGCATCATGAAGCACTGTAACAGCTGCTGCTGCTGTTTTTGTTAGTACATTTTGCTGCAGTCAAATGATGGACTTGGTGATTTTAAACCTAGATTTAGGACCAAATTCTGCCTGCAAATATACACAAGCAGCTCTCCTAGAAGGTAATAAATGCTGTGAATTGAACATCTGCAGGCAGAGCATGACCTTTCCGATCCAGCAAACTTTCCTTATGAGATCTCAGTTTTGAAGCTGTCTAACTGCTGAGCCTGATCTGCAAGGCAGTGACTCTTGCAATATTTTTTTTATGATTACATATTTAGGGGGGGACTCTTTTTTTTTTAATCAGCACTTCATGTCATCTTTGGTTTTACTGTCTGACAAATTCCTTAATGTATTATAAGGCATGTTGTAAAATGCATTAGCAATAATATCTTAACAGCTGATGGTAGCATTAGCAATTAGAAATAATAGCCTAGTATATAGGCATTGTGCACTGGCCTGTTCAGTGTGTGACTTTGTTTAGCATAGCATGGTATGGGATGTTATATGTTCAATAATAAAATATAAATGAAGCTTGTTTTTAAGTGTTACCTAATTACTAAACAGATACACCTTCTTAAAATTCCCCTTTGGTACAGCAACAAATGTACAAAGGTGTTTCAAACATAGTTACCTTCCTGATCAACATCCACCAGCCCCATCCACAGCCTTTCAACAAAATGTGGGTCCACAAAGCGACACAAGTCAGGTGTTCTGCATGACTTCAGCTCTGTCTTTTCCAATAGCAGAGAATATGAATTGTTTGTCCTCGACCATAGTGTAAGATAACGGTTTCAAACAGTTCCAACCGTAACAAAGAAAGATAATGGCCGCTATGCCAATTACATTACATTTTATGGTTTTATAGCAATTACATTGCATTTTATGGTGTCATAACATATTACATTTTATGGCTTAATATCTGCTTTAATATGGAGATGTTGATGCACAGAATTTTAATGAGGGGAGCTTTTCATATTTGGAGAGGAATTTGGCTTTCCGCATGATGGGATTGTTAAAGATAGAGCTATAGTGGAAGGCAATCAAGAGAGAGTGATTTCTAGTGGCCTTGCCATCTTAAAGCCACAACTTCCAGGTAAATTCAGTTCATATTCCTTCCCCACATCCAAACCCAACAGGAGCCTCACACACACCAGAGGTAGCAAAGACTTGTATTGGCAGTTACATCACATATGGCACATCAGATGTAGAGACTCTTCTCTTTCAACCAGTTTAAATTATTCCAAGAGGTTAATAAATAAATAAATAAACATTAGTCTGCCAAGCATCTATCTCCAATAGAGTTGTATTATATTTATCAGTATTCATATCCCAGAAAGCAAAATAATTTGTACTGCCAAAGGATGCTGAAAAGTGATCCTAATTAGGTCTTTCAAATCTTGCTTTATAATAATAGTCCCAGTAGTGCACATGCCATATCCTCTGTCAATATTGATATGTGGCTGCATCCTTTAAATCCAGCTATAGGAGAAAGACCAGATGTTTGGAAGGTTTTTTGTAAAAAGCCGGTGCTGGTGATATAACCAATCGCATCTAGAAAGAAGCTGATGTAATTGAGCAATTTTTTGGATGCCGAATGATTTACATTATGCTCTTTGTTGCTACTGTTGGCAAGTGCATGCTTTGTTGCTACTGTTGTTTGTACCATCCATTGTATTGCCTGTAGAGCCTTTGTAGAGGGGAACCCCCATGCCCATTTGTCTTAGTGCAGAGTTCTGAACTCAAAAGAGGAAGCACTTCCTGCAAGGTGCAAAATGTGATTCTGCAACCTTGGCTTCACATATAGAGAGAGAACTTTCCTGTACAAGTGGGAGGAAACTTGGCTTCCTTGCTTATTTTTTTTGTTTTCAGTAAAAAATGTCAGACTTTCTTTCATTCCAGAAACCAGCTCTGAAGAGCAGTGTAGCACAGTGCCCTTGTAAGAGGGAATTTCTGACTCAGTATCTCTGACGTGCACAGTAAATGAGCCTGGAGGTGGCTCTTCAGTTACCAGACTTGTGTGGGTGCTATTCTGGCTAAAGCTGCCAAAGAATGTGAATAGACCCAAGTGTACACACATTTCATGCTTGAACCCAGCAAATAAGGAAATTGTGTCTTAGAAACTGGTAATTAGTTAATCTACAAGCTATCCATTTTTATTATGTGAGGTAGTAGCAACGGGTTTGTTCACTTAGCCAATGGCATTTGGAGATGCATACAATTTCTTCTGTGACTCCAAGTACAGATGTTTTATACTCACTGACATCAGTGTGAGTTCTGCAAACAAAAAGAGGGGCAGAATGCCCTGGAGATGCATGTAGCAAATGGGAGAGGAGAAGCCAGTCTGAAAATCAGAATGGGACCAACTGGGAAGTTGGATCTGGATGGTGATCGTTTTCCAAACAAGTGCTTGTTTTCAGGAAGATAGGGCTTTGGCTACCAAAGTCTACCAGTCCACCCTGATTGTAGACTCCTGGAAAGACCAGCAATGAGATGGTCTCAGAGGATGAGAGCCACAGTTCCTGGGAATCATTTGACTTCGGGGTGAGGTTCTGCACAGCAGTGTAACTAGGGGTGGGTGAGAGGGGTATCTGCGATGGGTGCCAATTTAGGCGGGGCACTGGACTTGCCCCCTCCCCACTCAGTCCCACAGAATCTGCACTTCAGCAATATAGCCATGCTGAGAACACCAAAACGGTCCCTCCCCACTCTTCCTGGGACTACATGTTCCCCCCCTCTCACTCTGAACCCATGCACCCTCCCCCTACTCTTGGAACTGTGTGCCTCCCCTCCTCCCCCACCCTCCAGTCTCCCCCCAAGGTTTGCCCCAGGTGCCAGATCTGCTTATTACACCACTGGTTCTGAGCACGGGTCAGTAGCAAGCTAGGATTTAGACACTTAACATTTGTAGGGAATAACAATTGGGAGACAACAGTAAATGTTGACATGACTTTACTCCATGCTCGTCAATATATGTTGAAATACATACGTTGTGGGACAAGGGAGAGAGGAAAAGAGAGATCACCAGGATGGGAGGAGACATCCAGAATGCTGGGCAGTGGAGCTTCAGAAACCATTATTTTTTTAAAGTGAGATCAGACCAGTAGTGCTCTATGGGTATAAGCAGAGATGGAAATGTTGTCTCTGCCTCCAGTGAACTGATGAATCTGATAGCAGCATAGCTAGGCACCAGCCACCATGCCTATCCAGACTGTTGCTTGCTGACTGTTGTGGTAGATATGCTGGAGAGTAATATCATGGGGGATGGGACTGCGTGGAAGTCTATATGGAGCTTGTGGAGAAAGGGCTTCTCCATCACTTACTGGAGCCTTGACCTGGTTGATAACAGGAGATTCTGTGGTCTTAAAGACAGACCCTGCCTGTAGCCAGTAACATAACTAGGGGTGGGTGAGAGGGGCGCTTGCCCCAGAAACCAAAATCATGTTCTACACCCATAGAGTCCATGCCCCAGTAGTGCACCCATGCCAGGAACTCCAAAAGAGTCCCCAGGTGTTGCTGCTTTAAGAAAAGCAGGCAGAGCATGTGCAACAGCTGCAGCAGCTCAGCCAGGGACTATTTAGGAGTTCCTAGCATAGGCAATACCGCTATTTTTTGCACACACCCCTTTGCCCCCTCCTGCTCCTGCAATTGTCATGCCCCCTCCACTCTCAGGTCCCCTCATCCCCTGCCCTTGGAATCTGTGTCCTCCCAGTCTGCCCTGGGCACTGTCTCTGCTTGTTATACCACCATAACCTAATGCTCAATTGCTTGAGCCCCTTCTAGCTCTCAGGGGCCTAACCTGAACAGAGAGAGCCTCTAAGCACAGCTTTCTATGGTAGCCTGAGGGCATGGCCAGATGTGCAGTTCCCTGGTCTAACTCATGGTGCTTCACAGAAAACACCATGAGTCAGACGAACTCAGCAGGTTGCCACCCAACAGGGGTTCCTTGTTAGGTCAGAGGGGAAGGTTCAACCTCCACTTTGGAGCTGATCTAGCTGAAGAGCTGCCTGCCTGAGGCCTGTCTCCCCTAGCCTGCCCTCTACCCCCACACCAGCTCAGATGCTGCCTGCAGGATGGGAGGGGGAGAAGGGAAATGGAGGAAGCTGCCAGCTGGGGTTTGCACAGCCTGAGCTGGAGCCAGGACAGGTAGCTGCAGTTCCCTCCCCTTCCCATCCTGCAGACAGCACTGGGGGTGGCGCTGAGCTGCATCAGGCCAGCCCTGCTCCTGTGCAGGGTTATACAGAAGTTCATGATGGTGCTCCACTTTGAAGCACCTCTTTCTGAACCCTCATGTAAGGAGGGTTAATTTGTCACATGATGGGGCACTTTTAAAGCACTCTGCAGCCATGCACTTCTGTCAGGGCATGGCTGTAGAGCACTTTCAAGGAGTCAATCACGTGACAAATACTACTTCTGTCAGTGAGTGTCCTGAGGACCAGTCAGCCTAACAAATGGCTCCCTTGCAGGGCTGTTGGATTCCTGCATGTTCCAGAGGATTTGGCTTCAAAATGAAGGGAAACACTGTGCTGCTTTATTTCTGTTTTCAGCTTATGAGCTGAGGTTCCTGGCCTGTTCTCAGCTTCTCTTCCCCTGCCTGTTTCAGAGCAGCGTGGATACTACACAAGATGTCTCTCTTCAGATTCTGCAGTGCTCCCTGAGTGTTAAGTCATCAGTGGCCAGTTTATTTTTGCAAAAGGAGCAAGTCTTGGTTTGGAGAGCAAATTGAAGGAATGCTGAACATGTGGGCCAGTTACCTACCAGCAATGCTTAACAAATTGTGGAAAAATGCCTAGTGATTTCCCCCACCCCCACCCCTTGCTGCTTTGTGTATGCACAACATATGAAGTAACCACTATGGGGTGCACAGGCTGCTAAAAATTGCCTATAATATATTACAAACCGACGTTCAGATTCAGTACCTCACCAGCTGTCTAGTTTAAGGTGTCATGTTGTGTCATGTCAATGTTATGCTCTAAGTCAGGATTAAGCTCTGAAACAACAGTCTGGAGTTTAGCTGAAAAAGAAATAAATTTAAATTTTGTAGCCCCCCACAGCCACATGTTAATAATAATGTCCTTCCAGTTAGTTAATATTTCACATTTCTAGCTGTAAATGTTTGACACAGGGCAGAGAGAGAGTTAATTGAGCTCATACCTGTTCTCATTGCTTAATAAATTCCCCCTCCTTTCCCTCCCTCCCCCTCATTGGCTTTTGAGATCTTGATGCACCTTTTAAGGAATGAGCTGACAACTTACTGGAGGGCTAGATAGTATGTGACCATACAGTATATCAACTACTCCACAGTAACTGCTGCTCACGTACATGCTCTTACACTACCCTAAGCGAGAGTTACTTATCCCATTTTCACTGAGAAGTAAGGTTCCTCATATTTCCTGTGGGCTAAGGATGTACGTAGTATAGTGATCATAGGGTTCAGTAAACACAGGCTCACATGAATGAGAAGAACCATCCAATTTATTGTGCAACAGACAAGCTGCTGCAGTCCCTTTGTTCCTAACTAACTGAGGGAACATCTCCCAATTCCCAACTCTTCTAAATTAGGGAGCATCTCTAAATTATAATTTTACCACTACGCATAAGCAGTTACTCTGGGGTGGCTAACAGGACATGAACTCACAGTGGATCTTGTCCCATGGTGACATGTCTGTGTGAGAGGGGAGTGTTTCTGGGGTCAGCAGGCTATGGAAGCAGAGTCTTCTGCATTAACATGAACATCCCTGTATTTTTTGCTGCCTCTTTGATGTGAAGACCTCTGTTTCTTCAAACTCTGAAGAATAGCTTCTAGCACCCAGCCTTCCTTCATTCGCTCATGCCCTGTAGGATATGTGGGGCAGGACCTACACCAATAGCTAGAGCCCCCTGCTAGCCCACCCCTGTGGTGACCTCCCTGTCCCCATGCTCTGCAGAAGTCAAGCCTCCTTTGCCACCACCATGTGTTTCTTAGGTCAGTCTATCCCTGGAGTGTGGGCATGTGGGATGTGGCCAAGCACAGCAAGCTTCAAGCACAGAAAGTTTCCCCTCTCACTGCCATCTCTCAACTTCTTGCTCCTGCCTTTGGTACCCCACTTCCTGTATCTACTTCTTATAAGTGGAGCCAAGCACAGATGGCACGCACAGGTGCCTGCAAGTGGAAGAGCCCATCCTGGCAGGCAGGGAACACACAGTGTGGCGGCTTCACTAAAAGCCATAAAGTGAGATTCAGGTAGTGAGGGGCAGCTCATGTGACGTGAGTCAGGTTGGGGTAGACCCTAGGGGCAGCCCTGAACAATGGTGCAGGCAAGTCCTGGGGCTGTATCTTTTCATATCTGTGGATGCCTCTTGGCTGATACCTGCACCCAGAATCACTAAAGCTACTTGATTTCTTCCAGTTTGTGCTACTTCAGTTGTCCTGCTCCTTCCTGAAAGTCTGTGGCTGTATGTTGCCCTCAGCCATGTCATTTTCCTTGGCTTCTCCAGAAGGCTTATAAACTTCAATGGATTTATCATTTTCTTTACAATACCTTGGACCTTTTCTGGTTTTCTGTGACTCTTCCATAGCGTGTGGCATCTTCACTGTCTTCTGTTTCCTTCTGGGGATCTTTGGGAGCACGTTACCTCCCTTCTAGATGCACTCAGACACACGCAAACACATACACTGGTAGTTTTGAACGCTGGTTGGGGAGCAGTGTTGTTATTTCCTATAGACTTTTTTTTTTTTTTAAGGATATCTGAGCATTCTTTGACTGTATAAGAGTATCCCTGTAACTTGGACAATCCTTTACCAGTTCTGATGGTCACTGCTGTTGCCTCTAGTTCTTAGAGGCTGAGTAAATGGAGTTTTCTGACATTGTGCCCTTAGGGTCTCTTTTTCCAACTCCATCCTCTGGAACAGGGGTCAGTAACATACAGCCCAGAGCCACTGGATCTGGCCCACAGAGCCACAGGGCTTTGCCTGTGCCCATGCCCACAATAAGGCTGAGCAGCAAGGAGTTGAGTCTGCACTGCTGCTGCTTCTCTCTGCTATTAAATCTTCTGGCTGAAGGATGGACTTTGACTCATACTGATCATGCTCTTGATCAAAAAAAAGTATTGAATAATCAGTTCCTGAAAACGCACTGGATCTGCAGCTCAGGGAGTTAGCATCTATCAGATCTGGGTTAAACTCTTTCATTCCTACAAGTGCCAATATCATGGAAATTCCTCACAGAAATTAAAGGCCTTATATAACCTCTCAGGAGGCACCAATTACCTAAAATATATTTAGTTATGTAGTCGTGTATGCCCATCTCTACCTTGGGGAAATAGAAGCAGTTAAAATGGTCCAAACTGGTAACTAATGTTCAAGTTGTGGTTAAGGTCTAAAAAGTAACTAGGTACAAAGAGAGACTTCCTACTTGAAGATCTGTGTTTCTGTAAAGGTGAGAAAAGTATGTAGTATTGTCTCTTTATTTTTACAGAGGGGGAAATCATGGAACAGAGGCAAGTAACTTGCCTGGAAACTCAAGTTGATCTAAGAGAGTTTCTCTCCTTAGTCTCTGCCAATACATGTGAGCCTTCCCCTTGAAAACCCTGACAGCCTTTAAGAAGCTATTGCAGATTGGAGTAATTCCTCAAGTTGAATCAGCCCTTTGCTGAATCGGATCTAAACAGTGCAAATGTGTATTTAGCATCTTTTCCACCACCTTCCTGGGCTTTTCCTCTCATGTGCTAGAATAGGCCAGTTCAACTGGCAGCCTGTGGGCCACCCACCCCTGATGGTCTCCTGGTCCAGGTGCTGCTCTTCTTCTCATTTCTCTTGCTGTAGCCTCCCTTTCCCTTCTCCAGCTTCTGCTTCCTTCCCTTGGGGGCAGGGTGGCCCAAAGAGCCAAGGTAGCTTATGGCTGGGAGGGCTCAGGAGGACCTAGGAACATTGGCATGGCATGGGGGGGCACCATGTAGCATGGAAGGGGTGCAAGGGGAGCATGGCATAGCGTGGACTGTGCCCCCCCACAGAAGTTAGACAGACCTGTGCTAGAACATTAACACCAACTTTCCTCTCTGCAAGGGAAAGAACTGCCTAGTAGCAAGGGCAAGATTTTTTTTCTGCCCATCCAAAGACTGAATATAGTCTGTAAACTACATTTTCTGCTAATAAGCAGCCATTAAACTAAACCACGAAGACTGACAAGTGGCACCCTCTTCCTCTGGGGTGAAATAAGTGGTGTATATGTTTCCTAGCTGTGATTATGCTACTAAACTCCCCACTCACCAAAAGAGGTCCAGACAAACTCTGTAAGGCTGAAGCCCCTCAAAGAAAATAAGGAAAAGTCTTGATTTGCCTCTAATAGTCCAAAAACCTATTCTACCTTTTAAAAGAAGAAGGTTTCAGAAGCCTTTATTAAGAGACCTCCTTGAAGCGCATTATAACAGCTGAGGAGGATGGTTATGAAGCACATAAAGCTGGTAGAAAAGCTCATTAAAACAATAAATTATGGCTAATTGGAATAAATCAAACTAAATCATCTCCAGCATGAAGGTAAAATGAGGTGTGAGTGAGTGTTTTAATAAGGCTGGTGCTAAAGTGGAGCCTGAATGAGACAGCTAGTCCTAACCAGCACCCACTCAGATCATACTACCTGTAGTTTGTACCATGCTAGAATATAGACACCTAGCAAGGTAACAGTAAATCAGAGATAATGGGTTTTTTAATTGTTTCCAAATCTGAGCTAGGTGTCTTTAATTGAAGTGGGTGTGAGGTTTACATAGCATCTGTACTTGATTATCTGGCTCAGAAGGAATAGGTGGCAGACTGAGGTGTTGGGTTTTGCTGCTTTTTAATTTGCAATGCACAAGGTGAATTTTGGTCTGTGTCATATTGCTTTATTATACACAGTGGAAGCAAAATGATTTCTGTGCATAATTAGCAGTGAGATCATTGCTTCTGAAATTGATTTGAAGCTTTCTCCCTCTCCTCCCAGAAAGTTTCAGTGCAAGGGGCAGAAGTCAGTGTAACAAACAGTTGAGTGTTGTATGTCCCCTCTGCGGCCAATTCCCCAGAGGATAAGCATCAAGTACAGACACAGCCACAGGCTAAAACTGTATCAGCTCATGCATTTAGCTCTGAAAGCACCCACTTACAGTTTCCAGTGTGAGGGCCAAGATGGTGTCTGGTGCACGTGTGCATGTTCTAAAGCTCAGTTTGGTCATAGGCCTAGCCACACGTATATTGGTTGGTGCCTTTTGCTCTCAGACCATTATAATGGCCCTCATCAAACTTCCACACTTGCTTCATCTCCAAGCTTTCCCTTTCCTACGCTCTTC
>NW_005842238.1:1391470-1400076 GCF_000455745.1 Alligator sinensis
TGCTTCCCAGTCTCTCTCTTTTGCCATACAACTATACCATGTACACCTACCAGACAGACCCCTGCTACATCCCCTTAGGGGCACAGTTTGAAAGATGCTGAGTATTGTCAACTCTCAGGGTTTTCAGGAGGAATTAGAGGTGGTAGAGCACTGTGTTGGAACCTTATGCTCTGTCTTGTGGACAAGGACAGCCTTTGGTAGCTTGTGCCATGGGAGGCTCTAGTCCAGGGGTCAGCAATGTTTTTGGGCAGGGTGCCAAAAAACACCCACAACCTTGACTTGTAAGATGTCGGAGTGCCAAGGGTGGACAGCGGGGAAGCCATGAGGGACCTAATCCTTGTTGTGGCAGCATAGCCCTGGCCCCCTCCCCACCGTCCACCCCAAAGCAGGTGTGCCAAGCAAAATACCTTTGCATGCCACATTCTGGCACTCATGCCAAGGGTTGTCTACCCCTGCTCTAGTCCCTGTACACTGCCTCCCTTGCAGGCCATGACAAGCAAATGTATTCAGAGGTCAGGTTAGAGAAGCATTACTTGTATGTGTCACTATGGTGATTCTGATCTGGTTACATTGCTTTCAGGAGGCTGCTTGTGAACTGGAGCTACCCCTAGCTGTGTTCTAACTTTTGGGGGCCACAACAGCCAGCCAAATGTGAGCTAGAAAAAGCTAGAAAGCCCCATCTCCTGAGCTATGCCCCCTTATGCCAAGGATATGTCAAAGAACTAGACCCTATGGGTGCCTATACACGTGCTCCGATTAGAGCAGGTCAGAGCAGACCCAATTACTTGAGTCTGCTGGAGTGATCTGCTTAGAGCTCTGCAGGGTGCTGCAGTCTTGTGTATTCAGTGTCCCACATTTCAAAGTGGTGGCAGGGGTGCCTTAACTAAAGCTTGTCAAATGAGCTTTAGTTAAAGTGCACCCACCGCCATTTTGAAACGTGGAACACTGAATACATGAGCTGCTGCAGCATTTTAATTACAGTGGCTCCTGAAAGCCGCTATAGTTAAAAAGCCCCTCCTCGTCACCCCGAAACATGTGTATAGGCACCCCAGAAGAATAGGCTATGGCATTTCAGGACTCTGCAAGGTGTATATTTTCACACAGTGGCTCTCCTCCCAGAGCTCTGGGACTTTTGAAATGCCCCTTTCTGGGACTAGGCAATCTCCATGTAAAGTTACTCCCAGCTTTATTACTCTTATCTCTGCCAGAAGCAAAGTCTGCCAAAGTTTTCTTGTGCTTCAGCATTAGAAAGGAGTTGGATGTCTGAAATGTTCAGGTTCATTTTTTTGCTCCTTTCTTTCCCCTTTGCTGCTAGGGGCTTGTCACCAGAACTTGAAAATGGAGTTTCTTTGCATTATAGCTCAGAATTGTTTGTAAGAGTTAGAAAGCTTTTTCTTTTTTGGGGGAAATGATTTCTGCTTGCAATTCTTATTCTAAAATTCACATTAGATTGACAGCTCAGCCCATCCATTTGTGGTTAAAAGAAACAAGAAAACATATGGTGGAGTGCAAGAAGGCTGAACTAGCACCACCTTCATGCAGAAGAAAGCTCACAATTGATGGGTCATCAAGGGTAGAAATCTACCTTCCCCATACTACATTAAACACCAAAATATGACACACCTAATTCAAAGATGCCTCAAATTGTCACTGCAACTTGTTTCTCCCTGAGCAGAGAAAGCTGCTTCTGGGTTGTTTGTTCTTGCCTATCCCTCTGTTGAAAGCACCTGCCAAGGTATCCAGCAGAGTATCTTTTTCATCATGCTTTCCGAAGAGCACATTGGACACAAACACTTCATGGCTGCCTGTTAGGATGCAATTGCAGAGAGTGTTCATCACATAGCAACGGATTTTACTGACTTGCTAACAGCCTCGTACACTGAGACAGATGTTTAATAGGTAGAACTGGGGACTGTTTTTGGAGGCCTGGATTCTGTTTGGAATTCTAAGGCTGACTTCTTAGGCAAGTTTCCTGTTTTATGCAGTAGAGCTGTGTATAGAAGTGGCTTTTTTCATCATTAAAAGTGCTGTGACTTAACAAAAGTGCATGGCTTTACAGCACTTTAAAAATGGGGACAGCGCTTTAGCAACTTACAGCGCTTTAAATAACTTCTGTATGCTGTTCAGATTTCTGGCGATTTCACCAGTATCCCATGGGCTTTGTGAGCTGCTGCCAGTCCCCATGGCAGACGTGGGGTCTCAGTGAAAGAGACATGCTGAGGGTAAAAAGGAGGCACACACATGCACACTCTCATGCATGCACGTGCATACACATGTGTGCACACACACATATGCACACATGCCCACACATATGCACACCTGTGCACACATGCATGCACATGCACACACGCTGAGATCCTGCATCGAGCCAAGCTGTCAGTGTGGATGAGAGCTGCCTTTTCCACTGACCTGCTGCTGTCCGCAATCTCCTGCAGCTCCGGGAGGCTGCAGAGCACCCCCTGCCTCCTAGCCTGGAAAGTGCAGCGAGGCTCAGAGCACTACCTAACCCACCCCCACACCCCGCTGCGCCCCCAAACACTACACTTCTGTCATGTTTAAGAGTGTTGTAACTGTATAGTGCTATTAAACAGTGCTCTAAATTACAGCGCTGTAAAACATATACAGAGCACTTCTGTATGCACCTTAGTTTCCCTACCTGAAAAGCAAAAATACTTTTACTTTGAGATGACAGGTACTACATACAGCAATACAATAGTTGAATAAAAAGGGGAAGAACAGTAGAAGGCAAGAAAATATATATTTCAATATGATATGATTGGAGGGCCTATGAAAAGAAAGAAATCAAAATGCTTCCTGTCTTCCTGTAGAATGTTTTGTATGAATTACATTTTACAAGTCAAGAGCTAGACCAAGGCAATGCGCATTGCTAAACCAGTGGTAGGGTTAGATGTAGCTTCTGAGCAGTACGTTGGGAGTGATACCATGACCTCTCACCAAGCAGAAATACTGTTTCGATATGCATTCAACAAAGAAAGGGTACCAGTAACTATTCCTTTTGAAATGTATTCATTTCATTAAGTTCAATAATGATGCATAATTGGCTTGATTTTTATTATTCTCTTGTAAACAGTAATGTATATCATTAATAACTTTAAACCATCTTACTTGCATTGTTGCTAATCACATTCAAGCCTTCTTATGCTTAAGTCCAATTAGCTGCAAATAAAGGGAATCTACATCTGTGGAGAATCCTTTGTCTGTGCATTGGGAGGAAAAAGTTGTGCCTAGATCTCACAGGGACTGTGACAGAATCTAGGAAGCACTGACTTACAGCTGACATCCACCTCCTAGCCTTGGCTTGTCTCTAGAAAAAGGAACCAGAAAATAGGCACAGCATCATGCAATAAGGGGGGGGGGGTGCTTTAGGTATCCCTGGTGTAACTCTAGGGGCCAAATGCATTACTTTGAATCTCAGTAAAAGGCTAAGCAAATAAGCTGCGAGGGTGCACCTCTATATTGCTCAATGCTGTAATTCTGAAATAGCATGAAAAATTGCTTTCCAGTATTAATTACCCAGATAAGGCCCTCCATCTCCTCGAAGGTTTTCTTCCATTGAATCATAGAAAATTATGGTTGGCAGGGACCTCAGGAGGTCATCTAGTCCAGCACCCTGCTCAAAGCAGGACCATCCCCAGCTAGATCATTCCAGCCAGGTCTTAAAAACCTCCAAGGATGACGATTCCACCACCTCTCTAGATAACCTGTTCCAGTGCTTCACCACCCTCCTAATGAGAGAGTTTTTTCTAATATACAAGCTAAACCTCCCTTGCTGCAACTTGAGACTGTTGCTCCTTGTTGTGTCATCTGCCACCACTGAGAACAGTCTCGCTCCTTGGAACCACCCTTCAGGTAGTTGAAGGCTGCTATCAGATCTCCTCTCAGGCTTCTCTTCTGCAGACTAAACAAACCCAGTTCCATCAGCCTCTCCTCATAAGTCATGTGTCCCAGCCTTCAAACCATTATCCCTGCTCTCTGCTGGACTCTCTCCAGCTTGTCCACATCCTTTCTATAGTGGGGGGCCCAAGACTGGAAACGGTACTCCAGATGTGACCTCACCAGTGCTGAATAGAGCAGAATAAATACTTCCCTCCATCTGCTGGCAGTGCTCCTACTAATGAAGCCCAGTATGCTGTTAGTCTTCTTTGCAACAAGGGCACACTGTTGACTCATACCCAGCTTATTGTCCACTGTTACCCCCAGGTCCTTTTCTGCAGAGCTGCTGCTTAGCCAGTTGGTCCCAAGCTTGCAGCGGTCCATGGGATTCTTCCATCCTAAGTACAGGACTTTGTACTTGTCCTTGTTGAACCTCATCAGATTTCTTTTGGCCCAATCCTCCAATTTGTCTAGGTCAGGGGTTTTCAAACTTTTTAAACAAGTGTATCCTTCTGCCTCAAGTGTCAGCTTATGTACTCCTTTATATTTTTCTCCTGCTTTAAGTGGGGGAGGGCAGATTGAGGCCCCCGCGGTGAGGGAGGGAGTGGAGCTGGGGCTGGGGCAGGGGTAGGCACTGGACAGCTGGGGTGGAGTACGGGACAGAGCCACAAGAGCAGTTCATCCAGGGGAGTTGGTGGGGGGCAGCTCCCATCACTGCACAAACCCCAGCAGAGGTCCAGGGGGCATGTGCCTACCAGATCTGTGTGCAGGGTGGAGGCAGCTGCTGCTGCAGGCTGGACTCTGCACCGCATTGCTGCTGCCCCAAGAGCTGCGCAATGCCATGTGCCTATTGCTGCCGGGCAGGCAGGGGACAGATACACACACACACACACACACACACAGATGCAGACACACATGCAGTTGCACACACACACACACACACAGGTGCAGAAATACAGACAGACACCCCCCTCCCGGGGGATGGAGGGGGTTGGGAGTGTGTCTCTGTGCCTGTTCCTAGGACCAAGCCCGGGGGACAAGGACACCAATGCCCCTCTGTGGGCCGCACACACACCGCCCGGATGGCTAGTCAGGGTGGAACTCAACTGTGGCACCTGCCACCACCACCATCACCGCCCCTGACCACTTTCTCACTGTTGATCACCCATTCAGCTCTGTAGGCTGCTGACAGGCCTTGCACCCAGCCAACCACATGCCTCCTGTCACCAGCCCATAGAGCTCAAGTGCAACCTGCTGTGAGAAAGCGGTACAGGGCAGCGATGGTGGTGGCAGCAGCTGTCACATTTGAGCCCCTCCCCTGCCCCCAATCTGGCCACCTGGGTAGTGTGTGTGCAGCTCACAGAGGGGTACTACTGCCCTTGCCCCCTGGCCCTGCTCCTGGGAACAGGCACAGAGAGTGAGCTGATGTGGGGGGCAGGGAGGCACCAAGGTGTACCGTGTGGGGCCAGCAGTGCCCAGCGTGCCCCCCCGCAAAGGTAAGAAGCAAAGTATGGGAATGTGCTGGGGGAGATGCTGCCGCAGTGTCCCGGGGCGCACTTCATCCCCACCTACGGCCTTTCTAAGTACTCCCTGGTCTAGGTCACTGTGGGCATATTTACATGAGATGCTTTACTCAAGATTAGAGCTAATTACTGAGCAGTAAGCATCACCATCTACGTGTGCAGATGCTTATTGCACATGAATTTGCTCTAATCTTGAGTAAATTTGCTACCTGTAAATTCAAGTAGCAAATTTACTCTAGATTATCAGTAGCACATGTGTAGACAGCCAACTGGGAGCAAATGCTCCCAGTCAGCCAGGCAGCAGGGAGTGGGAGATTGCTCCCTGCTGCTGGGGCAGGCTTTGCCACCAGAGCCCAGGCAGGGACTATGTCCCCCTGCCCTGGAAGCAGGGAGTGCTCAGCCCCTGTTTCATGATTGGTGAGCAGGGGCTGGCAGATCCTTATCTCCCAGCCCTATGGATAACAATCAGCCCTTATAGATAAGAATCTCCCAGTCCCATGACCATGGGGCTCAGGCTGGGAAATAAGGATCTTCCAGCTCCGGCCTCCTGACTGGGGGGCTCAGGCTGGGAGATGAGGATCTCCCAGCCCTGGCCCTATGATCACAGAGCAGGGGCTGGGAGCTCCCTGTTGCCAGGGCAGGGGGACATTGTTCCTGCCTGGGTGCCAGTGGCAGACTCTGCCCTAGCAGCAGGCAGCTTCTGAGGGCAGGGAGCAACATCCCAGCCCCCAGCAGGAAACAGTTGACTTCTGATCCTGTGCTCCCTGCTAGCACCCAAGGGGAGCTGCTGCAGGAGCCAGGTGCAGGGCTACAGAGAGCAGAAGTAGTCTGCTGGTAGGAGCAGCAAATTTGCTCCTGCATCTCTGCACGTGCTCATGCCCCGGAGAGCTTACTCTAGAATACTTCAAAATAAACTGCTTTTGAATTATTTGCACATGTAGAAACATCCTGTGAATCCTAGCCCTACTCTCCAGCATATCTACTACTCCTCCCAGCTTGGTACGACCAACCCCCGGGGCACTCCACTGGAGACCAGCTGCCATTGATCACTACCCATTGAGTCCAATGATCCAGCCAGCTTTCTATCCATCTTACAGTCCATTTATCCAACCCATACTTCCTCAGCCTGCTTGCAAGAATTCTGTGGGAGACTGTACCAAAGGCCTTACTAAAATCAGGGTATATCATGTCCACTGGCTTTCCATGCATCCATAGAGCCAGTTATCTCATCATAGAAGACACTCAGGTTGGTCAATAGTCTGGATTGGATTACTTGTTCGGCAGCTGGGGACCATATCCACAGTTTGCATGCCATAGACTGATCCTCTTATTGAAATATCGCTGGTGCTTTGGTTCCGGATTCAGTTCCTTCCACTTCTGCTATGGCTGCACTGTAGTCCAGGGTGTGTGTATGTGTGCAAGTGAGAAATTTGTTTGCCCTCAAGCATATACTTATTTGCATTTTCAACCTGCGCTTGTTTGCATGGTTCAGGGTATGGGATAAAGCCTCAGCTGTGTTTTTGCTTGGGGTGGAGCCTACCACTTTTCAGTGAGAGGACCAGCAAGATTATACGGCTGCTGATCATCCTTTAATGCCCTTCCAGGAAACCCTCTCCAACAAAATAAACAGCTCTATGCACATCTTGACAGGTTTATTCCCACCAAAGAAAGATGGGATACACCTCCAGTTACACATGGGTGACTGCAGAGCTGGTAAGGATAAAGTAACTCAGGAAAGGGTTTGCTGTAGAGATACTGGCATTTGAGCCAGGCTAACCTGAATTCTCAAACATGCATGTTAATAGCCTGAACTATGTAGTGCAGACATAACCTCTGGATGACTACACAAATTACAGAAGACTGTGTTTTTTCAAAAGAAATTGACTTCTATTTAATGATCAGATCTTGAAAAGAGTACATATCTGGATCCCCAAAAATAGAGTCTAAAGTGCAGTATTTAAGGCCAAGATTTTTAAGTGCTCAAATCTCTGTGCTTCATTAGTTCTAATGCAACACAGGGATGACACTGCTCCCTTATAATTGATTTACATTATAAACAAAAGGCAACAGATTGCAGTCCACAGAGTCTGAGATCCTATGGTGAGTGAGAAGTTATAGATGCATAGGAGTCAAAATGTATGGAGCATATAGGAACAAGACTGAACAGCTCCCAAGATCTGCATTTCTGTCAGCACGTATGAGGCACTAGGCCCTCTGGAATCTTGATCCACCTACAGACAGGACTGAATAAGCATGGACAATAGTAAAAGGGTTAGAGGTGGGTATTATTTGCAGTTCAGAGCTGAGGAAAGATGAAGCATGCAGCAACTGCCCAAAGGTAAACGGAATTGAGCTGATTCAATTGTACTATTGGCCTCATGGCTGAATGCTCTTTGCAAATGAATAGCGTTTTTCCTTTCTTCACTTGGAATCATTCACATGCCTGGAGGTGCAAGTTAATGCTTTGCATCATGGGAGAACCAAATGACACAGCTCAGCCCATACAGAAGCTTTCCTACAATCCCAGCTTGGAAGCTAAATTCTCAGCAGCCTGAAAGACTTGCTTTCAAATAAAATTAAGTCCTGTAGAGTTGTTTATGCAAACTATTTTCGGGAGTTAAATAAGCCTTGTACTAAGCCTTTGGATGACATAGTTCCTCTTCCTTTAAACCTGCATCTCCATCTACTATTCTTAAGCTTTATTGGTTACTAACCTCCAGCACCCCTACCCCTCACTCTTCCAGCAGTTCTTTTTAAACACAAATTTTCCAGCAACTCCCCTTCTGTTTCTTTGCCTGTGGAGCCTAATAGCTTCCCTCTCCTGAACTATATCCCTTCAGGTAGGCTTGCACTGCACTCAGTATTGTGACCAGGTAGTGGTAGACGTACCCAGACTGGCTTTAGTTTAGCAGGGGCATCAGTAATAGAGTACCAGCTACAAAACCAAGGAGCAGCCAGGCTGTGACTAACAGCCTGAGTGTCTATACCCTGCCTCTCACCACGGGCTGCAAAGCCCACCTGAGTTTTGCTGTGCCACGGAACAGTTGTGCTGCTAACAATGCCTGCCCTAGCCTGAAGCTGACTTGGGTAGATCAGTGTGAGCTGCAGTCACTGCAATGCTTTTTGTGTTAGCTTTAAGTGAGACAAGGTAGACTTTGAGTACCGAGTGCCATTATTTCCCTTGATGTC
>NW_005842238.1:1400107-1422754 GCF_000455745.1 Alligator sinensis
AGCAAGTGGCACTCATCACCTCCCTACACCAGGCCTTATGTTCACAAACGACCAGGGAGATGAATGGTTTCTATTAATAATCCTGGCTGTTCCTATTATTCTAACACTCAAGCTATCAATGGAAGAAGCCGGATGGGAAGGTCAATCTCTGGATGGATTTTACCGTTCTTTTCACCTAGGCCTGACATTTCCATCTGACTTTAAAGACAGAGTGAGCATAGGCACTGTCATTATAGACTATGGAACCTTTGCTTTTTAGAATGAAAGCAGAATGCTTGATGCAACCAGGCTGATTTGATTCTGAAAGCCCTTGCTTCTGTATGAAGAGTATTACTGGATGCCCTAGAAAATGGAGCTATTGCCTGCCCTGTCACTCCTTGCTCCCTATCAGCCAGAAAAGGAAAAAAATGAGGGGTCCAAAGCCCCCCTCTCTAAGCTATTCTTAAATGTTGATGTTGCCCTTAAAATTGGCTAAACTTCATTGCCTTTGTCTCATTCCTCCCAACCAACCCCTCCCTCTGTCCTTCTTGCTCTTGCAATTTGATTAATCCATTAGGATTAACCTCCCTTTAACTCCTTGATTAGCTGCATTTTAAAACTCCATTTGTTTTCCTTTTACATCAAGCCAGAGCCAAAAAAGAGACCAATTTAGAGCTATACTGATTTACTGCAATTTCTGAAAATCAGTGCAAACGCTGGGAAGGCGTGATCAGCATTTCAATTCCACCTTGGCAATCTGCAAAACTCTTGCTTGAGCAACAGACAGCTTTGGAAACTACCAAAAAAGCATAAGATAGGAAATGATAGCAAGAGAACTCTAGATGCTGTGGCAGCACGAATACCAACCACTGAGACTCATCCTGCATCCTTACTCATGCCAACAATAAAAATAACCAGCTTTTGATAAAAGTCAGTCTCATTACCCTTATTTACAAGACAGTAAAACTGAGGCACAGAGGCTAACTGATTTCCCCAGGGTAAAGCCAGAAGCAAGTCCCAGAGCCATACTGGATAAAGCTCCTAGCTCCCCTGAGTCCTAGGACAGTACACTATCCACTAGGCCATGCCATTTCTTTCATGGTAGAGGTCTGTACTTGTTTGAACAGTGTCAGTGGCATTACTTGCAAGCCAGGCCTGCATAATCAGGGTGGTTTGGTTTATCTGATTTATACTGTTGAGGCCCAGTCCTGGCTCAGACCCTTTCATTCCTTGTTGCAGAACATTTAATTCTATTAGAAAGTTAGTTCATTTTAATAGCAAATTGTTCTAATTCTGCCCAGAGAGCACTTACAACTGCTTTTGTTTTCCTCCACATGGATGCCATAAATGGTGAATGTGCCTATTAATATTTTAAAATAAGTTAACGTATGACCAGTGTGGGGCTTTTAGCAACCTGCTGTCCCTGTGAATTCTGCTTCCCAACCCTGGCCATGTGGTCTTTGGAAAAATAACTGCATGGAGAAGTTGGCCAGAGCCAGAAGCTGGCTGTGCCATCACAGAAAGCAGTTCAAATAGCTTGTGTACTATACTAGGAGCTCTTTAGGGCAGGCTTTTTCTATGTGTAAACACAGAGCAATGGGTCCCTTTTTCAGTTGGCCCCTAAATGCCACCCTAATAAACATGATTGATAACAATTGTTTGTACTCTTGTTCCATATTGCGCTCTGTCCAATAGTAGAGATGCTAAAAACCCACCCGAAGTATGTGTGTACCACCTCCATGCCATGCCTGAGAGCACCATGATGAAACATGCCCTGCCCACTTGCTTCTGCTCTCAGAGCCAGCTCCCAAAAATGAGGCGAAACTGCTGCCTCCGAGAGATGCTGAACATTCACACAGCACCACACTTAGGCTCCTTTCGCAAGCATACTTACCGACACATGCTCAGGGCCGTTCTAAGGCAGCGACGTTGCCTCATTTCTGGGAGCTGGCACATACAGGGCACGAGCAAGTGGGTGGGGTTTGCTTCACTAGTAAGCTGGCGTAGACATGCCCATACAAAAACAAAAATAAGGAACTGATGCGCAAACAACTACGTGTTCTGTCAAACTGTCTGTGGGTGGTTTGAATAAAGTCCCTGTAACCAGAGGTTCTTGGCTTCTGTCAATAGTTTTATGAATTAACAACTGATGCAAACAATGACCTCTAAATCTCAATGTAGGAAGGCAGAAGATGGGAAATGGAGGCACAGGGGCTAATGATGACTGGCTTGAGGTTGCACAATGATTTGTCAGAACTTCAGGGGCTGGAAATTGGGTCTAATGACTCTGTCTTGCACACTTACAATTGGCCATGCTTGCTTTTCCTCTTCCCAACCTTTCCCCCTACCTAGATTTATTTTCTTTCTTTTTAAGCCATCAAGCTAACCCTGAAATATTAGGGAAACTTGTGGATTTCTAATGCCTTCCATCTTATGGCCGTTCAAACCCCCAAAATATTACTGAAGTAAAAGAAGACAATTAAAGTTTTCAAAGGCACTGAGCTCCTATAGCTCCAAATGAATCCAACAGGGCTTGCACCATTTCTAAAAGTTTCAAGGGAAACCTGAAAGCTTTTCTCTCTTCTAAGGTGTTCTGTTGTACCTGAGACCTCGAAGGTAGCCCCTGTTATTTTTAATTGTAATGCATTTTGGTCTGAAAGTGCTCACCTCCAGTTTCATATCTCAGCTGCAGCATGCAGCTGCAGAGCTGCCTGTTTAAGGGTAGTTGCTTTCCCAGGAAGAGTCCAAGGGTTAAGCAGAGAGATCCAAGCCAAGTGGGAGCAGGTGGGCCCCTTGCACATTCCAGGGCTGGATAATTGGAGAAACCCCTGCCTGAAGAAACAGCCCCATGTGACTGGCTCACAAATGGTTTTAGTCTCTGTCCCCTCTGGGGCACTGGTGGTAAAAAGAATCAATGCCTACCATGGCAGTGAAACAGTTAAACATGCAGTGGGCCAAGTCGCTGACAGCAGTACTGACAAGAACAGCAATTCCCTATTGATTTGGGGGTTGTTTTATTTAAACTGTGAAGCAGTTGATTATGGTTCGTTTCATCCGATTAGTAAGGTATAGATTATTGCCTTGCTAAACTGGCAGTTCCAGAGCTCGAGTCTCAGTTTATTTATGCAATCATTAAATTTTAAGCCAATTAATACTTAACACTGACTGGCAACAATAACTACTCAATTTATTCTATGGTCAGCTCCTTTGGAAGTAAGTTAATATTTCTAAGTTCCAGGGGCTTGCGGTAGCAATTTATACAGTGCACTCTGCCTGTTTAGCACTTACTGGGTGTTAATGACTGCCTCGTGATGACAAAGCTAAATAGGTAAGAAAATTGCTGGTAGTGTGGGAGATGTGCCATTGTTTAGCATTTCCAGACTGTGGATGTATTTAGAGACTCTGTGCAGGGATGTTAATTTTTTTTTTTTAGTAGGTAAGATTCTCTGTGGCAAACACCAGCTTGTGCCAGCAGCCTGCCCCTGTTTCTGACAGGATTTGTAGCTGATTTCAGATCAGTTATCTCCTTCTCTTGCTCCAGAGATCCCAAATAAGAAACAGTAACTGAAGCTGGTTGGAAACATTTAGAGAACATTTTTGTTTTGTTTTGTTATAGTCAAGAAGTGTTGGCCTAACAAAATTGAAGCCTTTTGTGGGAATGTACATTCCAGTTTTCACACAGGTGGACTTTCTGATCCATTCACCCATCTCAACATAGCCACTAGCCCAGTGCATAAAGCACTTTTCTGGGATGTGGGAGATAAGTCCCTCTGAACTATATGGAGCAAGGGCTTGAACTTGGGGGTATAATGTGCCCTGGCCACTGAGCTATTAGTCATGCTGCAGTAGATGAAGGTGTCACTCTCTCTCATTTCTTTTTTTCATTTTAGAAAGTCTTGGCGTCGAGTTGCTATGGAACAAGAACATATTCAAACTCTTTGTGGGACAGGAAAATGGTTTTCTGCTCAGCTTAATAATAACACTTGGCATTTCTGTCATTCCCCTTGCCAAAGGATCTCAAAGTGTTTTATACGCGACATTGATTTTTGCACTGTAGTATGGTTCAGGGCCTCATTACATTTGAACTGTAAAGACCAAGAGTGAGAGCAGCAAAATGATTTGCCTAAGGTCGGGCAGCAGTACAATGGCCAAAAATAGAACACAAATTTCCCACATGCCCAGTCCAGTGAACAAGATTTTGTTGCTTCTCACTAAGTAAATTTCCCCATGCCTCTGTGATGCAGTCACATATTATCCATCCTACTGCAGGGACAGAGAAATTAAGGTACAGAGAAATGAAGGGAGTTACCCAATGTCAAAGGCCAAGGTTATGGTAAGGGCAGGGCATGCAGTTATTTCTTGATGCCCACTCCTGTGTAACCATAACATAATGTTTTGAACAAACTGGGGAAGCAGCTTTACAACATCTACTGTTATAGAAAAGAGTAAAACAAATGTGGATGTTTTTTCCCTGATAACCCTGAAGTTGGAAATCGACAGACTAGAAGGAAGCAAAATCACTTCTAAGCCACATCAAAGGTTTTTGCTAACTGGGCAGCATCTCTAGCAGTGAGTCCTTTTACTTTTGGGGTGATATAAAAATAAAATGCAATAGGAGAAACCTCTCAAGAAATCTGTATGAATGAATTGTCCAAACATTTTTATAACCTGAAGTTTAAAAACCTTCTCACTGAGGCACAGTTTAGGAGGAAAAGTGACTTACGATTTCATAGCTATAGAGCAAGATTTTCTGAAATTGCCATGATATGAGAAAATGTCTTTTAAAGTGGCTCCCAGATGGTGGGGTGGAAATCATACTACTTGAATTCTGCTCAGATAAATTGAAGCTAAAGGGAGTTTAAACGTTTTATAGGTTCTCCCTCTCACCACCTGCTACTGAATTGACACAAGAGGAGTCATCAAAGACAGCTAGCATGATCCTTATAGTGTACTGCCTGAAAAGAGGTTTGGGAAAGAAGCTTATTTGAAACCGAGTATCAGATAGCAATTAACACTGAAAAATCCCAATCCTTGGCCAGATAGAGTTTATATTCTATGTTTACTTGAAGGCAAAGGTTGCTGTGTCTTACTGAGGATGGAGAGCGGGTACCAAGACTTCTTTAGCTGTGCCATGCTAAATACCCTAGTGATGCTTTTTCTGAGTCTAGGGGCACTTGTACACATGGTGGTCATCATGATGAAAATGTAATTTGTGTTGCTTAATGGCATCACACATTATACATGCACCAGTTTGGGGAGTTTTAAATGACTTTGCATCATTACAAACTAAACTATATGTGGATGCAGGTAAGTTTGCAATGTTGCAAAATGTAACAATACAGCTTTCAGCTTGCTTCTCGGCCACAGGACAGGTGAGCAGGCTCTGCAGGAAAAATGAATCAAGCCCCTCATTGCTTCTGCCTTCAGCAGGCACCTGGCTGAAGGCAGAAGTGGTGAGGGGCCCAATCCTTTTTTTGCAGAGCCTGCCTGCCTCTCCACAGCCAGGGGGTGAACTGCTGGGGTGACGAGCAGCCCCTGAGCTGTGAGAGGCCCTGGTCCTTCCCTCCTCAGTGGTGGGACCACACAGGTAGGCTGCTAGTGGGCTGGGGGCTGCCCCAGCTTGGAGGCAGCACCCAGCTGGATCCAACTCTTCCTTGAGCCTGCCAGGGCTTCCAGCACCCTGTGCACTGTCCCCGCTGCCTTCCTACTGCCTAGGATCACCCAGGAAAGGGCTGGTTTGCTCCTGGAGCAGCACAGGGAAGAAGGAGGAGAGCAGCTGGGTGTGCTGGTGGCCGGAGAAGGTAGTGGGCATGCTGGAAGTCCAGGAAGGCTCAGGAAAGCTTGGGCTTGGTGGGCTTCCAGTGCCCCATTCACCACCCCTGTCACCTTCTCTGACCGCCAGCACAGCCGGCCATATGCAGGCAAAAAAAAAAAGATCAGACTTCTCACCACTTCTACCTTCAGCGTGGTGCCTGCTGAAGGCAGCAAGGGGCCTGACCCTTTTTTTTTTTCCCAGCAGAGACATCCCACAGCCGGGGGGGCAAATTGCTGGTGGGCTGAGTGGTCCCTGAACTGCAGGGGGCCCCAGTTCTTCCCTCTGCAGTGACAGCGCCCCCTAGGGCTGCCTGAGCGGGTGGCTAGTAGACCAGAAGCTGCCCCAGCTCAGAGGCAGCACCTGGCCCAATACATATCTTCCCTGAGCCTGCCCATTGTCGTAACATGATGGAAAAATTGAAACGGTGGGTCTCAGTGGGTTTTTAATTGAGACCCACTGTTTCAATTTAGGGGGCATAAAATAAAACTTTAGGGATTATTAAACCCCCATCACATGCCCTGGCCCTGGCATAATAATTACAAAAGTAATATGAGTCTCTTGTCTTCACACCTATGGGGATTAAACATTTTGTCTTGGCATCCACTCTGAGAACCTCAGAAGACTACACTGTGAATCTGAACAAATAGTGGAAAGGGGGGTTCATTTGAATCTGCATTTTTATTCAGTCATGTCCTTTCTGTGTTTTTCATGAATACTTCAGGGTTCATATATATTGTTCAATATCAAATTCAATAATACAAAGCGTTCTGTACTAATTATACTATTCAATTTCATGCTTAATTACAGCAGTGCTCCCTTTTAGACTGCCTGAAGCTGATGAAAAATTCTACCTGGGTTGTGCAAATATGAAGCAACCTCACCCCAGAATTAGAATCAGTCTTATCATAGACATGAGACCTTCAACTTAGTAAATGTCTTGCAACAATGGTCCTAAGATTTGTATCTGTTCAGAGATGAATGTCATGGATATCCAGAACTTCATTACCAACCTGTTCCCTTAGAGTTACTTAAACACTATGGCTAAACCCAAATAAAATATACAAATGTGACTTTACACTGAAGTATGTAGCATGGGCTAAATCTGAACATGGAATGCAGAAGGCTCAGCCTTTGGGGAGAATTCTGATGTGGATGCAAAGTTTGACCTTCCAGACATGAATATGAGGGTTCTGCTAATGGTATTATGGCAGATCTATGTTTAAGAAAGATTGAAATAAGAAGTGGAGCTATGTGTGAAACATAGCTGCTCAGCTCCTCTACTTTTATAAGAGAAGGGAACATTATGTTTTCTCCCTACAGCCTTTGCTCCTCCTCACCTTCCCTCTGTGTTTCAGCTGAGTCTTGTATGGGGAGCTACCTTCACCGTAACTGCCAAGAGAATGGTCTCTTTCAGGGTGAGGCACCTTCTTTGAACTCACAGTTCATGTCCTTGGTCATTTTAGTTGTAACTAGTTTTCTTTTTTAATCTAGAGTTGTCCATGGATGAGGCACTGTTGCTCTTTGTTGCATGCAATGCATGATCCCCAAACAAAAGAATATTTCTTTTGGGCCAGGTCTGCTAAGTTATGCTGACTTTCACCAGCTGAGGGAGTTGATAGACCTGTGTTGATTGAGAAAAACTGGGGATCTGGCCCATTATCTTCAAGTCCACTGTAGAGACCGTTCAAAGTCTGTGTGTATGTGTAAATGGGCATGCTCACTCTGCAGGTTTGTTCTTGGCATTTCCAAGTGAGATACACTTTTGTTCTATGGCTTTGTGCATCAGTTTGCATCTTGCAGCAGATGCCAAACTTTAAAATGTTGGCAACTTGCAAAAGCACTGAAATGAGAAATGCCAATGGTTGTAACTCTGTCCTTGCATAAAGAAGAAACAGTTTTTTGGTTAAATTAGTACTTTTACTAGGCCTGTGCAAAGTGGCTAGTATTCACTTCAGATTTGTCTGATTCAGGGGACAATGATTAGATTCAGTGGTTCGAATCACTGTCCCAAATCAATTTGGCCGAATCTGATTTGGAGATTTGGCTGCTGCCGAATCTCAGAATCTCCGAATCAGCCAGGCCCATCTCCCCACACCCCCACCCTGGCAATGGCTACCCCACCCACCCCAGCTCCCGGCACTCGTTTAAAAAAAAAGCCCTGATTTAGCAAGTGCTGCCGGTCAGGAGGGCAATCCCTGCTACCCCCCCACTACCACACGCTTCATGGGGGGCTCTGCCACAAGCCCCATGCCCCCCCCCTGCCAGCCCCCCCCCCCGGCGGGCCCCCCCCCCCCAAAGCCCCGAGGCCACTGCAGGAGCAGTGAGTCCCAGGACTTTTCTCCATGTTTTTTTTCTTAAGCGGCCAGAGCTGGCCTGGGTGGGGCACCCACAGGGGGGGCTGGGGGAGCAAGGGGAGGGGTCATGGAGCTCGTACAGAGCCCCCCATGCAGCATGGGGCAGTGAGGAGCAGCAGAGATCGCCCCCGCCCAACAGCACCTGGTGAGTCAGGGATTTTTTTTAAATGCCAGGAGCTGGGGCAGGCATGGCAGCCATGGTGGGGCTGGGGGAGTGGGTGGGGGTTGGAGGAGGGCTGGGGGAGCAGGCACAGGCTGAAAGATAGCTGGGGTCCCCCCCATGGGCACCTTTCCTAGCCCCCCCTCCACTGCTCCCTTACTTACCAGCTCGGAGTCAGCTGCAGCTCCCTGCTTTTCCGAAGATTCGGAGAGCTTTGAATTGATTTGGACCTTTTAATTGGTTCCCTGATTCAATTCGGATTCGGAGATTCGGCCACTGAATCAGGCCGAATCTCCTCCAAATCGAATCACCACCCGAAGCTTTGCACAGCTCTAGCATTTACCAAGCCATTTACTTAAGTAGCTGTTGGTGGCAAGGGGAATACTTAGAGTGGTGTTCCTCAAATGGTTCTTTCCCAGAGATTTGCTAGGTCTAAGGAAGGGTCAAGTACACCCATGAAAAATGCCAAATATGATATTCATTGTTGTATCATTTCCTGTGACTTCTCAATAGAAGCAGGATTCTAAGATACCACATGCAGGGGATAGAGACTTTAGGGAAATGTTCTTTCAGGAGGCACCAATTTTGTAGATGAACTGAGGGTGCAAAAAGACTCTCACCCTGTGACCAGGTTCAGACATGTTTGGGCTGGGATGTGTTAGCACTAAGATAGCACTGCTACTACTGCTGGTTTCCTCAGAGGATATGGCCTGCAGGTTGCACTCAGGAGTCCCACAACAGCATAGCTCCTCAACTCCACAAAACACCAAAACTCCATTCCAGTAATGTTGCAGTCTACTGTTGTTTTCCAGATTTCCTCTTTAAAATGCCTCCATCAAGAACCGCCCTTTCATTCTTGTGGAGTCCTAGGCCCCTGTCACACATTACATATATCACGCAATTAACTAGTAATCACACAATAAGTTAGCATGGCCACATATGCAAAGTAATTATTATGCCATAAAAATGACCATCCAGCTATAAAAAGCACAAAGTTAGTGCTTGAAAACATGTAACAAGGTTACAGCTAGTTTCTATCCAGCTTTAATTCAAATGTGTGGCAGGGCACCTATATAGATCATTTTCTGGCTATTAACAAACTCCCTCCTTGTGTGGTGGGCCCCTTCCCCTCCTCAGTGGGCATGAAGAAAGATTTGACATGTGCTAGTTAAACTCCCAGTCTTAAGTTTACATCGGGATCAATGCACTAAGTTAACACTTTGACTTAATCCAGGGCAACATGTTTCTTGGTCACTATTAAGCAGTTTCCCAGAGGCCTATGGGGACATATTTCTTGCTTGTGCACATCACAATGAGATCTAAAGTAGATTTTCAAGGATTTATGTCTTGACTCAGACATAAAACTGAAGACCTGGCCACTGGTCGTTAAAAACCATACAGAAAGTTTTGCAAGAGTTGGAAGATGAGATGCTGTCATAGCAAAATTCCAAATTGTACAATGACAATCTGCCCACTTTAACTCTGCTGTTATATCTGCCAGGGGGTATTCTTCAATTCCTGTACACTAGATGTCTCAGTGGCAATTTACCCCCCTAAGTCCCACTTTTCAAAAGAAATTTAGGCTCCTCAATCACTCTTGAATTATTGCACCATATTGTCAAGCACATTTACACAACTGAGGAATGCAAACACCTTTCCATCCCCATCTCTCCTAATCAACTAGCTACATTGCAGATCCCTGTCTGCATTTAATTTGGAAAACACTTTGAAATGAAAGTTAGTACATCATGCAAACTGTTGTTTTGCAAGAGTAACAACCTTTCCTATGGGGACACTGATATGAGACTTGTGAAAGTATGATGCTGTTCTCCTTTAAATCTGCTACAGGCCTTATCTTTCTGCATCACTGTTTTCAGCAATACTAAGCTAACTCTATCACTGTAATGTTCTGTGAGGCAATAGTTTTTTCATGTTATAGGTGTGCCTGATATACAGTTCTTGGGCAACAGAGCCACAAAGAGAAGACAGACATCTCTCGCTCCAAATCTGAGACATAGTAATAAAAGGAGATGAGCTCCAAAAGCCATATAAATATATTATCAAGCATTGGAATACTTAATAACTTATTGTTGGCAAAAATATGTATTTCACCAAGAACAATAACATGTTACCCAATCTCATTCTTCCCTTCTAGCAGAGAGAGAATGAAGCAGCCAGTTTGACAACAATTGAAGCAAAGAACAATCCCAGAGTCCTCAGTGAGCATATATTGTTCATATGCATTGATATGCCTACGTGCTGGGAAATCCTAAAGAGACTTGGGAAGATAAGGCTAAATATCTTGGCGGGGCACTGCCTCATCCTGTTGTCTCTTACCACAATTGTAAAATAGTTGGGTTAAAACTAGTGAAATACACAGCAGGTTAATGCATGAATGTTGCTGTAGGTAGGGAAGTGTGTTGGGGGTGGGGGGGTGTAATGCACACACACAGTGAAAGAGATGGAAAAACATTTTTCTGGTTGAATTCCATGTCATCTAATATTATCACAGCTTGAAATATTCAGTGAATAATCAGAATCTTTCGTTTTGAATGCCAGGATTTTTTAGCATTTCTTATCTATTCTACTTGTGAAAATAGATAATAATAGTAATATGATCTGGAGCAGAATTGTTAATGCAACAAGACTGTCACCTGTCACAGAAGAACATTATGTGTAGCTGTCTGTCAGAAGGAAAATCAAAACAGGCTTGGTGATGAAAGTACCAAGCAAATCTTTGTTGTTGCTGGGTTTCTGCAGGCTCCGTAATGTTTCCACTATAGCGAAGCCAGCTGAGGATGTTCTGTACTTCTGTTTTGCTCATTTGGCTGGTGCAATCTGTGACATGTTTTGCACTGTTGGAAAGGTGGAAGAGAACAGCATTCCAACATTAGACACTGTAGTTGGTGAACTACCAGCACATCATGGCTGCAGGAAGCATTGAAATCCTGCTGCCCTAGTCTCCAGGTGTAGTATTCTTGCATCAAAAAATCTTCCAGCCTTTCTAATTTCAGACAAAATGCTCATGACTATTATTTAGGATTTAGTGGGCACGCCTACACAAGGCGTTTAATGCACATTAGACTAATTCTAATGCTAATGTGCGGTAGATTTAGTCTCTGAGCATTAATGTCACAAAAAAGTGTTCATCTGCGCTAATGCTCAGTAGCACCAATTATGCTGCATTGTTAGTACCTCTTATTACAGGTACTAAACTTAATGCGCTGTAATTACAGTGCATTAATGAATGTGTGGATGTGGAAACAGCGTCTGTATCCCCTCTGCATTTGTGGTCAGCAAATTTTTTTAGCCAGAGTGATCCAGTTTGGTAAAGGTGGGTGGAAAGGGGAAGCTAGGACCCAGCCACCACCACTGTCTTTTCCCATGGTGGCACATGGAGAATACCTATAGCCAGAGGTGCCAGCACATGGGGGCTCGAGGGCCCTGGCCCCGCTCAGGTAGAGCACTGTTACCTGAGATGCATAAAACTTTCCACATGTCCATCATCTTAACTTCTCCCTGTGCGGGCCGGGAGAGGTCCAAGGCCTTCGGGGGCACGCGGCGGGCTGTGGCCAGCAGCCCTGGCACGTGGGTCGGGGAATGCAGGACGGCGGACTAGAATTAGGCACAGACGTGTAGCGGTTGATTAAAGATTATTTTACTTACGCCGTAGATGGTCGCGGTGCAGGCAGGAAAGCTTGCTTGCGTTGCAGTTACAGATAGGAAAGAAGAAGAGCGGACTAGAATTCTAACCGCGAACTCTAGTCCAAGGCTGGCTGAAAGCTCTAGAATCGCGAGCCCGTCGAATCAACCGGAGAAAACAACTCAGAGAAGAGCTCTGGATACCACGAATAGAGTCCAAAAGGTGACTCTCCACGAAAGCGCGCAGGGTGGGGTACGTCAAGGGATCAGGTGGCGACGGGGAGAGGCTAGAGGTTGATCAGGCCCTTTTATTCTCCTCTAAGGCACACGCGGGGTTTGTTAAGCTCCACGGCGCTTAGAGTTCTTCACGAGATGGATGTGAAGTCCTCCTCCTCCAACTTGGGCGGAAACCGCTCAAGCCTCTTATACGGCTAGAAAGCCAATTGGGAATAATTAGAAACAGCCGATAGTGGGACACAAATTTGCATGCGGGTGGCTGGAACTCCTTTGTACCGGCGTTTTCTCCATGCAACTGGGAATTGCACCATGCAAAGAAAGCTCCTCGTGGCGGGAAATAATTCTGCAGTGCCGAAGCACACACAAAATCATACCCTTGGGTTATGACACTCCCCACCCCAGCAAAAATAAAAGTTGGCGCCTATGCCTGCAGCTGAATCCCTCCACTGCCAAAGCCTCATATCTACAGGCCAGATCAAATGGCTCCAGCCTGCAGGCCATAAATTGCTGACCACTGCTCTACATGGGTAGATAGTTATTTGGTCTATGGAATGATGAGACACTTTGTGCTACCCTCATAAAAAGAACAGACCTGAGTTTCAAGATGCATAGAGTTGAATAACACTGTATTATGCCTCTTTGGGTGCATCTACACATGCAATTAGTGCACCTGAATAAACTCTGGCACAGTTTACACTGGAGTCAGCTGTTCCTGGATGCAGCATCTTCACGTGCACTTAGGACCACAGCATGTTGAGCTGGGGTGGAACAGCCCTAGGTTGGCAGGTGACCTGAGGGGGCCAGCCCCAGGCCCCAGGTGGTGGTATCAGGTGGTGTTGGGGCTGGCTGGGGCATGGGAGTGCTACAGCATGGAGCTAGCCAGCAGGCAGCCCCCACACTGTAGCACCCTCATGCCCAAGACAGCCACAGTCACTGTCTACACATGCATTGTGGCGGTGTAAATTACCCCATCATAGGATAGTACTCTTCCTACACAGTACTATCCTACAGTGGAGTTAATTAGTGTACTGCACCCTAATATGAGCACACAGGTAACAGTGATGCTTTATTGCAGAGCTAATTCAACTCTGCAGTAAGCACACATGTAAAAGAGTGGTGACATTGACTGTGTGTGCACTCATCAAATGGTATTCCATTCACAGGTATGAAAAGACATGGTTTATATAACACACATTCTTTGTCCATTGGTCAATGAGTGCTTTTTAAGGGTACAGCTGCCTATTTTTCTAATAATACTGATATGCACAACCTGGCCACTGCTGCCTCATTCTTGCTACAGAATTGAAGATTCTTTTTTCTTCCACTTCAGGAAAACCAAAATACAAGGAAAATAAATTCAAACATGTTTTTAATGTGAAGATGCACAGTTATTTATCAATTTCTGGATTCTTGAATTAATAAATATTTAACATTATCACAGGGTTGCCTTAGGAATTCATCTTCAATTTATTTGGGCTATTATTTTATCACTATTTCCTATATGGTAGACAAGAAACATTGTCACTAGCTAAAAAAAAGTCTTTTTTAATAAGGAAACTTATATAGCAGCATACACTTTCTATAGACATTGCACATGCCTTGACGGGTCTTTCATTCTCTCTTATGCATGCTCTCCATGTTCTGGGTTTGAGAGGAGCTTTTCAGCTCTCTGTTATATTTCCATATTCAGAGTTCACATTTGAGTGCATGTCTGTGCATAATTGCACATGTACATGTGTGTGTGTGTGTGTGTGTGTGTGTGTGTGTGTGTATCAACCAGATTTATATAAAAATAGTTTGTATGTGAAAAGTAACTTTTTGCTCCTTCTGGAAGAATTTCTCCAAGGCTTGGAAGCAGCAGAGGTTTGGTATTAATGTGATCTGACAAAACCTCAGCTTCTCCAGGCAAGAAATGGTGTTAATAAAAGAGATCTTAATGAGTTTCCCTCTACATTTCAATTATTCTAACAAGCTGACATTGCAGCCAGGAATGCAGCTTCAATATTGCACTTGAGAAGATTTTTGACACGTTCTAGAGGAACTTCTTGCAAGCATGCAAAGAATTTATAATCGAGAGACTTTGAAAAGTCTCCTCCTCCCCTTCCCCTCCCCGCCCCCCTCCACCCCAATGTTGCAGATAGTGAAAGAAGTATCCTAGAAATCTACAACTTGGGACTGATGGCATGGTGTAGTGTGTCATTTCCTAATGCAGTAGCTGGTGGCTTTTTGCATGGAAAACATTGGTAGTACATGTTTTTCCTCTCTTTGTTTTAATTATGCTATCTCAGTTACCTGGGATCCATAGCTGTATTTGGATCTCAAGCTAAAGCAGCATCTGAAATTGAAGGCTAGTACAGCAATGTGCCTTAGTCCAAAATAAGTTTCTATATAGAATTTTTCCCAAAGTAGGACAGCAGCAGACATTTCTCTGAAACCCTGAGCTTTGCAAGCTCACATGGCAAGCTGAGGAAAGAAGTAAAAAGAAATCTTTTCTAGCAACTGTAAAATAGGAGTGCTTATATGATCCAGCATAGCTAGCACAATGCTTTCTCTTTTCAGGGCCTGAATGCCCCAGCTTAGGATAATTTATTTTTATCACTTCTTTTTAAAACCAACAAAAGAAGGATTATGAAATAATACTTTGTTTGTGATGTATTGTGTGAAGCTGTGCAGCACAGCAGCATGTAAGTGGGAAACAATGGGCACTGTGTGGGCATGCGCAGACCAATGAAGCATTTAGTGCACCCTGGTCGCAATTCTGTAATTCTTGCGTTGGGACTTCTTACACAAGGAAGCACCACTCGCTGGACTCAGTGTGATGAAAGTTTTAAAAATTAGGTCTGTAGTATCTGTGGCAGTCCAGGACCAGTGCTGCATATATGCATATGTCTCTGTATAATCTTTCCAGGACAGTTTGCTGATTCTGAAATTATCTCTGAGGTTAATCCTATTCAAAATCTCCTTTTACAGCACTTTGGTTAAGCATTGTTGCAGGGAATTCAACTGTTTTGTCTAATAATACTTTGAACACAGCTTATTCCCCTGAGGAACATCTGGGAGTTCATGCTGGCTAGTTGGTGCATATCAATGTTGTTAGTAAACTGAGTATCGTAATTTTGCAAAGTCACAACTTGTCTTTGCCTATTGAGAAGACTGTAAAAAACATAAGGAAATAAGACAAAAACCAGGCACAACTCCATAACTATTTGGTGGCTCTTCCTCTGCTCTATATTCTTTTTTTTTTCTCAGTTGTAGCTTCTAGTAGATTCCTCAGTAGCTCTTTATTTCTTAGCATTTCACCCTTTTGGGTGCTTCACATTTTCAGTTTTCTTCCTCAAGGACATGTAATAGTCAAAGCAAGTAAACACTGACTTTGAATATGCATTAAAAAAAATAAAATAGAAACTTCCTGTTTCTATTTTATTTTATTTTCTATTTGCACAGGAAATAAACCTTTATTATTCTACAGGCATCTATCTGTTATGCAGAAGATGGGGCACATCAGACATATGTGATGACCCACCTAAATGCCTTTGATGTGATTCTTTACATCAGTTTCTTCACCACTCTTGAATAGTTTGAGATTTGGTCAGTCCTCTCTCTTGAGCTTGAGTCTTCCAGTATGCACTAATCTTTCCTTTTCTATTTGTGAGAGAGCTGCTTGGAACTGAATCCCTTCATGAACTTTCAGGCTCTTTTATCAAGTAACTATGAGTCAGCCTTGGACATCTCCCAGAAGGTGATCAGTTGAGTGGATACTAGGTCCTCTGGGCAGACTAGCCACCACTGAGAAGAAGCAGGCCAGGCTAGCTGTATAGCAGCCTATCAAGGTCTAAAAAATCTCCAGTGTTAGTCCTGTGTCATTACTCCTGGGAATTCCAGTAAAGAAACAGAAAAAGGTGCAAACCCATCTTGTGCTGGTAATCAAAGTGGAATTTATGGTTTGATCCATACAGAGACTTAATTATACAAACAGATTTCTTAAGTTATTTTTAGCTCCCCAAATCACCTGTCTTCTGTTTTAAGGGTCTGTAGCTCTGTATAGGCTCCATAATCACAAATATACTTCTGGTCAATGCCTAAATACCCGGATATTTAAGAATTAAAATGATCTCAGTTGTGATTTTACTTGAATTGTACCTGAAACTTGTGAGACAGGAGTGGTCTGTCAGTCTGACCCTGAACCTCCTTTCCACCCAGATTCTAACTATTTCCAAAAAATTGCATTTTGTGGATAATCCACCTCATTCCAGCAATGTACTGAGAATCACAGTGCAGGAGTTTTAAAGCTCAGTCTATAAATCTTCTTGCCAATCTACCACTCCACTTGACAGTAAAGTACATCACAGCTGTTGCATAATAAAAACATAGACACGAGGTTTTTTATGCTTACCATATTTTCAAAGAGTTCTAAACATATTTTTTATTGATCAAGTTATATTTCCCTTCTCCCAATATTTCAAATGAATTGCAACTTGCTGGAGGAAAGGGATAATTGCAGCAGTGATGACTAGTGAGGGCAAGAAGGAGCTCAATTCAGTTTAAGTCAGAGGCCCCATAGAAAATCAAAAGGTTCGACATTTGTGATGTTTCTTGATGCCCAGCTGTTATCAGGTTTTGGTGATGCTTGCAATCTCATGAATATCTTGACTCCTTCTTGGGCAGTTCATTAATAGAATGAACAAAAGTCTTGGCACCATAGTGTTAAAGGCCTCATTTTGGAAGCAGCCATTGTTATGTCCTGCTGCTTTCTTTCGTTCTGAAGAATCAAAGAAAGGTTGCTTCCCCCCCAATGCCCTCTTACTTCTTGCTGTTGCTTAGAAAGAAGAGTGACAGCAAGTAACGCATACACTGAAAACATAGGGGTCTGTTGGCATCTGTGTTTTGTTGGCATCTATGAGAAGAAGTCTCTGTTCAATAAAACACCAAAGCTCTGAAGGCCAGGAGGCAGATGTGGCAAGAAATAGAGAGCTTCTGAAGGCTGCTGTCATCAGCAGTCCCTCAATTTGAGGATGATCTCTACCACAGCTCCTTGATGGGTCTTGAGGTGATTTAAGAGTCCAGTCTTTGAGCCACATATCTGTCTGCAGAAATTGCAGGTCTTTCTGCAGGGGAGAGCGGACTGCAGGCTGGGATTCCTGTCCTTTTCCTTAGTCTGCTCTCTCATCTCGGCTTCAAGGGCAAGATTTCATAGATTTCATAGACATTAGGGCTGGAAGGGACCTCACAAGATCATCAGGTCCAGCCCCCTGCCCAAGGAGCAGGAAGTCTGCTGGGGTCAAATGATCCCAGCAAGATAGGTATCCAAGTGTGTCTTGAAGGTGTTCAGAGTAGGTGCTTGCACCACTTCTGGGAGGAGTCTATTCCAGACTCTGGGGATTCAGATGGTAAAACTTTTTCTTATGTCCAGCAGAAAACAGCCTTCCTGGAGTTTGTGACCATGAGCCGTTGTCTTCCCTTAGGGTGCCCTGGTGAACAGATGTTCTCCCAGTTCCTGGTACACACCCCTTATATACTTATAGGCTGCCACCAAGTCCCCCCAAGCCTTTTCTTTTCCAGGCTGAAGAGTCCCATGCTGGCTATCTTTCAGAATGTTGCATTCTGTTAGCCTGTTGTTAATGATTTCTTTGATGATTTTTTCCAAAATCTTTCCAGGGATTGAGATCAAACTGATTGGCCTGTAGTTCCCTGGATTTTCCTCCCTCCCTTTCTTGAAGCTAGGCACAACATTGGCCCTCTTCTCATCCTCAGGAACCTCACCCAAGCACCATGAGTTCTCAGATATCCTTGCCAATGACCAAGCTATGATGTTAGCCAGTTCTTTTAGCACTCTTGGGTGCATTGTGTCTGGGCCAGCTGATTTGTGGGTGTCCAGCCTCTCAAGGCATCCCCTCATGAGAACTTTGCCAGTGATGGGCATATGTTCTCCCATACCCTGGCAATCCTGCTTTTTGTTTGGCAGGGTGATCCCCTTGGGCTGGTGGAAGACCAATGCAAAGTAATCATTAAGGAGATTAGCTTTTTCCTGGGTGCCAGTTGTCAGCTGCCCCATTTGGTGTAGCAAGGGTCAATTGTTGCCCTTGTTTTTTCTTCTGACTACCTATGTATCTGAAGAAGGACTTTTTGTTGTTCTTGACTCCCGTAGCCAATATGAGTTCAGTTTTGGCCTTGGCTTTCCTAGTTTTCTCCCTACAGGTGCGGTTCAGTGCTAAATAATCCTCCTTGGTGATGTTACCTGACTCCCAACCCTTGTAGGCTTCTCTTTTTAGATACAGGAGGTTATTAAGCCCCCTGTTTAGCCACAGGGGTTGCCCAGCCCTTTTGCTACCTTCCCTATGGGCTGGGATGAACTTCCCTTGTGCTTCAAGGATTGTGTCCTTAAGGAGTGACCATTCCTTGTGGAATCCCCTCTCTGTTAGATCCTGGTTTCTCAGGGCCTCGGCAACCAGCCTCCTAAGCTTATGAAAGTTGGCTTTCCTAATATCAAGGATTTCTGCATTGCTGACTAATTTGCCAGCTTTGTGATGGATAGAGAAAGTGATCAACTCATGATCACTGTCTCCCAGCTTCCCTTTGATTCTCAGGTCACTCACTAGATCATCCCCTTTGGCCAGTACCAGTTCAAGGCACGCCTTACCTCGTATAGATTCATAGATGTTAGGGTCAGAAGGAACCTCAGTAGGTTATCAAGTCTGTCACCCTTCCCTGGGCAGGAAAGAGCACTGGAGTCAAACGACCTAGCAAGGTGCTTGTCCAGTCTCCTCTTGGAGACCCCCAAGGTAGGGGAGAGCACCACCTCCTTTGGAAACCCATTCCAGATTCTGGCAACCCTTACTGTGAAGAAATTCTTTCTAATGTCCAACCTCTTGTTGGCCCATAGACTTCTTGAGACAAGTAGTGGTTGTCAATGTAGGTGAGAAAGCTACATCACTGATCAGATGTGACAGAGTACTCCTCCACTGAGATATCAGGGTAGTTGAAGTCACCCATGACAACCATGCAATGAGAGTGTGCAGCCTCGCCAGTTCCCTTGCGAATGTGTGGTCAAGATATTCCTCTTGGTTAGGAGGTCTGTAGTAGACTCCTACCAATATATCCCCTTCACCATGTTCCCCCCATAATCTGACCCAATGCTTTACCTTGAAATGGACTGCTACTTGGTTGAGGTTGGAGCGCCATTGGGGTTGGTTGGTAAACTGGGTGTAGAGCACTTGTTTTGAGAGTTGAGAGTCCAGCATCCACACACAATGTTCAACATACCAAAGCAGTTTCCCAAAGAAGGCACTTGCACACCAGATCCTGTGCTTGACCTCCTCATCAATGTTCACTCTCTGAGAGAGGTGGCTACCAAGGTAAGGGAAGTACTCAACTACCTCCAAGGTCTTTCCCTCAATGGTGATTTGGGAAGGAGGGTCACATTCATGGCCTGGAGCAGGCTGATAGAGAACTTTCATTTTCTTGATGTTGAGAGAGAGGCCCAAAGTTCAGCTGGCTTCTCCAAAGAGATCCAGCATGGTCTGGAGGTTTTCTTCAGTGTGCACAAGGATGGCACAGTCATCAGCATATTGAAGGTCAAGGATGATTGTTCTGAGTACTCTGGTCTGGAAGGAAAATTGTCTTTAATGAGAACCAGGATGACTGTCAAAAATAGAGAGTGGAGTTGGGACAATGATGCAGCCTTGCTTGACCCCAATTTGGATGTGAAATGGATCTGTCTCTGATTCGCTACATGGAACAGTTGCAGTCATCTGGTCATGGAGAAGCCTCAGGACCTTAATGTACTTTTCAGGACATCCAAATCTGACCAGTACTTTCCACAAGGCTTTTTGACTGATGGAATCAAAGGCCTTAGTAAAGACAACAAAGGGTATATACAGGTCCTGATGTTGTTCCTGACACTTTTCTTGGATCTCGAGGGCAACAAAGATCATATCAATTGACCCAGAAGATGATCTGAAACCACACTGATATTCCAGAAGGACTTCCTCAGGAAGAAGTAGTAGATGGTTTGGGAGGATGCAGGAGAGGATTTTCCCTTCTGTGGAAGGAGGGCAATACCTCAATAATTCCCACACATTGTTATCTCCTTTCTTGAAGATAGCCATGAGGTTGGCATTCTTCAGGTGTCCAGGGAACTTTTCATTGTTCCAAATTCAGATAATAAATTTGTGGAGTCTCCGAATCAGTTCCTTGCCACCTGCAGGTATGCCATCTGGTCCAGTAGTCTTGTTGTTCTTGGTTTCCTTGATGGCACACAAGACTTCTTCTAGGATGAGGAGTGGAGAGGGATCTCCTTTCAGGGTGTTGGGGGATGGGCTGGATGGTGGTATCCACCACAGTCCACTCAGTTCAGGAGTGCTCTTTCCATTTAGCTTGGATAGATTAATTGTTGTTGAGGAGTGTCGAGCCATCCTGCAATTGCAGGAAGGTAGGACCATAGGAAGTCAGGCTGCTGATGGCTTCCATTGCCTGGAAAAAACTATGCATGTCATGTTTGACAGCATACAGCTGGATCTCCTTGGCTTTATTTTGCCACCACTGATTTTTGTTTTCCTGGATCCTAATTTGACCTTTAGGTTTAAGGAGGTGATGCATCTCATTCTTCTGCTATGATGAGGTGTCATCTTGCCAAGCAGAATGAGCCTTTCTCTTCAAGTCATGGAGTGCTTGGATCTTAGTGTAACTCTCATAAAACCAGTCTTAGTGTTGACAGGTGGTTGACCTGTGGTTTTAAACCCTTCCCAGAGTTCCTCAATGCTGCTTTGATTTGTGGACAGGGTAGAGAGCTTTTTATGGAGAGACTGCTAGAGATGCTTACAGACCTTTGGGTCTTGAGAAGATTTGATGGTGAAATACCTCTGCATTGCCTTTAGCTGTTTTCAGTGTTTTGGAACAAGCCAATTATTCATAATGGATCTGACAAAATGGTGGTTCATAGGGCTGTGCAAAATTTTGCCGGCTGTTTCATTTCGACGATGTTTCAACCCATTTCGAGCTTGAAACAATGAAATCTAAATGAAACAAAGGGCTTAGAAACAGCCTTACAATGAAATGAGGGCAGTCGACACGTTTCAAAAGTTTTGAAACGTTTCACATGTCAAAGCTGAAGCTGGGCTTGCCTGCAGGGAAACAAAGTAAGGAGAAGGAGGGGGAAGACAGGGGAAGGACTGCTCTGATATTGACTGTGTAGCTGGCAAGTGACTGTCATCCTTCCCTAAGGTCCCTTCCAATCCCAGTGTTCTGGGACAGGGATGGAAAAACAGCATAAAAAGCAGCATTGTTTGAACTAAGCTGCTTTCTGCCTTGGGGTCAATTACTGAGCTGTCTTCCAGCAGCTCAGCAGTGTCAGATAGCAAAGGCTACCATTCATTTCCTACTTGTTAGCCTAGCAAGTGGGATTCACCGATACCTTTTGCTTTCTATACCCTTTTATTTAATTATTATATTCACTGATTCCTTTCAATTTATTCCTCCCCCAAAATCCTCTTTTTATTTTTGTTATTTTGATTCTTTTCAAATCTGTGCTTTCTCTCACACTGTGCATTCCATTCACTGTGCAGGGAAGCACAGCATAATTATATTGTATATTATAATATAGAATGTATATAGGAACACATGCATACATTTATATATTTTATTTTATTTATTACATAAATACATACATACATTACATAACTACACATACATACAATTATCTTATCTACATATATTACATAAATTAGATAGATAACATTACAGAAAAAGAGGCAGATTTTCCAGCACACCAAGGCAAAGACAAGACACTATGAAACACACCATGAAGCATGCTGTAAAGGCAGCTGGCAAGCCTTTAGGGAGGGGGTGGAAGAGGGGGTACAGGTAGAGCTGTAAGTCCCCGTTCCCCTCCCCACCCCCCAAACTGAGATGCAGCCTCTTTGCTACAACAACCAGGCATGAGGCTTCCACTAGTACAGGCATCAAGGAGAGGAGAGCAGTGCCAGTGCCACTGCCTGTGCCTGAAACTGCATCCACTCCAACAGCACCAGCCATAACCACCTGCCCCACTATCACCATGACAAGAAGCAGCAGCACCAGCACGACAGTCTCCTCCACTCCCATTTCACTTCCTATGCTGAGTCTTCCAGTGCCAGAGGAAGAGCTGAAGCTGGATCTGAGTGCCCTAGCAAAGGAAATTCTGGGGAAGAAGGGGAAATCATCTGAGTTTGTGCTCCACAGCTCTCAAGTTTCCCCTAGAGCCAGGTCTCCTTTCCCAGAAGGCAGGTGAGGTTGAGGTAGAGGTTGTGGAAGCAATTGACTCAGCTGAGTCTGCTCCTCCTGTTGCTGTGGCTCTGCCTGCTGAGGAGGGGGAAAGTGCAAGGACACTCCTCCAGAGAGGTAGATCGCACGTTTGAAAGAGCCACCTGGATACCACGTGAAGAACTGCTGCAGTACAGAAGAAAAACACCCACAAATCGCACACC
>NW_005842238.1:1423565-1443366 GCF_000455745.1 Alligator sinensis
ACACCAGCCAGGACAAGGGAACAAAACTCATGAGCACCATGGGGATGCTGATACATCTCCACAGGCACCACCCCCTTGCTCTTGGTCCTTCTCATCCACCAGCAGGAGCATGCCCAAAGGGAGGTCCCCCTCTCACTCCAAAGCCCCCATCCCCCCTAAGCAGAGGCAGGCCACCCTGGGGCTGGCAAGGAGAGTTATCTGGCAGCTGCTGGAGAAAAACCTCCTGCAGGAGAGGAAAGAAAACTCTGTGACAGTTTGGCTGCCTGAGATGCTGCTAGTGCTACTGTGCTGCTTACTAAGTTATTACCTGTTGTTATTTAAAGTGGTGGACTGAGCTGAGGCTATAGCAGATGAGGAGGCCTCATTGGGGCACACTACTATGTCGTGTAGAGGCCCCAGTGCCAGTACGGGTGCACCTTAACACACACACAGTCACACACATCACGAGTTTTGCTTGTCGGCAGCTTGAGGTGCAGTTTCCCAGAAACCCCTGCACCTATCTCCTTGAAACCTGGCAGGGTTCATACCGTCAGAAGGGGCTACCATCCCTGCTGTTGTCATCTAAATCTGCCAAAAATTGACAAAGTTATAGACAGTTTTGTGATTCCCATTATAGTCTATGGGCAAAACATAGAAACAGTGTAACAGTTTCAGTGAAACAAAATGGAACAGTGCTTTGAAACTAAACAAAACGTCAAAACAAACTATCCATTCAAAATGGTGAACTGGAAATCAAAATGAAATGGTGCTGTTTTGCAGAGCCCTAATAATAAATGCTCACAGCTGCAGAGCACTTTTTAAATGGTCAATTGCACAACAATTTAACCCTTGTCTGATGAGCTATCAGATGATCGTGCTGTAGGGCACAGTGCCTTAGTGAACCTGTGTACATGTTCACAGTGAGGGTTACTTTTGAATGATTCTGCCCACATCCCTTGTGCCTTTGTGCAGAGCTGCACTCTAGCCTTGGGCAACCAGAGTTTGTCTTCCCTACTCCTTCCTTCCCAATGGTGCCACTCCAGAGTTTCAGGTCACATCTAACTCTGGCACTGAAGTCACCAAGGAGAATTATCTTGTCCTTCTTGTGAGTATTAGTCAGAACATGGTCTAGGTTGAAGTGGAACAGCTCTTTGACATCATCTGTACAGTGGCAACGTTTAGGAGATGCACAGGGGTGCATGTGCACCTCCTGAGAGAGCTGGTGCACCCCTGACAAGCCATGCTCCCCGCTTAGGTGACAGGCGGGGGGGGAGGGGGGCTAGCAGGAGTGCCAGTGCCCCCCTGCGAGTGCCGGCCAGGGAGTGGGAGCGCCACAGTCATTTCTGGGAGCACCGCGGTCACTTCTGGAAGTGCTGCAGCCACTTCTGGAAACCGGTGAGTGAGATTGGCTGTGGGGGGACCCCTCCCCAGTCAGTGAGATTGACCGCAGGGGAACTCCCCGCCCAGTTGGTGAGATCAGCTTTGGGGGGATCCCCTCCCCCCCAGTCACTGAGTAAGGTGGCACCAGTCGCCCATGCATGTGTAGCATCTGCAGCATCAAGCATTGGGGCATATACAGTGATGACAGTAGCATACTGGTTGTTGCTGAGCTTAACACTGAGTATTATAAGACGTTTGTTGATGTTCCCAGTGAGCTTTGTAATTTGACTGATGAGCTGATTCTTGATGGTGAAGGCAACACCATGACCATGTCTGTCCTGGGCTGGTTTCCCTTTCCAGAAGAAGGTGTAGCCTCCACCTTCTTCCTTTCAGCTGGCTCTCATCTACTTGTCTTGTCTCGCTCAGAGCTGTAACTTCAATGTTGTATCTCAGCAGTTCCCTGGTGACATCTTCTTTCTGGTCATTCATTGTCTTGGTTATCCATCAAGATGCAAACATTCCACGTTGCAGAAAACATGTTGTCTTATGAGCTTTTCAACTGCAGAGAGAATGATCCCATCAGATTCTGCTATCCAGCCAGAAGCAGCTATGACAGCCTAGGTTTAGGAAACCTTTTCCAGCCCCTTTCTAGCAGAGGAGATTCTGAATAGGACTGCTCAGTCACAGTAGCAGCTAACAAATTGTACCCTTATCTCAAACCAGGTACAAGACAATCACCAGGCTACCACCACCTGCACACAGATGTGTGGCTGGAGACTGCTAGATTTCCTAGTCCTGTCTCCATCACCACTGCTCCATTGCCACAGGACTTTTGGAGGTTGGTATAGCGTGTTGTTTCCTATGTTAGAAGTCTGAACATGACTTTGTTTAATGTGAGGAAGCTGCTGTGTGGAGACAGCAACCACACAGTTTTGGCAAAGTGGAGGTCTGGGCCCTAGCGGCAAGGGAGAACCCTAGATGACAGGAGACTTCCATCGTACTGCAGCCTTCTTCCATCTTTACAGCCATTGAGATACTGACATCTCCTTATGCCTTCCTCGCTGTTGAGGATTTGGGGTTGGACTGTGGTTTATCTGAAACCTCCCTTCAAGCCTGTTTGCCATGGGTGACCCTACCAGGAGTGAGAGACTCTGGGCAACTTAGCTCTGAGGATCACTGAGACATGCAAGCCTCTCTGTCTTGTGAAGATCTCAGTCTTGTGAAGGCTGCAGAGGCGGAAAAAGGAGTAACTTGCACCCTGGGATTATGAGATAAAAGTGCTGGCAAGAGCTGCTCAAGGCTATGCTCAAAGCTTGAATGCTCAATAGGGTCAGGGCAGGCCACCCCCAAGTCTGAAAATGCTTTTGATTTTGGTGCTTATTCTGCTGTTTTCTGCATGTGGGTCATTTGCTAGGGAGTGCTTGTCAAGGGGCAGACCATACTGCCACCAATTTCAGTCTGGCATCATCTAATTAGCCTTTGTGAAGCTATTCTCCTGAAATGGCATAAATATAGCATCATGTAAAATGAATTGCAATTCGCCTGACATTATGATGCATTGCACTTTAACACAGCATTGCACCTCTCTGTACTTTGGGTACACATTTACTCCTTATGTTAAATTATGTGGCTGCTCTCCAAGTCAAGCCAATTAAGAACTGCTTGTTACCTGATTACATCAGAATAATCCAAGTTGCTTGCATTTCAGTTCCAATGTCATGCTCTCTTCTCTTCAGTTGTTTGAGCTAGTCTCTTTGTCCTGTGGGGATGACAAGTCAGAAGGCACTGTAGGCAATGGAAATTCAATCCCTGTAGCTTTTTGCAGGAAACATTTTCAAAAACTACAGGCTGAAATCCTAACTTCACTGAAACCAATGGCAGTTGACTTCAGTAGATGTAGGATTTCACTTGCAACATTTTCTGCCCCTTGGGCATTTTTTCATGGAGCATCACAGTTAATGAACATACTGGACATTTTTTTAATGACCTAGATGTGCCTGCCCAGCATATACAGGATATTTATTAACTAATGATGGCCTGACTATCCTCTGAGATCTGCTTTATGTCAGCCAAGTGGAGTTACTCCTAATTTACACTGGTGTGAACCAGAGAAAACAAGTATGTTGTTATTAGCAGGGATCTATTTTGTAGCCGTATTCGTCTGAGAAAAAGAGATACACAAAGCTCTTGAATCAGAGGCAATATCGTCTATTAGACAAACTAAATAGTAGCAAAAAAATCCCTCTCTCTCTGCAAGCTTTTGGGCACATACACCCTTCTTCAGGCTGAGGAAAAGTTAAAGATTGTAAAAGTCCTCCTAGGTAGAAAAGAAACTCAATTTTGCACAGGGGAGGTAGAGGGTGGAAGTTAATTCCCCTGGATATCTGAGAGTATTTTTGTGAGAGTGTTGTTCTATGATGTGCAGATTAGGCTGTCTTCTTGCCTGGAGGTATCCAATGTCAGAGGCAGACAGGGAGGTGAAAAATCCTTGTTTCTTGGGTAGCGATGAAGTTTATTTTTCCAGATGGCTAAAATATTATATCTTCCATGTTTCAGGGATCTAATTGTTATTAGCAGAGACTCAGGTCTTGGTTTTCAGGTCCCAGTGTTTTTGCAGAGGTAATATATTTGACTAAGGGTCCAAGCATGACTAATTCCTCTGGTATGAGCTGTTAGAACATTAATCCTAATGATCTCATTGAGCATTAATGTGATTTCATAAGCCATCATAGGCAAAGAAAAGCAATGAGAAGAGTCAACTACTCTAACCTCTGTGTGTAAAAGCAAAGGCAAGTCTTAGAAGTCCTCCTTCCCCACATTTGAGAGCCTAGAGTATTGTAGCTTTGTAGCTGTGGGCCATATCCTCCCTTCAGAAATATGTGAGATGGTCAAAGGGTAATTCTTAGCTTAACATATACTTCCTCCCACTCACAGTAGCATAAATTAGATCATGCAGCAAATATCCTGTACGTGCACCCATACCTTTAGGGAGGTTTGCTGTTTTAGAATCTGGCCTTTATTGTGCTTTTTCAGCTCTTTCTGTGTGCAGCTGCAAGTGTGTTAGCAATAATGGCCATTGCTTACACCTGTTGAATCCTTTTCTGTACAGGACCTGAGTTGTCATATCTCACTTGTTTTAAGAAACAGGATTTATGAAGTAAACAAGTCAGCAGTGCAGCTGAGGGGGTTTGGGTGCCATTTCTCAAAGATGTGTTCTGTTGCACATAAAGTTCAAGAAACGTTTTGAGATTAGCCAGTGAGGTCTGGGGCAAACAGGTCTTAAATGAAAGGAAGTACCAAGGATGCAGAGAAGACAAAGAAATTAGGGGTATGTCGGACTATTTTTAATTACCTTTTGCTTCCTAAAACCATCTCTCAGGAGTTGTGACTGACTCATTCTAGTGGAGTCAGGGTGGAGAGCAGCCTTCACCAGTTCTCAGGTATGAAGCAAACGTTGCTCTGGAGAAGGTTTTAAAAAAGGGGTAATCCTCAGTGATGTGGGCTTTGCCATTCACATAGGAAGGGTGATCCTTTGTCATTCACATAGGAAGGCAATGGCCTGATTCTCAACTGGGGTACAATAGGGTGCTGCACAGCATTACACTGTTAGGTGTACAAAGACCTGCACATGATTCACAAGGTAAACACAGACATTTCAAATAGAAATCCATAGTGCCAAAGGCACTGTGAACTTTCTGGGTTTTTTGCAATGAATTAATTGCTCTGTTATTTTTCTGTAGTTAAAAAATGAGTGAAACCTAAGAGCTGGCGTTTTCCAAGGGGTACCTTGAGTCTAAATAGGTTGAGAACCACTGGCCTGAGATTTGCAGGATCTGTGTTCAGCTCCAGGCCCTGAAGATTCCCTAACATTTTGATTTAGTGGTCTTCTACATCCAATTTACAAATAACAATACAAATGGACGTATGGAATTTTACCTGTGAGTGATCTTGAACAAGCTATTTAATTCATGGTGCCTGTGTTTCCTGGCTGTTAAATTTAAACAAGAGTGCCTAGCTGGTCAGAAAATGTCTTTCTCATGAAAAATTAAACATTTTATTTAAAAAAAACAAAATCCTGAAAACTGCCCTTTTAAAAAAATTGATAACTAGATCCCTAAAATTTTTGGTAAAAAAAACTAGTGTAGACTGATGAGGTATTAGATTATTCAATTAAAAGTTATAATCTTCTGGTGGGGGAGGGGAAACAGATGTGGAAGTCAGGGGAAAAGTTTCAGGGAAGGATGTACATCTGAAACATTTCCTGATCAGTTCAGATCTGACTCTTCATATATTTTATCTGGGAAATGGAGAAATTGAGAAATATAATACATATAACACAAAGATTATAAATTCTCAGGGGGGTAATGTCACACACATTCTTTTTTAGCTGAAAAAGCCCCATCAAATATGGTTTTGATGCCAAATTTTTTGCCATCCTAATAATGCATCCTTGGGATGCTTTGAAGATACTAACTTGTAAAAATACATCAGGTGCTCCAATCCTGTGGTCATGAGTGCCATGAGAAAGCAAATAAAACAGACCAGCTCTCTAACCACCAGCAATACTAATAGCATTCTGAGTGGAGCTTACATGGTTTCTCCCCTGCGCCCTGCCCCCCACCCAGGCCTGTAGAGAGCAGAGGTAATATGAAGACTGTACGCAGGCAATGGAAAATTTATAGTAGGGTCAAAAAGGTTTTAACGAAACCAGAGATCTGGAGGAAAGTCCGTTGCGCTCAGACTGTCAAGACCTAGCACTTAGAACAGCCATACACACCATCTCAAGTCTGAGGAAAACACTGATAGAATATTTAACAGTGTCAGTGTGTGAATAACTCGTACAAACTCAAGGTCTGCACCATCAAATCCTTGCTATACTTAAGATATATTGATGACATCTTCATTATTTGGACTTAAAACCTGCAGTCCATGATTGAATTCCATCAGAAATTCAACAATTATCACCCCTCCATCAGACTCTCTCTTGAATACTCCAGCAACAGCATTTTCTTTTTAAACACTATGATCACTATCCACAATGGTAAAATACAGACCACCATATACAAAAAACAATATACATATCTGCACAGAACCAGCAATCACCCTAAACACACCAAGAAAGTGTTAATATACAGCCAAGCTCTCCAATACCACGGAATTTGCATAGAGGAGAACACCTGTGGGGGCACATTTCTTAGAAGGAAACTGCTCTCTCTCAAATCTCTCAGTTTTAATCCTCAATGGGAATTTACAAAACACCTTTCCCAGATGTGCCTGTGAACTTCACTTCATCAGCCTACTGGATACAAAAAATCATGGACTAAATATAGACATTGGAATTATGGCACATTATAACCTGCCTAATGTCTGACACCCCAGGTAACATCTCTGCTATTTACCAGCTATATTCTTATTCATAGATTTCATAGACATTAGGCCTGAAAGAGACCTCGTAAAATCATCTTGTCCAGCACCCTCCTCAAGGGGCAGGAAGTCAGCTGTGATCAAAGGATCCCAGCAGGATAAGCATCCAAACGTTTCTTTAAAGTGTCCGGAGTAGGTGCTTGCATCACCTCTGGGGGGAGTCTGTTCCAGGCCTTGGGGGTTGCCCAATTTTTCTATGAAGACATCATGGGACACCAGGTCAAAGCCTTTTTTGAAGTCCAAATATATGATATCAACTAGGGCTGTGCGAAACAGCACCGTTCCGATTTGACTTCCATTTCAACGATTCGCTGGAACAGTGTTTCGTTCTGAATTTTGTTTTGCTTTGAAAGCACTGTTCCATTTAATTTCATCAAGACTGTTTTGCTGTTTCAATGCTGTTTTGCTGTTTCACCCATAGGTTATAATGGGGAAACATAAAATGCAGCAGGCAGGCAGATCGGCAGCTTGCCCACTCCCCCAGGAGGGCTGTGGGGGCTGTGGGCCCCTGATCTGCCTGCCAGATGACAAACTGGTGCTGGGCGCAGCCTGTACCCAGCGCCAGGAAGATCACTGCTGCTGCTGACCCCAGGCGGCAGCACATGGCTCCTGTCATCCCATTCGCAGATTGGGGGCATGCACCCCCGGGAGGTCTCCGGTACAGCCCCCGCAGCCCTCCTGGCATATATTCACCCTCACCCTGGTCATCCTGCATCATGTTAGACAAGGTGGTCCCTTTGGGCTGGTGAAAAACCGATACAAAGTAATCATTAAGCAGATTGTGTTTTTCCTGGGTATCGGTAGTCAGGTGTCCCAGCTGGTTTAGCAGGGGTCCAATGTTGCCCATGTTTTTCTTTTGACTCCCCACATATTTGAAGAAGGACTGTTTATTGTCCCTGATTTGTATAGCCAGTTGGAGTTCAGTGGCAGCCTTGGCTTTTCTAGTTTGCTCCCTGCAGGTGCAGACCAGTGAAGAATATTCCTCCTTAGTGGTGTTTCCTGTCTTCCTTAAGCCTCTCTTTTTAGACATACGAGGTCCATGCGTTCCCTGTTGAGCCAAGGGGGTTGTTGAGTCCTTTTACCACCTTTCCTATGAATTGGGATGGACTCCCCTTGTGCTTCTAGGATCGCTTCCTTAAGGAGCAACCACTCATCATGAACTCCCCTCCCTGTGAGATCATAGCCTCTCAGGGTCTCAAGAACAAGCCTCCTGAGCTTATGAAAGTCAGCTTTCCTAAAGCCAGGGACTACTGCATTGCTGACTGACTTGCCAGCTTTGTGATGCACAGTGAAAGTGATCAACTCGTGGTCACTGTCAGCCAACTTCCCTTCGATTCTTAGGTCACTGATTAGATCATCCCCTTATTACCAGGCCTACATTCCCCTTCCCCTCCCCCCGCCCCACCCATGGACTACCTCAATTTGCATTTTCACTGATTGACTTTCTCCCATGCATATTGGCCTCTGATTTCTTTTCTATTGCATCCAGGAAGAGCACAGATCGACTGCAGATGTTTCCTCAGCCTGACAAAGGGTGTTTGTACCTGAAAGCTTGCAAAGAAGAATTTTTCCAACTATTTTGTTGGTCTAATAAAAGATATCAGATTTACCCAAAAAACTTTGTCCTCCTACAAACTAGAGAACTTCACTGAAACGTTGGTTCAGTTTGCTCTTAACCCTGGATTTTGCATCTTGAAAAGATTCACTGCTGCTCTCTGCTGGAGATCCAGGCAAAGCTGCCACTGGATTTTGGAATGCATCCCCTCACATTTTTTTGCTACTTGGACACAGCTAAAAGCATGATTTTCTTGCCACAGATGAAAATGAGCGACTAAAGGATATCACTTTCAAGGGCCTAGTGTGAGGCTCTTCCAAAATGAAGCTTCTTTTCCCTCCTGGCTTCATTATGCCTCCCAGTTTAGCTCGAAAGAACTGTTATTTGTGAAGCCGGCAGCATCTAGCATATAAGCATTTTCCTGATGAAATGAAGGACCGGGCATAACTAATTAGAACCTCCATAAAATAACATCTATTTCCACAGATGGGAAGCTGCTTCCCCTTTTTATTGCTGCTTCAGTTAATTAGTTATCTCAGAGGTTGCATTTACATTACTGGCATTGTGAAATACCCTTTTGTTAACTACTTTTCATATACTTTTATGAAGTCGGCCACTGAAACGTGCTCATTTATCTTTACGGTGACAGGCTTAGAGGCTTGCTGAGAGCTGGATGCCAGATGCCAGGATTATAAAATAATGTTTGGCTTGTCTAGAGCTTGGAAGGAAGACAGAAGGTGAACGGATGCAATAGGATAGTCCCAAGCTACAGTACTTGGGGACTCAATCTTGACAACTTCTGCAGAGATTTCCAATCTGTTTGCTTCATGCTGGGCGAAAAATATCTGTTCCTTTATCAGTTTCCCACATAAGCACCTCTGCTCTGTCTGTGCTACAGCGTAAGAAAGGAATGGCCACCCAGAACTCCTCAAAACCCTACTCTGCAGTGCTTCAGGAAACCTGTCAGTTAAAGAAAGCCAGGGTAGCAAGCAGAGGAGAGGGGCTGTTATTTACTTGACTTGTGCATTTCAACAATGTTAAATGTGAGCTTCCAGTATGTTAATGAAGTCATCCTGCAGCAGGGGACTCAAACTGAACTTGTAGCTAGGGGCTTTGTTTTGCCTTCCCTGACTGATATATTTTCCCACTGGTTACAGTATATAAAGATGGCATGCTTGAGTTGCACCATTCTGCGTATGTCTACACGCGCGCCAGACTGTGTGGTTGTTACCAGTGTTCCTGCACAGTCCCATCACCGCACGGTTATTTTTAACTGCTACTGCACAGTAGCATTACCATCATGGTTTGTGCCTGGTGATGCTACATCGCTGTAGCAACAATATACAGCAATGTAGCATCTCGTGTAGACACACCCTATTTCTCCATCCTATGTCTTAGAATAGGCGGGGAACATCTATGTGGGTCTATGCAGTGTCTGGCTCTCTTCTCCCCACATTACTTTTCTTACAAATATTTTTGTCTTGAATGCCCCAATAAGATGTCCTTTTTCAGGGGGAAATTTTCATGGAATTTCTTGATTCCAGTTATGGAGAACAGGTGGGAAAAATCAGAAATGACGACCAAGGACAACAGCTTTTTGGTTGAATATTCGCAAGCCATCTGCAAAACACTTCTTAGCAGTGAGGAGGCTGAGAAATTGGAAGTTATTTAAGATTTCTACAGGTAAGCAAGCATTTCACCTTTGACTGGGAGGGGAGTTTTGTCACTGACATCCATGAGGTCAGGATTTCACCAAATCTTTAATGAGCAAAGAGGATGCCACAACATGCAGGAAAAGAGGAGGAATAATAGTATGAAGAGCAGCCAGTTGCATTTTTCTGGGGCTGTCAGTTGACTTTAGGAAGAATCTAAGCTTTACCTTAAGATTTGAAATCATTTCTAATTTCCCTCAAGTATTTTCCCTTTTCCTTTTTCTCCTTGGATTTGTTGCAGTAGGCTCAGATTCTTATGTATCTCTTTAGTTCTGAGCACATGCACTTATAAATGTGCTAGCTATAATAGTCTTCAGTAGCACAGATTCTGTTGTGTACAGAGTCATAGCCATTTCCTCCTACTGCCAATCATTGATCCCTTGATCCCTCACTCTTAATGACTGCTGAAGCACTTAGTTTTGATATAGTCTTGGAAGGACATGAGTTTTATTTATTTCTGAAATAGCCAATAGCACTCACAGGAATAACTGGTTTATGTTTCCACCCAGGAATTATATGAATTCTCCAAGCTGTTGTTCCCAAACCAATGCTTTCCATGTAGCAGCATGAGGTTTTTACTAGGTTTTTACTGCCCAGCATTTAGACTCAACAAGGCCATGGGGGTCATCAAGAATAATTGATCATTTTCATTATTGCATGGCAATATTTACAAAATCAATGTTCCATTTGAATTCTGAGACAGAGATTGTTTGGGTTTTTTAAAAAACTATTGTAGGGCACATGTCTCCTGTAAGCAAGTACATAAAACATTGGAAGAAGAGAAAATAGCCGTCTGGTGCAACATACTTCCCTATTTTTTATTTATTTGAATTTCGTTCCAGCTTTCTTTTTCTTGCGACTTCTCAAACTCCTTCTTCCTGAACTAATTTGAGATATCTTGTTTGAACACCATACATCAATTGCTTTCCTTGGTAGTTTAATTCTGTATTTGTTTATATAAGCTTCATTATATAAGGCATTATTATTAATCATGTTTGTTTTGGTAGGGCATGACTGAGACTCTAGTGCATACTCTACAAACAGGGGAGCAGGTATTAATTTGCCCTGCTTCCCACATACAACAAATTAGGTTTTGTCGATGTAAAGCAGTTTGTGAGGTCCGGGCCTTATTCACTATTGCCAGTGCTTATGACATTTTTTGTTTTTAAATTATGAGTCTGGTGATTGTTTCGGTGTGTTTCTCAAAGCATAGCCTATGGAATTGAGAGACTGCAGGAGAAATTTCTCTCTGTTTGCAGAGGGGGTTTTTTGTTTTATTTTATTTTTTGTTGTCTGTCCTTAAGTAAGTTTCTAGTCCTTGGGGTTATGGAGAAAAAATTGAAACCATTAGCAAGTTAGTGCACCTTAAAAGTTCAGAAATCAGAAGACCACAAATAAGACTGTAACATTCATTATTTTGAGAACATAAGATTAAAAAAAATAATAATCTTTGAATGCTTGAGGTTTAGCAACACTGCTTATTTCCCAAATTATTTTTGTGACAATGTCTTGGTCTGCAGTGAATTATCATTATTAAATATATGATTAAAGTGAGACATACTGCTATATGTTGAAATTTTAGCCCCTCAGAAACCAAAGAAGCTGACTGAGGTTTTATCCATTGGTCTTGATCTTCACACTTGTTCCTTTTTATACTTTTTAATCAACAAGACTTTTAATTGGATGTAACTATAACATATTTACCTCTTAAGTTTCTTTACCTTGCTTGAGGGCTATAAAGTTTGTGGCTTTCCTATGAATAAGTATAAGGTCAGAGTTCTAACTACATTTTTGTTGCCTGATTGAAGACCCAGTTTGGAGCTCCTTGAAGTCACATGGGGTTTTCCCTTGATGTCATTGAAGTCTGAGCTTGTTCCTGAGTGTGTTTAACTTTTATGTGATAATTGGGTCTGCTGTGTGACTGCATGCAATTGTAAATTAAAACATTTTGCCTTTTACAAATATCTAGCCATATTTTAGATGTCCTCTTCTTACAGCGAATCCTGCCCATTCAGTCTTCTGGATGAAATGAAATGGGACAGAGGAGGGAATGTAGTTAAACAAAATTTAAATGGTGATTGAAATGTTTTCTTGTGTTCAACCAATTCTGTCGATTAACACACAGTTGACTCAAATGCCTGAAGATAATCACTTGGGAGAAATGCTGGATTGAGTTGACTGATTGGGCCAGCTTCCACAGTTGCTACCTTCTGACTTTAAATGAGACAAACAATGAAAATACTCCATTTACTGTAGACTGATAGAGAATTTGTGCGGATGCTAGTATTTCCCATCCTGGCAGCATACTCAGTCTAGTTGAGTAATTTTACCAGTATTTGGGGGAGAGGAAGTTTTCCTGGCCAAAAAGAAAAGAAGAAAGAGCAAAGAAAAATCTCATCATGGTTCTAAAATAAAACTCAGAAATTACAGAACGCAGCACAATTGTTTGGGGGAGAATAAAGCCCAAATATGCAAATCTTTTGATTTTCTGCACCAGTGAGTTTCTATTGGCCCTGTGGTTGATGCTTGATAAAAGTATACATTGGAATGCAACTATTATACATTCAAAATGTCACATTCGTAGACATTACTTTGAAAGACAAAGGGTAATTTATTGAGAAAAGGGTGTCATTTAGGTGGAAGGAATTGGAGAGAGAGAGAGACAGTTTCTGCAAAACTGCCAAAAGAAGAGACTTTACTGGATCATCTGATAGTCAGTAAACAGCTTAAAATTTCCGAGGCTGCCCTTGAGGGATAAGAAAGCAGAAGCAAAGGACAAAAAAGGAGATAGAGAAGTTTTCCCTAAATGCAGGGACAATAGAGAACTGAAAAAGTATGGTAAAAAAATGTGTCTTTCTACTCAATGATGATAACCAAGAAAAGATAAAAACGTAATTTGTAAAAAGCTGTTAAATTGCCACCAAAATTGTAAGTGAGATGGAGAAATTACAGGGGAAAAAAATCTTACCTGTCTTTCTCATAACAACCCTTGAAAATGTGACTAGACAATGAACAGAGCAGAAGAGAAATTTATCTGAGACAGTAAAAACAAGGAGTAAGAGAATCTGATGTTGTTTGTATAACAGGTGCCGATCAAGTCAGAAAGCTTTACCCAGGATTCTTCACATCCTGCAGAATAAAAATGTTTGTGAACATTTTATCTCCAAAAAATGTAAATCTGCAAATCCATATCTTTTTTTTTTGTTTGTTTGATTCTGAATAATATATACATAGCAGTCTGTGGAAAAAGTGGCATTTCCATATAAATAGACTAACCTGTGCCATGCTTGGAAGTGGGCAAGGGGCTTGAGCATCAGGCAGTTCAATTGTTATTCATTGTCAGCCCTTTCAGAGGCAACTTTCTGCAACTTTTAAGGCAGGCAGAGTATTGAGCGACAAACTTCAGAGCAAGTAGAGTATGCAAGCTAGAGAAAGAATACCTTTTTAATAATTTCTACCAGAGACAGTTTAAAGCTGTAGTATCTCCTAATGCAGGGAAAACTGTAGTCAACAGCTTTGACTGCATGTGAAGCAAGCTGCGCTACTTGAAAATACCATATGTAAGTCTTTAAATGACCACAGTACCCTGGTTACATCTCACGTCAGTCAGTAACACATGCAAGTGATAGGAGAAGCAAAAGAAAGATCAGCAGGAGACCCAGGCAGTGCAAGTGATGCTAAAGGAAAAACTGAGGCACGAAAAGGTGTTCAGAAAGAGAGACTGGATGCAGTACTAGCAGCTGTATAATAAAGGCTTTGCCCTCACTGACATAAAGGTGCACTTGTTTTTTAACAGAGAAAGCAGACTTGCCCCAGGTATCTTGCTGTACACTTCTAAGTAGAGCCAAGGCACCTGCAGTGTTTGCCTTGGGATAGCTAGGCAAGATCAGCATCATACCCCCTGCCAATGGTTGACCTTGCCTGGTTCACCTACCTCACAGTAAAGTGCCTTGACTCTCCTATGTGTCTACTGTGAAACAGTTAATGCATGTTATATTTATCTCACAGCTACAACGCACCTTTTTTTTTAATAAATATATAACAAAAAGACATGTCTAGGCAGCACAATGCAATGCCATGCAGAGAGAGCAGAGCTAGCTCAGTTACTGGGAGCAGTAGAGCCAAATCAGTGTGGTGCTTTCCCTAGGCCAGCATACTCTACTTCCATGGGACTAATTAGCCCAGCCAGAGTACAGTGCTAATCTGGCTGTGCTGATTCTGATACCCAAGGCAGTAGGGAATAAAGACAAAACTCCTAATAGTGAAAGTCCTGTGCTGAGCAAAAACCTTAGGGAAGGCACTCACTAGGTCCAACCCCCAGGATGCTGCACCTGCTTTCTAACCCACTTTTCTGGCTTTGCTTTCAAGTTTGAGTTTCTCACTGGCAAGGTCCTGAACAACTTGAGCCATGCCTCCTTCCTTGACTCCTATGCCATCCTGGTTTGTATATATATCTATATCTCCTGATTTATGTTTTGTATTCCACTTCTGTCTTCATACCTTTTTCCATGCTGTCCCTTCTGTCCAAAGGGAGCTGCTCTCAAGCCCCACCTTAATATCCAAACTGCTTACTGCTCTACTGCTAGTGTCAACTGTATTCTCTTTGAATTAGGTTGGAAGTCTCTTGTCTTGTGAATATGCTTGTACAGGTTGTGTAAACTGATGTTACTCAATAAGTTATGTATTTACAATTTGATTTTACAATATCTACAGTGTGCCTATCATTACTAAACAGCTCAAGTGACGCATTGCTAAGCACCCCACCTGCTTTCAGACTGTTTGGGCCCCAACCATCTCCTTCAGCAAAGACTTAGTATCGTCATATCCCATTTCTTGGACAGTCTCTTCAGTGATGGGGTTGCAGATGTGAAACAGAATAAAGAGGACTTTTAATGTTGCATGATGGCAACTGTATTGTTACAGTACTTGGATATTTAGTCTAGATTACTGCAATATGTTTGGGGTTATGCATGAAGGCCATCCAGAAATTGCAGCTGGTTCAGGTGGCTAGTTGCCCATTTGCTCAGTGAAGCATGTAGTGCAGCACATTTTTTCATTGCTTCCCATTTGTTTATAAATACAGTGCTATGAGACTTGGCTCCCTGGAAGAATGCCTCTCTCCTCTTGCAATAGCTAAGAGGCTTGAGCTGATATGATTTGAATGTGGGGAGATCTGGCAGGGAGCTTTCTTATTAAGGGGCCCCAAATCTTGAACTCATTTCTCCTTTGATTTAGCAGGTTCCAACTTATTAGCAACTGTAATATGTCCTAATAGTCATCCCTAGAGCCAGCCTTTTGGGAAGAGAATGGATGGAGTACAACTAAGGGGAATCCCTCTTCTATATAAATACCTGGGAAAGTAGAAGTTCATGATTCAGACGTAAGCAGACAAGGTTCCTTGGGTGAATCTGATATCTTTTATTAGACCAACCCAAATAGTTGGAGAATAGTTATTAAGCAAGCTTTCGGGTTCAAAAACCCTTCGTCAGGCTAAGGAAGCTTCAGCAGTTGGTGTGTGCTCTTCCCAGATGGAATGAAAAGTAAAGAAGCCAGGGGCTGGGCTGGGCTGGGCTGGGGAGTCAGTTGTCAGGCAGATTATAATGTGTCATAAATCCAATGTCTATATTTAGTCCATGATTTTTAGTATCCAGGAGGTTGATGAAGTGGAGTTCATAGGCTCGTCTCTGGGAAGTGTTGTGTAAGTTTCCTTTGAGGATCAGGACTGAGAGATTGGAGAGAGAGTGGTTTTCTTGTGAGAAATGTGCCCTCACCAGTAATTGGGTGTTTCTGTCTTTGATAGATTTCCAGTGTGCATTCATTCTGGTGTGCAGTTGTTGTTTGGTCTCTCCTACATATTTTCCATCAGGGCATTTGGTGCATTGGATGAGGTATATTACATTTCTGGAGGTGCAGCTGTAAGATCCAGGAATGCTGATGGCTCTGTTGTGGGGTGTAGTAATAGTGGGGGTGGTGGAGATGTGTTGGCAGGTTTTGCATTTCTTGTCATGGCACAGTCTGGATCCATTCGATGTGTTCTGGGCTTGAGGAAGTTTGCTTCTGGTGATGAGGTTAGCGAGGTTTGGTGCTTGTCTGAAGGCTAGGATGTGTGGCTCTGGGAAGATCTTTTTAAGAATAGGGTCTCTTTCTAGTATGGGTTGCAATTGTTTGAGGATTGGAGGAGTGTCCTTGCTGGGTGAAAGCCTTTTTAAGATTGGTGAGGTGGCGATCCCGGGTGTTCTCTTCAGTACAGATGCGGTGGTATCTGAGGGCTTGGCTGTATATCACAGCTTTTTTGGTGTGTTTCGGGTGATTGCTGGTTCTGTGCAGATATGTATGTTGGTCTGTGGGTTTCCTGTATAACGTGGTCTGTATTTTATCATTCTGGATACTGATCATCATGTCGAAAAAGGAGATGCTGGTGCTGGAGTATTCTAGAGAAAGTTGGATGGAGGGATGGTGATTGTTGAATTTCTGATGGAACTCAGAGATTGTAGGTTTTCAGTCCAAATGATGAAGATGTCATCAATGTATCTTGAGTATAGCAAGGGTTTGATGGTGCAGTTCTTGAGGAAGTCTTCTTCCAGGTGGCTCATAAAAAGGTTGGCATACTGTGGGGCCATTTTAGTGCCCATAGCTGTTCCCATCATCTGGAGGAAGTGTTGATTATTAAAAGTGAAATTGTTGTGTGTGAGGATGAAGTGTATAAGCTCAGTGATATCTTTGGGTCTGTATTCTGGGTTGTAATCTTGTTTCTGTAGATATGTAAGGCAGGCATGGATTCCATCCTGGTGTGGGATGTCGGTGTATAGGCTGGTGACGTCCATGGTGGCTAGGAGTGTGTTGCTGGGAAGGTGGTCTATGTTTTTAAGTTTCTGTAGAAAGTCTGATGCAGATGTATACATTGTACCACAAAATACATATTCAGAGCACTGGATGGGTAGACTTCCTGTTGAAGTCAAAATAAATCCTTTGGTCAATGGTACATTAGCAGTGTTAATTAAAAAAATTAAAATAACAAGTAATAATAGATGTTTAAGTGCTATTTGAAATGCACATAACATACTCCCTCAGCTACTAGAGAAAACATTGCCAGAGCTAGATGTTGAACTCTGGAATATTTCCTTGCTTCACTGTTCAGATTTATGAAATATGAGATTTGTTCTAATGCAAACAAATCACTAAGACCAATCAAGCTTCAATTTCTCAAGGACAGGGATCATTGTATTTATGTAAAATCAAATTTTTAGACATTAAGGCTGCTCTAAAAATCCATTTTTTTTGCATGACGCTGGTTGATCAGGCATTTCTGTCAAATCCCCAGAATAAAAGTCTTCTGGTAAATGAGATGTTGCAATTTGTATTAAGAAAATCATGGAAATGAGCTATTTCATAGAGATTTTTAGTATGGGACATGCTTCATATACACATGCACGCATATCAAGAAACAAATTCTGACTGCATTATCAGGGTTTACCAAATTCTGACAATCCATGCTGTTGGCTAATATATTGCAAGGTAAAGGATATTCCTCTTGGATGAGTGAGTCTGTTTTTAAGCTCTATGTAATTAAATAGGTAGGGAAAAATATTTCCGATACTTCTGTTCCATATTTTATATAAAGTAGATCAAGTTTTAGAAAACCCTCTCACCCTCTTACTAATGCAGAATAGTAAGCTTTTTTTTCTTGAAAATATGGGAGTTTAAGCTGTCAATTTTGGCAGCATTCAACCTTTCTTTAAAGAAACAAAAACAAAGAAAAAGCGGGGAAAAACTTTCTGGATGTAAATGTACTCTTCCATCAGCAAACCAAGCATACTCAGTGCTGGTTCTTAAAGAACCCTGCAGACTGACAGCTCAAATGTGTAGCCTGCTGTTACAGCTCTGCAAACAGCAACCCAATGAAATTAACAAGTCTCCCACTTTTCAGAACCATTTAGGAAGCGGCAAAGCTTGTAAGTCAGTTTCATACTGCTTCTAGTTCTTAGCCTTAGATTTGACTCATAGGTCTGCTACTGGCAAGGACATTTTAATTTATATTTGTGCCAGTGTAGAACCAAATATATTAGAGCAAGTGAGAATTGGGAATACAACAATCAAAGAAAATGAAAAATGAAAAACCAGAAATGCGGCACAGTCATCTACAACCAAACAAGCAGAATGCAAAGAAATGCCTTTAGATGCTCACAGTTGAATTTAAATGCCATTGGGAAAATAAATCCACACCTGGAAAAGTAGGACAACTGCTGTTCCTTTCCAGACCTCTAGGCTTCAGGCCTGAATAGCCTGTAAACAGTCCCTTGCTTGCTGTGCGTTAGAAAAGGTCAGGTCCCAGAAATACTGTTACAGGAAGAGGCAGCAATTTTGGGATGCAGTCTGGGTGATGGGGGAAGAATATGGAAGTTTGTTTTTGTATTTATCTACTTCTGTTTTATAGATTTAGATCTCTATCAAGGAAAGTTTGGTAAATGATTTAAAGCTGTACTAGGGAAGATCACTGCATCTTGGCCTTTGGCAAAATAGTTATGTATCCTAGCTACTGAATCTTTTTTTTTTTCCTGACAGAACATTTAAGTGAAAAGACAATAAATGGGAGTGCTGTATTTTTTCAATATTTGAGGCTGGGTTTGGAAAATGAATAATGTACTTATTAATAAAATCCTTTAAGAGGTTTTCTTTTTTCTTAAGAGAACGTAAAATGTTTTGGAGCATTTTTGATTAGATACAACTTTCTTGGTGGAAACCATATACTTCAGATACCCAGGTCTTCCTGCTGGTATTGCTCGTATTGTAGAGCAGAAAAGATACAGCAGGGCATTCATTTTGAATTTTTGTTTGCCGACATTTATACCCTGTTTGCCATGATCTGAGTGATGTTTGAAATGTTTTACTGGAAATGTAGTGAGGGCACCGAGCTGTTTATCAAGGCATTGTCTAGTGCAGCGGTTCCCAAAGTCTGACAGATTGCACACCACCAATTTAAAATGATACAACCTTAAATACCACCCGCAAATTTTTGTCATATACAGTAATTATAATAGATCTGTTAACCCGTACCACTGACAGGTTGCCTGCGTACCACTGGTGGTACCTGTACCCAAAGCAAACCCTAGTGGGTTTTGGGGTCCAGGGCAAATCAGCCTGTGCGGGGCCCCCTTAACACCAGGCAGGGCCTGTGGGACCCCCCTCAAAAGCAGGGCATGGTCTGGGGTCTCCCCTGCACCCAAGGAGGGGGAGTCTCCGTGCTTCTCCCGCGAAACAGGGGGAGCCACCAGCACCAGGCCCTGCGGCCGCTCCGCCCAGCTCCACGGGCCCAGGGCAGTCGCCCCGATTCGCCGTGCCCTGGGGACGGCCCTGCCCGTACCACAGATGAGGAACCGCTGGCGTAGCGGTCAAAGCAGAGCTTGGGAGGCAAGAGACTCCAGTAATAATCTTGCTCTGCTGGCAATTGTAGCCGGGCCTTACGCTAGTAAAATCAAGAGGCTTCCTGTCTTCAGTGGGAGCAAGATCAGGCCTGGTGTCACTTCCAGCAAGCGGCTCCACCTGCCTGGGCCTCAGCTTTCCCGTCTGTAAAATGGGAGCCGGCGGGCGCAGAAGCAACCCGACAAACACCGCTCTGCACCGGTCCCTCCGCCTTTCCCCCCGTCCTGGGGAGATGAACAGATCATCGCCCCAAGGGCCCAAGTCAATCTCTCTCAAACGCGGCGGCTTGGACGTGTCCCGCGGGCCCGCTGCTGGGGCCAGCAACCTCCCC